>NC_039362.1:173520896-173839698 GCF_003573695.1 Papaver somniferum | reverse complement strand
AACATGTACTGCATACCCTTATCTAGTTTCCTGATTAAGATACCTATGTCCCATTGTGGTTCAGGTTCAGGTTCTATGAAAGGATCTTGATAGAATATTTTCATTGGATGCACTTCCTCATAGCTAAGATCCAACAGTTCAGGTTTAAAAGTCTGGAAAAACTCAATTAAAAATAATAACAACCTGAATAACTGGGGATCCTTAAAGTCAATCAGATTTGACTTACACAGCTGACCACAAAGAGAGTGGTGGTCTTCCTTAAACAGATGTGTCGACCCTAATCTCCTAAAGTAATTAGGTTTAGTCTCAAAACTTAATAATTGACAAATCTGAAATTTATATGTTCCCACAATTGGTAGAAAAGTTTTTGGTGGGAAAACAAAGTCAATCTTGGTATTATTGCCTGGGCTAACCTCATCAACCAGAGGATGGGTTTCTAACAGTTGAGACTCGTGTTGAATATTATTAAGTTCGGGAAAACGAGTACGAAGATAGTCTTGTAAGATGGTTGAGGCATTGATGTCAAGTCCCACGTGAGGGATTTTTGTAAGAGTTAAAGAACATGGAGAATGATAATCACCCCCAAACTTAGAGTTTTCGGCGTCTCTAGGTAGACTGGTCATAATCTCCCTAATTTCTAGGTCATCAGATTCCTGAAAGTGGGCGATTGATTTTTCTAAGTCAGGTTCATCCCCGCTAATCTCTACGAGTTCATCTAAGACTATTGTTTCTAAATCGTTTGACTCGAAAACAGTACTCTCAAGATAAACTGGTTCCTCTAAACCATCATCGGTTTCGTAATCATCGTCTAAAACGGGGGTATTTCTAGTCAAATCCTCGTCCTTTTGAATAGGTAAATAATTATTAAAATTATTTGGATTTGAACTAGAAATATCATTATAATCATCATCACCATCCTCCTCATCATCATCACAATATAATTTTTGATATTCACGAATTCTCAAGCTTTGTTCCCAACTACATGGTCTATGTTTATAATATTTCTCATAGATCGTTAGAGGTGATTCCTCAATAAAAGTTGGAGTATCCATATATCGCTGCCCACGCATATTTCACCAAGAGTCATTTCCGAAGACGTCTCTTGATAACGAGAATTTCTAGACATATATTCTCGTAACGTCATCTCAGGTGGCGTCTCCTGAAAAGGATTCATCACCGAGGAAACACAAACTACAGAGGAATTCTACACAATCACAAACAAGGCTGACTCGACCAAATCAAACCTATAAATTCTAGCAAACAAAAAGCATGATGGCTCCACTTAGATTGTTTCTAGACCAGCTTCTATCTTTCGAAAGGGAATTCGTTGCAATTTGAGCAAACCCCTCTGGAATCAATCCGAGTCAAAGTAAGTTGAATAGAGACGAGGGAAGCTTAGTAGAGCTTTGATACCCAAGGCCTCACCGCATTAGAAGGCGGCGCAGTCACGCATTCAACTCACAGAAACCATCATGAACTTTGAAGTGTGCTTAAAGAGCAACCAATATTTTTCGAACGAGTTTCCTATTAAGCTCGTTACCCTATAGGTCTCGTTCTAGTCAAAATTTTAGGCTTAGGATCGCGTTTGGTTTCGTTTTCCTAAGGCGGGCAAGAAGAGAACGGTGATGAAATCCGAACCCTTATCTTGTATTGGCCAGGCCTTGCCCTTTACTAGGAATTTAAAACAGCCGTATTCAAGTCCTCAGCATATATTCACCTTAAGGCAAACAGTAAACCCGCTTGCAGGAGATTCGCGGGTTTTAGAAGTTTACCTCCCGTACCAGACGGGCGAAGAACCGCTGTAGTCGACTCGGGCCACTGACTCCGGTGTCAGTGTGCGAACCCGAGGGGCCGAGACGATATAGTAATCGTCGTCCTTCCCTGCAAACAGTTTGTATTTAATTTTTTTTTAATTTATAACCCTTCCGTAGGGTTTTAAAAATAATGTCCAATGTTCAATGTCCGGAAAAAATAATGTCCAAAAATAAAAGATTACAAAAATAAAAACTTTAATTACAGTTTCTAAAAAAAAATTAATAAAAAAACTAAAAAATAATAATAAAAAAAAGTCCTTCGTCTTCTTTCCGTTCTTTTTGCTTTAAGCTTTGCTCCTAGTCTTTATGAAATCAAAAAATCTTTGACAACTTCTTCTTCTTTTTCTTTTCGATCCAAGCCTCAAAACCTGTATCACATAGACAAATACCCAAAACGTAAAAAAGAACAAGAAAAATAAATCTAAAAAAAAAAAATTCTACCTAAACACAATTCCGCGTCGGCGGCGCCAAAATGATTATGATTTTTCGTGGTTGTAGTAGTGAAGGTTCAAACTCTCGGATTTGTGAAGGATAATTTTTTTTAGACTTAATAAAAATAAATAAATAATTTATATGCACAATATTAACAAAATATGGGAGAGAATTTTTACCGGGATCAGGATTCCACCATTCACCAAAATTTATGTGATTCAATAACAATTCTTATCATGCAATTCTAGACAATATAACTCCAATCAAAGGAAATTGTGATTCTAATCATTGCCTAAATTAGATTTTGAAAACATCCACTGTTAATCGCGAGCATGAAGTATCAAAAAATTTACTAAGCATACTCCATCAAGAGAAAACACAATTGATTAATAAAAATCATTTACTCCATTTTTATTCGGTGCAATTAATCATAAAAGAGTTGCATAAATAAATTTAAATAAATTTTACCACATAACTTTTGGAAGAATGGCTTCCTCCGTCACCCCTGGGATTGGGTTTAGCTACTCATGATGAAAAACCTCTCAAATTGATTCATTGATACTCAAAAGTTGTTTACAATCAAGAGAAAATGGAGAAAAACGGTTTACAACAGTGTTTGCGACACATATAGAGCGTTCAAAAAGAACGATACAACAGAGGTGTTGTTGTTCCGAAGTCGGGGAAAGGAATTGAGTATTGTCGCAATTAAGCGACACTAATCAACGACTGTCCCTGAGGGTATTATGTTCTTCGTGTTCTTCCTTGCACCAGCAGCAAGCTTTTCTCCTGCGTGACTTTCTTTCGATTCTTCTCGGCTCCTAAACTCTCCCAAAGACTCTCCAACTCTTCTAAACTCTTTAAACTCTTTAGCCTTGTATTTATAGTGTTTTAGAACAAAAATATCCGACCATAACACCGTATAATCTCCCCTTAATCCCGTCATTGCTCGCTGCCCATATTTAACAATAATTTCCATTTTTGGCTTCTACACACGTAAACTTTGATCCTGCACGCTCTATTTAACCTTCCCCACGCCTCCGAAGTCATCGAACTCCTCCAAAACACTCCATGCATGGAAAACACACAATCAAACTCGTGTTACAGGACACGTTGCTCTTTTTTGAGATCGTGACTCAAACCAGGATTTCCAACCAATTCCGATCGAATCTGATGCCCACAATGTGTTCCCTATCCCATATCACAACTTCCCACCAAATTTTAGCGATTGAATCACACTAAAACACCTTCATTTTCTCGATCACAAATCTGCCAGTTTTGAATATATTTTTCCCGCCAAAAAGCTGTTTTTGAATTTAAAGAGAAGATGGATGCCCCTTAACCAGAGCTTGGGTGCGAATAGCAATTGAGTGGAAATACTAATTTTTGGGTGGAAATAGTAATTTTTATTGGTTCCTCCGGGACATTTCTGGGATGCTTCCGGTGCATTTATGGGGTGCCTACGATACATTTCTCCGGGGTGTAAAACACTGCTTTTTGAGCCCATTTCGCCGCAAGAGCTTATTTCTCTAAAAATTCCTACAAAGACATAAAAGAACACAATAAATACAAAATTGAGCACTAATAATACATACAATAGAGACATATTAGACACATAAATGCGTCTATCAGTACCCAAGTCTGTGTGACAAGCTATGTCTTTCGATCTAACGGTTGAGAGGTATTGGCTTGAATCTAAATCAGGTTTTCATTTAACGGTAAATAGAGTTTGCTTTGTACCTAAGGCAAAACCCTGATTTGAAGGCTATATAAAGGAGACATCTAGAACTGAGTAAACCTAATTCCCACACGTTTGTGTGATACTAGTGCTCTCGCTAGAGTCGATCTCCATTAACTCTTGAGTTTATTCTCTAAACTCGAGTTAACGACTTCATTGGGATTGTGAAGCCAGACCGATACTACTTTTATCGTACGTAGTTGTGTGATCTTATCTTGCATCTTCTATCGTACGAGTACAATCGATTGATTGGCTTGAGATCGTGAGACTTCTCCGATAGACAAGATAAAGAAGTCACAAACATCTTCGTCTAACTGTTTGTGATTCCTCGACAATCCGCTTGTGTAGTCAGGAAGGATTGTAGAGAGGAGATTGATTAATCTAGGCTGTTCTTCGGGAATATAAGTCCGGATTATAAATTGGTTCATGTTACCTTGATTTTATATCTAAAGACGGAACAAAACCTAGGGTTTATCTGTAGGAGACAGATTTATCCTTTTGATAGACTTTTCTGTGCGAGACAGATTCGTTTATTATCAAGTCTGTGATTTTGGGTTGCAGCAACTCTTTGTTGTGGGTGAGATCATCAAAGGGAATCAAGTACGCAGTGTCCTGTTGGGATCAAAGGCGTAGGAGTACAACTATACCTTGTATCAGTGGGAGATTGATAGGGGTTCAACTATGGATCAGTCCGAAGTTAGCTTGGAGTAGGCTAGTGTATGTAGCGGCTTAATACATTGTGTATTCAATCTGGACTAGGTCCCGGGGTTTTTCTGCATTTGCGATTTCCTCGTTAACAAAACTTCTGGTGTCTATGTTATTTCTTTTCCGCATTATATTTTATATAATAAAAATAATACAGGTTGTGCGTTCGTGATCATCAACTTCTCTAATCCAACTTTTGGTTGTTGATTGTAGTTGATTGATCCTTGGACATTGGTCTTTGGTCCCGTCCAAGTTATGTCTCTTTGATAAAGACTCGCTATTGATTTTAGCTTGAGTAGAAATCAAATCGAGAGATTGAGATAATAACTCCTTGAGATAATTTTTATCTAGATTGAATCTGACTATCTAGTTGATTCTCTGGCGAAGTATTTTGGAGTTAGTCCATACAGATTGCTAAGAGAAATATTGGGTGATGTTGTTAGACCCCCGTTTTTTCAATTGGTATCAGAGTAGCAAACACGTTAAAGACCTCATCAGTCTGTGTTTGTAGCAATCTGACTCTATGGACAATAGTACTATCTCTGACAACGCAACATCAGTACAGGACCACTCAGATAAGTTTCAAAAATCTGAAACCATTGAGGAAAATTCCTTCTCGTCTCCTTCAACCGAATCTAAATCCAACTGGAGGAAATCTCTTGATGAACAATTGGATGATCTCTCGGATGATAATGATTCTGAAAAAGGACCGAGTCTTGATGAAGAAGTTTCTCAATACATTTGTTTAATCGTGAATTTAAGGAAACAAGAACAACTGCTTGCTTGAGAAAGTATATGAGTCCTCTCTGTCAAGAAAACAGAAAGTTGAGAAAACTCTTCAAAGGTTATTATGGTGGATACAGACTATTACAATCTATCGTCAAAGACCATGAAGAAGAGGTTCGCTCCAAAAATCTGAATGTGATAATCTTCTGCGTAACCTCTGTATATAAAAAGAGAGGCTTGCTGAAAGTGAAGCAAAATGTGAATCTCAACAGAAGTGTTTCAATGACAATGAACGCAGTCTTCTTACCAAAGAAAAATCCTTGGAAACCAAACTCATTGCCGCTCTTAATAAGGTAAAATCACTGGAAGAGAATGTAAATATGTTCGGTTCTAGCCACTACAAAAAAAACCATGTTTTGCGAGAAATTATATTGTTGCGAAAGCCTTTTTTTTTGTCCCTAAAATTTTTTTGTGATGGAAAAAAGTTTGTCCCTTTGTGGTCGGTAAATCCCAGTCAGGAAAAGCATTCGCCGGCTAAAAAGTTAGTGCATCACATAAAGCAATTTTAACGATAAATATTATTTTATCACCGAAAATAGACTATAGCGAGTGGATTAAATTCTCGTTAAAAATTAGTTTACCAACAAACTAATTTATCATAAAAATAGTTTTTTACGAGTATAAAGGTTATCGCAGAATATGGTTTCAACAACAAATATATTTGTCTGTAAAAGAAATTTACAGTGACCAAAAAAAATTATCACAGAATCTCCTTTTAATAAGAAAAATATTTTGTTACCAAACTATCTTTAATGAGAAAATATTGTGACCAAAAAATAATCACAAAATTTATTTTTAATGAGAAAAATATTTTGTTACCTAAACTATCTTTAACGAGAAAATATTGTGACCAAAAAATAATCACAGATTCTAATTTTAGTAAGGAAAATATTTTCTTACCTAAACTATCTTTAATGATAAAATATTTTATTACGAAAACAAATTTTGGTGATGGATACCTTGTTTCTAAAAATAAGATTAAGTGGTGAAAATTTCTCCCCAAAGATAATTAAACATAATAATTACTTTTTAAAAATTTCGTTATTGGAAATAATTCATAAAAATAAATACTACATATCTAAAGAACATGTGATAAAACATGCTTCAGAAAATAAATAAAAATTATAAGGCAAGTAATAATAAAAAACTTAATACTTATATATAAATTAAAAGTTACACAGTAGACAAACAAACTTAACACAATTTGACATACATTGACAACTTAACCATAAGACAAACTTATATAAAATAGACTTGCAAACCTAAGATAACTTACTAATAAAATACGAACAAACCCTAAAACAAACTGCCTTACATAAACAAACTATGCGATAAAATTGCAACCTAAAACATACATAAAAAAACTTAAACGATAAACTTTCAACCTAAACAAACTTCATCTGGAACTTGCATTAATTGTGCTCCCGCGGTGGAATGGGAAGGTTATTAAACATAGCGGGAGCAAAACCTAGTCGACTAAGCATATCTTCCTTAAAAGCAGCATTGTCATCCTTCATTTTCTGATTTTCATCTTTCATTTCCTTGATTTCATCTTGATATTTCAAAATCTGGTCCTCTTGACTTTTGATCTTTTCATTCAATATCTCAATTAAATCACGAAACTCATTAACCACTCCATCAGAAGATGAAGCCGAAGAAACACGTTGTCTTTTGTATTTCTTAGCACCCGTCACTTCATTAAAAATAGCCAACTCCTCGGGAGGTTGAGATCCCTCTGTAATTCCTTGTTGATACAACTCAAGCATCTTTTCCTATATGCATATGTATACATTAATCAAACCAAACATAAAAAAATAGGATAAGTAAAATCAATTTCATAGTAACATACATGTCTTATTTGGGCTTCCTTGCTTATCCACTGCACCTCATCTTCATCATCAGAGTTTTTTAACTTATGAGTATGGGTGTCATGGAAAGTTTTTATGTAGATAAGTTGCACTTCTTGGGACTTTTTCTGTTTGATCAAAAAAAAAAACATAAGTACCCAGAGTACTGTAAATCAACAAACAAAGAAAAAAAAAGCATGTTTAATCTGTGTACTGAAAGGATAAATGGATACCAATTCTCGATGGACTACGAATGGAAGAGACCCTCCGCAGTGATTATAAGGAACTTTTTCCCTATTAGATCCAGCTAGTGATCGTTTCTGCAATAGGAACAATAATTAAACAAAATAGAATACATAATTATAAACTAAAGCAAGTATAATCACCATGTATACCTGAAACGTTGCCGAAGAGAACCAGTCACACAAATAATTCCAGCTATCTTGGGATACATTCCTATGCGGATTCATGCGCGCCTCTTCAATTGTTCCGAAACTCTTAAAATGCTTAACCAACTTATTCCGATGATTTGTAAATTTTTTTGCCATATTGTCGTTCAAATATTTTCTTATGAAAGGCACAGCAGTATCAACAGCAAACTTGTCCTACAACAATTTTGGAAACATAACTTGTTAATTGAAAACTTTATTGTATGTAACTCTGAAATTATCCTTTCAAATTTATTCAACATGTTAACAAACCTTAACACGTTCGATTAAATCATTTCGATAATGCTCAGGAATTTTCGTCCAGGATTCGTGCTGAAGAGGAGCTAAACCACGTACAATAATTCCACATTCAGATGACAACTTGGGGGCATTTGAACAAATAGGTGCCTTTTCAATTTCAGAAAAAACCACGGGAAGCTTATTTCCGTTATTCATAGCCATAGTTCTTGATACTTTAATCCCCCGGGTTAACCCACGCACATTTCTTCTCTGCATTGATGAATCTATGATACAGTAACAAGAGAAAACATGTCATAACTTTTCCAATCAATTTCAAAGAAAATAAACGATAAAGAAACAGTGATTGTCATATTCAAACCAGAAGGAGGTGACTGTCCAGGAACAACACGACGAGCAATGCCAGTAGCCATAACAAGTCTAGCAGAAATTCAAATAAGAAACAATATCAGAAAATATTCAAAGCAAATAATCTGTGTGAGATGGAGAAACAAGAGTGAAAAATGAAAAGAAAAAGAACTAATGGAGAAATCTAAAAAAATATCAAGGAAGATGTAGCAAAGCAGATGACTCTTTCTGAATCTGAAACTTTATGATAGAGAGTAGCATCTTCCGATCTATAAATAAGTACCTTAGGCTCAAATAACTGCAACAACAAGCGGGAAGGATCCCGCGCCAGATTTTTTTGATTTTTCATCTCAACTGAAATTTTTAGTGGGAGCGATTTTTCCTCTCATGATAACTGAATTTGAAACTTTTTGAAGAGCACTACGTTTCTTGATTTATATGTCTTAGGTGTGTATGATTCCTAGTTTAAAGGGAGTATTAGTTGCAGAAGATGTGATATTCCGAGAGAGAAAAATGAAATAAGGATAATCATTTTTCCTCGCCATTAATAAATAGGTTATAGATTCCATCGCCTTTCCGTTACATGTTTCAAGCATGCAAAATAGAGCTGGCAAACGGGCGGGTCGGGGCTGGCTTGTTACGGGTTACACGGGTTCGGGTTAACACGGGTCCAAGCTTGCGGGTTGATATTCTTCACGGGTCGTCATTTCATCAACCCGCACCCGTAGCGGGTAAAACCTGCGGGCTTACGGGTTACCCGGCTTGTTACCATTTCCCCTCATCAGCAACAACTTGCTATGCTAGCGCATCAACAATATCTTATAATGGTTGCTGCTGCAGTCATACAAGGAGTGGGATCCCAATTCCTCGCAACCTGGCTCCAACAAGGATCTTAGCTGGTGCTAGCCTGGTACTCCAGTATCGTCCAATTTTGGTTACCAAGTTCCCGGCATGATAGCTCCAAGAAGGTCGTAGTCTACTACAGGTTAAGTTTATAATATGGAACTATTATTATTTAATTTTTGATTTTTCAGAATTGTTTAAGTGTTCTGAAAAACTTCAGCTTGTACCGTCTCAAGAGGATGTTGTCTTTTTACCTAACATGAAAGAACTGCGGCACAAGCTTAATTCTGGCGGTGATGATATTTATCACTCCAAATATCAGCTGCACCATCATGAGGAGAACTTTGTTTCTCTACCTAAATTAATTACCAGAAGGAGTGGCATGCATATCTAATGTGTATTTTCACTGTTTTGGTTAGTACACATGTGTACTAACTTAACTTGTTAACTTCCGTCAGTTTACTAGATTTTAGTTTTGTAGTCAAGTTTTTAGAGTATCTGGCATGCTTCATTAGAAGAACCTAGAATGCAGACCCTATATTATATTGATACACACGGGTTTACGGGTTGTATCCGCGGTTTTGCGGGCCGGGACGGGTTAGCCCGTTTTCCCACAAGCTGGCTTTCTCCAACCCTAACCCGGCTTGTTTAGATACCAGCCGAGTCGGGTGCGGGTTTTTTACGGGCCGGGCCGGATAAACCCGCGGGTTTTGGCTTATTTGCCAACTCTAATGCAAAATAATATCTTGCCAGCTGTTAAAAAATATTTTTCCTTATATTCGGATATAGAATATCTCGTATACGAATACCTCGCCGGCTAATTTTTCCTTATATTCGGATATAGAATATCTCGTATATGAATACCTCGCCGGCTATTAAATAGAAGACAGAATCAAAAGGAAACATCTCTCCATCAATTAAAGAATATATTTCCATATATTCATATATATCGTTTTTTGAGAGATGTATTCCTATAGTATATATCGAATTAAAGACAAAATATTTTTTTTTTCTTTCCTTATATTCATATATATCTGTATATATATTTCCTATATTCATATATATGAAATTGAAGACGGTGCATGTAAGAGTGAACTACTTATTCGCTATCCTTATTTATCCCCGAAATAATTCTTAACTGCTTAGTATTTGACTAATTATCCCCCAAATAATTCTTAACTGCTTAGTATTTGACTAATTATCCCCCAAATAATTCTTAACTGCAAAGATATACCAATTGTAGTATTTGTTGTTCACATAAATTCTTAAATACAAATAAGTAGGACTTCATGCCATTAAAAATTTGATTTCTTGGTTAAAGCATTAAACGACGATTTAGGGTGCAGATTTTGCAAGACCCGTGGCTGGTCAGTTGACTTTTTTTAAGATGGAAAGGCAACTTGTATTAATAAAATAAATATAGTACAAGAGATTTATGAGCTAATTTGTCCAAAAATATTGGAAATACTGTTAAACATTTATAAAATAATAGGCTTCTGATCACCTAAATTTTATTACTTTAAAAAGATATTACTTAATCGATAAAATAATTATTTTGTGCATATAATGTACTCCAGACACATCTCATTCGCATCAACAACAACAAATGAACAAAAAAAGTAAAACTAAAAAAAACAACAAGCTGGGCACCAACACCTCTTTGAATACCAATGCCTAGTCTATTATTTCGGCACATATAATAATAGTATATTAATTAAAAAAAAATCAAAAAAATGAAAATTTTCATATTAAAAAAATAAAAATAAAGTATCTTAGAATAAATATCGAAATAGATTTTTAAAGGTGGAAAATTTAAAAAAAAAAAGATAAAAAAAACTGTTAGAGCATATTTTGGATACCTTCGTCTTTTCAAAAACATTAAGGAAAATATTTTTAAAATGACAGATATTTTTTTTAAAGTAATAAATCTTATTGATTTCGATGGAAAGATTTTTATACAAAAATTGTTATTTGAACTTCAGAGTAAAACAAACTAACACTGAATCATATTTTGAAAATATTTAATGTGTATGAAAATTAATTTTTATTGAATTATATTATACGTGCTCCAAGGAAAATATTTACATGTCTTGTTGATCGTCTCTGCCAGTTGCCTAAGTTTAGGTAAACAAAATCTATGGCTTAAAGTTACTAAGAGAGTCCACTTTGATTCCCAGTTACTTCTTGATATACAGGGGTTATTTTATTTTCACAAAAACAAGTTAGAAATGCTAGCATAAGAGCGTAAATAGGTTTATACGGATGCGAATAGGGAACTATCTGTATTCGATTCCCAAGATCATGCAAACTTTCCGAATTCGATCTGAAATCTGAACGAATAGTCTTTTTACTTCGGATAAATCAGATAGTTATCTGATCCAAAACCATAAAACAAGAAAACAACAAAATATTTGTAATTTTTGTAAAAAGAATAGAATCTTATAATATAAATTAATTAAAACATTTATAAGTGTTTTTCAATAAAAATAAAGACAAATAAGAAAATATATATTTATGTATATTATTCCATATGTGGATATTTCGGGAAGCGGATATCTAGGTATCTTAAATCGTATCCGGTTGGTAACATACCCGGATATCCGAAGTCAAAAATTATTTTCGAATAATATTTGATATTTCGAATGCGGATTCGAATAATATCGGAGTTCTCGGACATCCATTGAAGCCCCGATGCTAGACATCTTGGTGCACTTTGCCAAATCTGCCTATATATTTAGTTACATCACATAATTAATGTTAAGAATGATATTTTAATATTCTCCAATTTGAAGAACATATTTGCATGAAAAATATTTACGAATTTTCTTATTACTTCAAAAGAACATATTTGATTTTTATTTTACAATTTTAGAGGTAAATTAGCTGTTTGGAGATATGTGTTCCTTAAACGACCAGCTAAGACTGAGCTTAGCTAACTATGTGGGAGCCTGCTGAGAGGTAGAGGTGTAAGATGTGTCGGCTCAACAAACGAAGTTACATCGATCCTTAGTGTGCTGGTTGTGTTGTGTGTTGTTCTATCTAGAGATTAAGGTGTGTCGTACTGCACCTTGTTAGACGACGTGTTATGTTGTGTTGTGCAAGAAAAATAAAAGTGTTGAGTCGTGCCGTGTTGGTTCAGATATATTTATTTCATGTAAAGAAAATATTATTTTTCAGAAATTTGGATATTATATGTATATGTATTAATTGTCAAAGAAATAAGCTAAAATAACGAAGATAAAATTTCAAAAATGTGTTGTGTAGTATTTTATGCATGTTATGGCATCCTTTCTTTGCAGGTTGTGTTGTGACACTATGCCGATTAATCTGTCCCAGCACAAAACACGAAACTACAACTTATGCCATTCTAAGTCACATCTTGGGGTGGTCTCAACTTTTAGCGTTCGCACACCCCAACTTAAACCTCTACTAGGAGGTATAAAAAATCACCCCTTATTTATATTTCTTATTCCAAATAATGTTAAAATGGATTCAGCACAAAGAAAATTTGGATGAAGGACATTAAAGAATGATATCAGGTTTTATCCCAAGAGATGGAAAGACATCTTGTTTTGACAAATTAAGGTTCTTGGTGGTCTTATTATTAAGAGAAAGGATATTTTAAATCAAACTCTATCCTTTCTGGAAAAGGGTATTTTATAGGATTGGCATAATAAAAAAAAAAGTTATGTTTGGGAGTCGCTATCTCTATGGAAGGACAACTGGATTCCAAATAAAGTTGTTCTAATAATAGCCTAGCTCACAATATTTCTATATATAATATAACTATCGGTTGGAATTTTCTTGGTCACGAAACTTCGTCATATCGTTTATCATCTCTTTCGGAAATGCATGTATTACAACTGCTTACCAATTAAGGATAAATTGCTGGATTTACACTATCTATTTTCTTTGTGGTACTGGCTTTTGATTCTGGGCAAACACAGTCGATCTCGGCCGCGAGAGACGGCCGAGATCTCGTCGGAAATTCCGGTTTCGGCACTCAAGACAGCATGATGCTTAATTTCATCGAGACGGAATTTAGACGGAATCAACTGGAATCGTCCTTAAAACTTGATTGAATGTCAGTTGATTGCGGGAAATCTTGGTTGTAATTTTTGAAATTATTATGGATATTTAGTTTCTTACTATTTTGAATGAATGCTTGTTTCTATTTTAAAAATTGGTGATGTGGGAAAATGTTCCTGGCTGAGATGAACCAGAATCCGAAGTTAACTACATCGGCCTGTCCATATTTGTGGAATGTGATTTGTTCATAAGTAGTAAACCCATATTTTTTTGAAATATTTTTGTGTAGGATACCATACTCTAAAGCAGAGTGCTTCAGAAAGAAGTTAATTTTTCGTTTTTTTGTTCCTTCCCGATCGTTATAGGATTTGCTGCTGATGAGTTTGTGCTCAAGTAGCTATAATTGTGAAATTCTTTATTTTTGATCTATATTGAATTTTGTGCTCACAAGTTTCGATCTCTAAAAAGTCACTTATAACATCACCTAATAGTTTTTCCATTGTACTACAACGATATCTGAATGAAAAAATGAATTTTGATGTAATATAATATCCCTTAGAGAAAATTAATTTTGATACATCATGACATTCCCTATGTGTTACAAGGATATATAGGTTTAATTTATAGGGATTTTATTTTTTTTATTTTTTAAGCATGAATTATAGGTAAACCTATTTTTGATAAAAAAAGTTTTTTATTGAATTCTATTTTCTTGTTTTTTTTTTCTTTTTAGTAAAACAACATTATATTAAACGCAAAGCAAAATTATATACAGATACGTCAAAACCTTACAAAACCCAAACAAAGTTTTTTTTTTTTTTTTAACTTATTTATTTTTGGTAAAGTTCTTACAAAACTCAAACAAAGCTCCTAGTCGGAAGCCTAGCAACAAGCTGGGCTCCAACTCCTCTTTGAATAGCAACACCTAATCTATGGAAAATAAAGCTACCAAAGACACTACTAGCATCGTTACTAATTAAGCAATTCTTCAAACGCTTGAAAAAAATCAAAGTGTCTTCGCCAAGCTCCCCAAGAGTGGTGAATGCCAAGATGCCCAGACCAAATCCCAAAGAAGTACACTTGTCCAAATATTTAGTGTGTTTTGTAGAAACCGCGTTGGAAAAAGCCTTTCCGGGGATAAATAATGAACGAATACCATCACCAGTGAAAGGGGAGACACCAGTGACATCCATGCAAACATCTATCCCATACTCCCAGTTGAGAACAAGAATCTTTAACATCAACAGACATTTCTTGACGATCCAAAACTTATATGACTATAGAAAATAGAATAGTTCATCTTTGTAATAATTTTTTGGGTTTCTTCTTTATTCCTAGACTAGGAAGTCAAGTTGAGGATATTCTAGCTAAGTTTGTTTGACCTTTGAATTCGACTATCAAATGGGAAAACTTTCCTCCCATATATAGTATTAAACAATTTCAAGTAGATAAATCTAATATTGGGAAATCTACACCCACATTAGATGGGTCTACTTCTTTTGTAACACCTACTGTTCTTGAGTCTTAGTCTTTTGATGAAATATCTTATTTATGGGGAAAAAAAAGGTTTACTAGCTAAATTTGAATTCAGAAACAAAACCTAAGTTATTCAGCTAATTCTGCCGTGCCGAGGATTTTATTCATGGATGAGATCTCACGGAGATTTTTTATTGCACACAACTTACATTAAATCGTGTTTGATGCAACTGCTTAATACCCGCGCTCATGATATACTCATTTCAAATTTACCGCCAATTTTGGTTTACCACGATCAACACTACACCACTCCTTATTTTCACTCCTTTATTTCCTTGTTCCAAACTGCAGCAGTTTTGAAGAGATTACATGAAGCTAACTGCAAGTTGTTTTCTTTATCTGATATTAATCAAGCAAAATCCTTTCATTTCCTTGAAACTAATATACCAAAAGGTGAAAGTAAAAACAGCTGATTACAAGGTATTGTCCTACTAAAATCAAATCTTTTCTTATATTTTTTATGGGTCATTCTCCAAATTCAGTATTCATACCACTCTGATCAATGGGCTGGCGAATTGGGTAATGCATATAGGTGCTTGATAAAATGTCAATTAATGGGATACTGTAGATTCTCACACTTACAGTATATTACAAAAACATTATGTGTTGTCTTTACCTGTGGTTTTGCGTTTCTTTATTTGTTGTCTTTTGTATGTGTTGCGTCATCTCGTTCTTTTTAGTTGTTTTTCTAGGATTTGTTTAAGTTAAGTACGTGGATAGGGCTATCAGGTGTTAGAGAGACCTATGCATTGGCCACGAAGGAAGACAGGTCTGTTGTGAATATTTAAGCTCTTGCAGGAGGGAAATTTCATAACAGTTTGAGTTGAATTCTTCCTTCAATTGCTAATTGTCTTGAACGGATCTGATATTTGGAATAGTGAAAATGCTTCATTTTAACAAATAATAGCCGGCCTATCATTAGTTAACCACATTTTCACGCTAAAAAATCGAATATAAATCTATTTTAGAATACATGGATGTTGTCCAGTAGCACCTAGGTTGCAGCAATAGCACCTTGGATTTGGTTTTAACTTTTTGTTATTTTTTTTACTTGTAATCTTGAATTAGTGTGTGATCCTAGTAGCTTATATATTAATGACGCAAGGTTGTACTGTGTCGAACACTTGTTCGTTTTTCTTTTTGGTTTTGTTTGATCTCAAGTTTCAAGTGAAAATGACGCAGATGCAAATAAATGATGTGAGGTATGACAAGATTACCAAAGCTTTTGAGGAATACTAATAGTGACAGGCTGAAAGTTGTATATGATAAAGACAACCAAGCTACTGGTAAAACTGGGAGCTTGCTCTCTAATTACATCGGAAGCGAAGTTGGTCCAAGTCTTGGACTGAAGTATACCGGTTGGAAAGAAGTTCCATCGGTAGTGAAGGATAATTTATGGGTGGACGTAACAGTGCGTATATTAATGAAATGCGCAATGGTACAATCCTTGCCAATTTTTATATATTTTATTTTTTCAATGTGTATTTACCTCCAGTTTTAAGTTTGATGTCGGTTAATCAAGGAAGAATGACGTGTTCAGACAGTTCTCTGACTTGTGGCGATGGTGTAGGAAACGAATTGCTGCCAAGCACAGTACCCCGTTCGCAAAAAGCCGAAAAAAGCTTAAGAGTATTCCTTCAGAGTTACGAGGATTTGTTGAACCAGAAGAATGGAAAAGGTTTTAAAATGGAGATTGAGCGAGGAATTCAAGGTATGTCAATTAAGCTAAGTAAGATTGGGTGGAGAATTATTTTGTTATTATTATATATAGAACTAAAACATTGTTTAATTTACAAGAGTTGTCTTAAATTGGAAAAACTGTACAAGCTCACTACGAGCTGGATTAAGGGACAAACTGGTTTGCATACATAAGTTTTTTTTAATTATTTATTTATCAAGTTAAATATTGAAAGTAATTGCTGAGTAGAGCTTGGTGTATACATGATTCTCATTTTTTTTTTTCCTGTTTTCTACTTGAGTTCTGTATTTTCTTCAAAAGTTACTAACTTCAAGTTTGTTGTGTTTTGTCGACATAATACTGATAGTAATGTATTTGTTGTACAATCAACTTGTGTACTCAAGTATGGTGTTGGGTAGAACTTAAACAAAATACAAAATAAAGTCAAAATAATTTTGGTACTTCCTCAGGTAGCTTCAGTACTTACGGACGGCGGCTGTCTGATTTAGACCTACAACGGTTATACACAATGAAAAGATGTTGGATTATATTCTGATCATCATGTTTATAAGCTGTACTTATGACAAACAAATTGTTTACTTCATTTTGTCGTGACTATAGTGTTTGATCAAAAAAATTGATAAAACAGTGACACTAATTTAGTTACATTTCAGGAACTTCTGGAAAAGTGTATGCAGAGAGGAAAAATGCCATTCAACTCCAGGCACACCAAGCTGCTAATGCAGATGCCACACATGCGATGTCAGAGACTTAAATGCGAATATACGCACCAAGTATATTCGCGTAAAGGTATTTCATTGATCTATCCCTATTTTTGATCAATTTCTTATATTATTAAATTCTGGTTGCTTTGCATGAATTTTTTATTTTCAAAATAACCTTCTCGGTATGAAAAAAAAACAACAACGAAGTGACTGGTTGTCAATTCCAAAAAAAAAAGAGGAATGTATTGACGATGGTTTGTTTAAGAAACATGCACATATGTGATAGAATCTCGATAGTTATTTAAAATAGTAGTAATGTTGATGCTAAGACCAATAAAACACATTAAATTTTTTCCAAAGTTACGGGTATTAAATTCTAATTTAAACTTTTAAAGTAAATAAAATAACTGAACCAACTAATCTTCAATATCAGTGTCTTCATCATTCACCACAATTTCCTCTTCATCTGGTAAGTCATCATTATAGTCAAATAAAGTGTCATCTTCCTCCTCTTCATCATCGATTGAACCATCTGTAACTACAAGGTATACATCTATCGTTTCAGATTCACCATCATCATCTCGTTGTAGTTGATTTTCTTGAATATCGTCCGCTTCAACAGTTGTTAGCAACGTCGACTCCCCACTCTGATAGGCCTCACTAACATCAGTGTGAAGATCATCATTTTCCAATTCTTCGGAGTCCTCAGCTTCAGGAATATCCCACAAATGTCTATGTTGCATTTTTTGAACCACTTTCCAATTTAATCCGAATTTGTGATCATTAACATAGAACACTTGCCGAACTCGGTACGCAAAAATAAATGGTTGATCCTCGTACCAGAAATTGCTCACATCTAAGCATGTCAAACTATAGTCCTTCCGAATCCTATTTCTCCTTGGGTTTACATCAAACCATTTGCACTTAAATAACACAACACGATAACCCAGTGTTTACTCTGACTCGATAACATCGCTTACAGTACCGTAAAATTCCATTGCCGAACCATCATGTTCACTATCAACTACCAAACCACTATTTTGGGTTGTCCGGTGAACTTCCCTTTGACTAGTGTGAAAGCGCACTCCATTAACATTGCAAACAGAATATGAATTTGCACGAAAATCAAATCCCCATGCTAATGATTATAACTCATGAGTAGCTTCGGGTGACTTTTTGACCCATAAAGTTGTCATCTGCCAAAAAAATTTAGAAAAATTTAAATTTACGACGAAACAATATCTCTTTCTGGTTGTTGCCACCAAGTCTCTTGCTCCTATTAAGCTCATCCTTAGTCAAAGTAGGTAGTGGTACTGGGTGGTGTTTGCATTTGGGAGTGTCGACATATGGTCCGTATAAATTTCTAAGGTTTAGCATGGTAGATAACATCTATGACTAGTTTGAACTTATATGGTTTGGTGCAGCATGTTTTGGATGGATATATATGTCTCTAAAAACCAGGTCTGTATAAATCACACGTTGCTAGTTGTCGGCAATCGACCCATATATATATATATTAGAAAATGAAAAACTTCTAGTATGAATGCCACTAGTGTGAAATATGCTATTTTCTTTATCGGCAAGGCTTTTAAAATGACTCTTAAGTTTTCTGTTTGACTAATTAATGTTGCGGTTTACGACATACATGGTCTCATTTTTCTGCCGTCACTATCTACACTAACCGTTGCTACTTTCTTTTTGGGGGTGGGGGAAGAAAGTACACAGTTATGGTCATCTCAAAAAACAGTCAATAAGTATAAAAAGAGAGAACACTTACACGATCTTTGAACCATTCGGGAAACTGTTTTTGATGTCTTTGCAACACGTTCACATTATTTTCCTTCTTCAACAAAGCCAGATGCTCTCTACAGAAATTAGATAAAAAACAATAAGATTTTTCATGTTTAGTGATAACTTTGCATAAATGTTAATAATATTAAAGCTACTCACTGCATGTAAGGATGCACTTCATCACAATTGTTTAGAACAAACCAGATCATTTGATCTCGTTATTGCAATGATAATTCCTTTATATCATAAGCACCAGTAGGACAAATATCGTGAGCGAAGACAGATATAGATCCCCTTTTCCGTTGATTATTGTTTGATCTATCAGGATTTCTTTCTGGTCGAGTAAACTTTGTTTCCGTCCCACGTAAATGCATTGAACAAAATGTCAAAGACTCGTTAACAATGTAAGCTTCTGCAATTGATCCCTCTGGACGAGCTTTATTTTTCACGTAACGCTTAAGAGTCCCTAATGCCCTGTAAATTGTAAACTTATAAATAAAATAAAAAACAACAAAGATGTATATGTATTCGAAAATATAAATATATGTCATGGAATGATAAGGTACGCGAATTATACATACCTTTCAATTTGGATACATCCAGCTATAACCTACTGGTCCAACAAGTTTTGCTTCCTGTGGCAAGTGAACAGCTAGGTGAACCATGACATCAAAAAAGGCAGGTGGATAAATCCTTTCCAACTTACACAAAATCAACAGTATTGCTTTTTAGAGTTCATCCAAGTGAGCTACAGTCAATGTCTTTGCACACAAATCATGAAAGAAATTGCACAACTCAATCAAGGGAGTGCATAAATCTTTTTTCAGGTAAGGTCGAATCCCGACAGGGAGTAGCCTTTGTAATAAAACATGACAATCATGACTTTTGAGACCGGATATCTTTCCTTCATTAACGTTAACACTCCTTGATATGTTAGCGGCATAACCATCTGGAAACTTCACCGATTTTAGGAATTTAGAAAAATCTCTCCTTTGATATGGTGACAAAGTATAACACGCAGGACGTTTTATGAATTTGTTTCCTACGCGTTTAAGATGCAGCTCTTTCTTTATGTTCATGTCTTCCAAATCTAAATGAGCTTTCATTGTATCTTTTTTTTTTCCTTCAATGTTCATCAATGTTCCCACAATGTTATCACATATATTTTTCTCAATATGCATCACATCAAGCTTATGTCTGATTAAATGATCTTTCCAATATGGAAGCTCGTAGAATATGCTCTTCTTTACCCAGTTTAATTCATCAGGACAACGCTTACGATTCTTGTCATATATATCCGGATGCTTTCCCGGATTGGTATTCCTAATATTGTTCATCTGGGACAAAAGTTCATCTCCTGTAAACTTCTTAGGTGGAGACCGATAATCGTGTTTTCCATTATGAAGATAACTCTGTCTCCACTTATGATCAGGGGACAGGTATCGACGATGGCCCATATAACATATCTTGCTCCTCAATTTAATTGATGGTGCATCTTCATTGCAAACAGGACAAGCTAAATACCCTTTTGTACTCCATCCAGACAAATTGGCATATGCTGGAAAGTCATTAATGGTCCACAACACAGCTGCATGCATACGAAAACTTTTTTCACTTGAGGCATCATAAGTTTCCACACCAGTATCCCACAATTCTTTCAGTTCATCAATCAAAGGACGCAAATATACATCAATATCTCTGCCAGGTGCTTGTGGGCCAGGAATAAGTAATGACATCATGAAAAAAGGCTCCTTCATGCATTTCCAAGGAGGTAGATTATAAGGTATAAGTATCACCGGCCACATGCTGTATGAGTTGCTCATGTTTCCAAAAGGATTAAATCCATCGGTGGCCAAACCAATTCGAACGTTACGTGGATCTTGTGCAAACGATGGATACCGATTATCAAAATCTTTCCAAGCTTCCCCATCAGCAGGATGCTTCAAAACGCCTTCTTTCTGGTCATACTTGTCTTTGTGCCATCGCATATCTTTAGCTGTGTGTTTTGATGAAAATAACCTTTGTAATCTAGGTTTTAATGGAAAATATCGCAATATCTTGTGCGGGATTTTCTTGCCTTTCCCATCGTCAATTTTGTACCTAGACTCATGACAAACAGGACAATCAACTCTTTCACTGTGCTCTTTCCAAAAGAGTGCACAATCATTTTTGCATGCATGGATTGATTCATAACCCAATCCCAAGTCACGAAGCATCTTCTTGGCATCATAGTATGACTTCGGAATCCTATTGGTTTTTGGAAAAGCTAGTTTCAGCAGTTGGAGGAGCATTTCAAAGCACTTGTTACTCATGTGATTTAGTACCTTGATATGCATCAACTTTATAAGGAACGTCAATGACGAAAAATCTGTGCAGCCAGGATACAATTCTTCTTTGGCTTCACTTAATAACTCAGCAAACTCTCCAAAATCTACTTCACCCTTATCATCACGACCAGTATCCATTCCTTCTCCTTGACTATCCAACCGTCTCGATTCGATTTGTGTGTGTATCATTTCAACTATTTCATCGTCGTCCTCATAATCATCATCATCATCATCAATATCAACGTTGGCGGAACTTGGATTAGGCTGATTTTGGGAATAAGGATCAACTTCTCCATGATGTATCCATATCGTGTAACTTCCTGCCATTCCATATTTATATAGATGGCTTTCGACAAAATTCAATGAAACATGACCGTTTGCGTTTATACAATTTGCACATGGACATAAACATTTATCCATGTTTTTCTCCGCCATATAATTAGATGCCATCTGAATAAACGATTGAACCCCTTTTAAGAATTTAGGACTCAACTTGTTTCTCTCGTACATCCAGCTTTTATCCATTCCTGTGAATAAAGAAGAAGGTAAGATATTTATGAAAAAATTTATAGGAAAATAATTCATCAGATAATAACATATGCTTCAAATAAATATATAAATAAATAATACTAAAAACCTTGGAAAATTACAAAAAACCACATACAAACAGAAAACCAAACCATTAAACCTGAATTTTGAATAGCGTTTTATTCGTTAGCCAAAGGATTTATCTTCTCTTGATTGAAACAAAAAAATAATCAACAATCATCAAAGACAAAAAAATATAAGATATTAGGAAAAAAAAAAGCAATTACATAATGTTTTTGATAATTATAATTTTTTATAGAAATCATAGAATCATGATAACAATATGTAGTTCAACTAGATATTTTGCATAAAGTAAAATAATTCTAATTAAATTGAAATTTACATGAACAAACAAACCATGAAGATCTATAGCGTATGAACTTCATAAAGAGTAAACAAAAATTTGACCAACCTGTATTTTCTCTTGAAAGTAAATCAAGTTGCACACGGTGTGAAAACGAATCAATTAATCTCCCACACGCTGTGCTATGTCTCATCTAATAATCTTCTTTATGACACCTGTGATTTTATAGGAAAGTACCAACTTTAGAATACCTATTTCACCTCGGATAACAAGTAAATCGGAAGTCGAGTTCAACGCAAATACGAATTCTTTTTTTTTTTTTTTATAAACTATACGAATTTTTTTAATAAGCTAAGTTTTTGATTCTAAGTACAGGTGGCTTAAATACAAAGCAAGGCGAAACCAGGTGTTAGATATTGTACGCGGTACTTATCAAATCTCAAATGCATATCTTTTCCTTTTTGTTAATACATTTAATCCAACGGTGAACTGATTTTGCATCACCCATATACAAGTCCGTGGGTGAGTGAACCCTTAATATTATAATTAAATGGATGGCCCACTACTTAGAAATCCTAGTTTTAGTTTGCTTCTTATTATATTGGTGAGCTGAACTTTATATGCACACTTTATTTAATTTAATCTAAATAGCTACCAGGTCTTAATAACTAAATTGATCGAACTAAGTCATGATTATTTAAATCGCTTTGACGCCCCATCATCTCTAGCCTCATTTGATTTGCTTTCAAAGGTAAAATTTTCTAGTATTTATCAAATTTAATTTTCATGCTGAGTGAATATGTAATAGATTTCTTGGTTGATAATAAAACACGACGTCTTTCTTCTACGAAATGTAAACTTTATGTTTTTTTACAGATACTCTAGTGAAAGAATGGCGGAAAAATGCCAAGTATGTATGCTGTTAATCTCTTTGATATATTGGTTATATCCCTTTGGGTTAATATGATGTATATCATTTGGTTCAGATCATCCATATGTGAAAAGGAAGCTCAGTCTCGTTCACATTTGTTTTCCAAAAGATTGTCAACCGTAAGTAACTAAAGTTATGGTTCTTTATATGCATATGCATAATTCCTCTAATATTCCATGAATAAGTTTGTAATCAATAATTGTGTTCCTTTTGTACAGAGAACTTATCCATTCAACTTGGTGCACATAATGCGCAATTTGAATCAGGACTGGATCGAGAGGATAGTGTAAGAAACATTCTTCATTTTCAAACTAGCATAGATCCCCCAGAGTAGGATAGATCCCAAGACCAGAACATTTTTGCCTTCTTTGATCCCCAAAACTAGGATGTTTACTATTAAACTTAAATATGTTCTTTTTATATATATGGTTTCTATATGCAACTTCTTATTTCTCATACTATTTGCTTAACTAACCAGCGCGAAATGAATTTCACAACTGAAGAAGATAATGATCTTTGCAGGGCTTATCTTGCAGGCTTAGAAGAAACTACAATGGAGGAGAGCGCAACAGCATTCTGGGATCGTGCTCTTCAATATTTTGTCAACTCAAATGGTAATGATCAAGGAAGAACGACACAATGTTTATCAGAAAGGTTCGGGGACATACGTCTTTTTTGTTCACGGTATCAAAAATTATTGAGGGGCTTGAATATAGATAAAGAAGCTGCAATTCTTGCATATGCTGCATCTGTAGGGCGCGAATTCAAATTCACGGAGGCTTATGAAATTATCAAAGGAGATGTTTTTTTAATCTTGTATTAAACTTGCATTAAGGAATTAATAAAGTTTTCTTTGGATTATGACCAGTTGGGAAACTAAATTTTTTTTCCTATCTTCCACTTAACAAATGTTTACCAAAGTTTATTTTGTTCTACAGAACCTCGCTAGAGAAAGAAATAAGAAACTTATAATGTTTCAGTCCTTCCTGATTTTGGTGAGCAAAGAAAAGGGACCTGAAACATAAACGAAAATGTTGTTTTAAAGAAAAAGAAAACCAAACCGATGATAGGTTTGCGAGAGTGACATCAGCTGTAGTACAAAAAGAAGTACAATGACAAAAGTTAGTACATATAAACCTTATAGGGACACAATTGAACAGTCTGCACATACTTTCCTAATTCCAAAAGAGACTGCATGTCATATTTTAAAGACAGCGGAACACGGCAAACAACTGCAAGTTGCTGCAAAGAAGAGAATGGGCTGAATAGCAATCCAGGATTTTATCTACAACCACCTATTGAAGCCTGCAAGACTATCCTGTTGCTAAGACACTGCAAAGCAGTGAAAAGTATACTAAGAATTAATCGAGGTACACATAGAAAAGGCTGTCCAAATTCCGCTTACTGAATTAACATCTAAATTTAGAAGAAAAGAAGACAAAAACATTGAACACCGCCGCTTCTGACTAACTCAGATGCTGACGCTACTTCCACCAGCTTCTGGCTTCGGTCCAACCAAAACGTTACATTTCTTAATCGTCGACGGAAATTGACTTCTCATCAAAAATTAAATTTGCGAGAAATAAGCGACGTCATTAAAAAGCTATTCAGCGATACATGATTTGGTTTCTCACAACAACAATTTTCTATGACGGACATTTGTTGTCATCACTAACTATATGTTTTTGTGGTAAACACGAATCATCACAGAAACACATTATTGGTGATAGAAGTTGTTTTAGTCCCAAAATGTATTTGGAGTGACAACCTATTTTGTGTAGCAAAAAAAACCCAGCGGCAAAAGTCGACTTCACCACTAAAAATTAATTTTGCGAGAAATAAGTGATGTCGTTAAAAGAATATCTAACGACAAAAAATTTAGTTTCTCATAAAAATAATATTTTATGACGAATATTCATGGTAATCACTAATTGTGATTTTCTGTGGCGAATATAAATAATCACTAAAAAAATTATCTGTGAGAAAGAATTATTTAGTCCCTGATTTTTCTTTTGGTGACAAGCTTAGCGATAATTATAAAAGTTCATCGCAAATAAATTTTTATAGTGGTGAACTTTTTTTTTGTCGCAAACAATGACTTTTGGTGGAAAATTTAAATTGTCGTCCAAAATATTGTCACTAAATCCTTAATTTCTTGTAGTGATAGTTCCCACGTACGGGTCCTGCATTCCACGCTTGCTTAGGCGACGAAAACAGGGAGAACACACACATATTGCTATCCAAGTGTTAGTATTTATTCCGATTGGTCTACTGGTCTGGTCTAATTTTTTTTTTTTTTTTTGAAAAGGTAACTCAGTCACTCTATTTCACCATAGCAAAGGTAACAACTAGAATCGTGTGCCCCACCAAATCACTTGAAATAAAAGAAAACTAAAAATAGAAAGTGAAAAGGACTCGACGAGATATGGCGAAACTATCATGTTAATTCTAACACCTGAGCTCTGTGCTTTTATGAATAGACTCTATAGATGTTTCCATCTAGTCAGATTGGTTCCTCAACTCCTAAAACAAAAATGTTTCCATCCACTTAGATTGGTTAGTGCCATCCTAAATACGCATAAATTTCTAGGCTCTGGAGTTTATTTATTGCAACTAAAAAGTTTCTCCCATACCCCCAAACTTAAATCTAACATTGTCCTCAATGTTCTAAAGATGAAATTAAAAGCATGAACAAGGAGAAACGGTTACTATTGAAGCAAAAGAGTTAAGGAAGGATATTACCGTGTTGCATGAGATTGGGTTACCTTCCAAGAAGTGCTAAGTTTAAAGTCTTCAGCCAGACATCAAATATCTCAAAAAGGATCTTCACCTTCCAAAGTCATATACCAATAGCCGAAAAAGTTGTGGGTCCATAATACCAAATAGAGCTAACACCAATATGAGACAACTGCACTGGCTCAGAAAAATGAACAGAAGGAGCACATCCTCATCCAAGGTTTCTTGCAAGACAACCGGATCTATCCAGAGCCTCCAGTTGGGCTTCATAAGAGTGTCTTGAAAAATAGATTCATCCGAAAAACGAGTTTCTAATATATGGATTCCCTCCTGAACAGTATCAGGCGGATCAGGTTGTGGAGTCTGAATAGACTCAAGCGATACCTCAGATGCACTAGGCTTGAGTCCCAAGTTAGGGACTTCTACTGGGGATAATTGACACTCTCTACCCCCAAACTTAGAGTTTTGGGTGTCTCTAGATAAACTAGTCACAATATTCCCAATTTCTAGACTATCCGGTTCCTGAAAAAGGTCAATTGCTTTCTCTGAGTTATAATCAGGTGGTTCATCCTCTAAATTCTTTTGAGGTATACTAGCTATAGGACTTATATGTTTCATATCCTCTATGGTCATCCCTAGAGTTTCCTTATTGCGTTGAAGCACGGTTACTGGCCAAATCTCATGATCACTATCCGAATCGGAAGTTATAGGCAAAATCTCAGATGGGCCTACAAATGCATAATTGGGGTCCAACTTAGGAGGATCTTTAGTCTCTTAGAAATAAGGGCTTAAGGTAGATTCGGTAGCTAGTAATGGTTCAAACCTAGATTTCCATCTATCGGTATCTAACATAGCAATTGAATCCAACAGAGCATTTACTTGTTCAATGTTGCTATCATCATCGAAATCCATGCTAAAACGGGCTAGACAACTCTCTAATGGATCTTCCGATTCGGTGTTTGGTACAGACTTCGGAACTAAGGTTCTTATCATGTTGACCTCTTCAATGCACGTGTCATCTAGCTCAGAGGGTAGCTTACTAATATTAAAAATGTTCATCTCAATAGTCATATTACCAAAAAACAAATTCATAATACCATTTCGACAGTTAATGATCGCATTGGATGTAGCTAAAAACGGGCGACCTAAAATCAATGGTATTTGGTTCTCTGGGTCAGGGATAGGTTGGGTATCTAGGATAACAAAATCCACCGGATATATAAACTTGTCAACCTCTATGAGAACATCCTCGACCACACCACAAGGAATTTTAACGGACCTATCAGCTAACTGAAGTATCATCTGTGTAGGTTTCATCTCACCAAGTCCTAGCTTAAGGTACACATGGTATGGTAGTAAGTTCACACTGGCTCCTAAGTCAAGCAACGCTCTCTCAACACGGTACTTACCTATTGTACAAGCAATGGTAGGGGACCCTGGGTCTTTATACTTAGGAGTAGTGGTATTCTGAATAATATAACTCACATGACTAGCTATGAAGGCTTTCTTCTGGACACTGAGCTTACGCTTTCGCGTATACAAGTCCTTAAGGAACTTGGCATAAGAGGGAATCTGCCTAATTGCATCTAATAATGGAAGGTTGATATTAACCTGCTTAAAAACCTCCAATATATCATTAAAGTTGGACTCCCTCTTAGTCGGAACTAGCAGTTGTGGGAATGGGGCTCTGGGAACAAAATTAGACTCAACATGACCCTCATTGGTCTCTTTAGAGACTCTATCAGTCTCTTCATTCTCTGGTTTAGATGGGTGAACTACAACATGTTCACTTTCAGGTATGTCGACCTTATTATCAACTTTCCTTCCACTCCTAAGGGTCGTAACAGAGTTAACATGACTGTACGATTTCTCTCCTCTAGGGTTAGGATCAGTATGACTAGGGAACCTTCCTTCCTCTCTCTCATTAATATACTTAGCTATTTGGCCGACTTGAAGTTCTAATTTAGCAAAAGACTGGGCACTATTCTTAAAATTCTGTTTGGTTTCCTCTTGAAAATTACCCTGGCTTTTTACTAACATTTCCTGGCTTTGTGATAGCATTTCCTGGCTCTTCCTTAATATACTAAGGGTTTCCTCTAAGCTAGTTATTTCTATTCTCAGATGGGTTCTGGGTCTGTCCTGAAGGGTTCTTAGTATAACCAAAACCTGGGGGAGGCTGAGAATTACTAGACTGGCCTTGATTCTGGCCCTTAGACCAAGAGAAATTAGGATGGTTTCTCCAACCAGGGTTGTAGGTCTCTGAGTAGGGGTCAAACTTCTGACGGTTCTCAAACCTAGCATTGTTATAGACAGCATGAGCTTGCTCTTCACTAACCTGACCTTCCCAAAATGAGTTATCGGGCTCTATTCCACAACTAGAGATTTGAGAGGCTCTATTAGGTTCAACAAGGGACTTATTTTTAGGTTGACCCATTTCCAACGCTTCTAACCTTCTAGATAAAGCAGCAAACTTGGCATCTGACGCAAAACTTGTATCTACCATATTGGTGCTACTTCTATTGACTAAGAGTCTTTTAGGGGGTTCCACACAAGACTCCCACTGTTGGGATTTCTCAGCGATAGCTCCTAAGAAGGTAAAAGCATCATCAGCATTTTTACTAGTGAACTCACCAGCGCACATAGACTCGACCATGGCTTTGGTCGAATAGTCTAAACCATTATAAATAATCTCAACAAGTTTCATCTTATCAAATCCATGGTGAGGACACTGGGATAGGAGATCATTGAATCTCTACAAAAACCTATAAAGAGACTCTCCCTCTTGTTGCACACTAATACTAATGTTCTGCCTAACAGCTGCAGTTTTATGCTTAGGGTAGAACTTCATATAGAAGGCAGCGATAAGTTCCTCCCATGTTTCTATGGATTCAGATGGTAGGTTGGTCAGCCAGGTCTTGGCTTTATCTCTCAAGGAAAAGGGAAACATCTTAAGTTTCAAGACTTCATCAGTAAGGTCTTTTATTCTAATTGTCCCGCAAATTTCCTCAAAGTCCCTAATATGGAAATAAGGGTTCTCATCATCTTTTCCTAAGAATATAGGGATCATCTGGAGAATACTAGGTTTTATCTCGAAATTAGCCGTAGTGGCTGGCAATTTAATGCACGAAGCTTGGTTGGTCCTAGTTGGGAACATGTAATCTTTCAAAGTTGCCATCGTTGGCACAACTGGAGTAATAGGGGTACTTTTGTCACTTAGAGATAAATTCTCAAAACTGAAGTTTCCAAAAACAGGGCTCTCAAAAGAACAATCTTCGAGCTCCCTGCTTATATCAGAAGAAATACTAGGTTTTTCGCTAATCAATCGACCTAGAGTATGTCTTTTCCAAGCCCTATTAACAAAATCGGGCATACACTAAAAAAAAATCAAAAAGAAATAAAAATCCTAACAGGAAGGTTCTAGCAATCACACAGCAGGCTGACTCGACTTTACCACAGCAAACCTAGAGATTTCTAGCAAACAACAAGCATGATGGCTCACTTAGATTGTTTCTAGACCAGCTTCTATCTTTCGAAAGGGAATTCGTTACAGTTTAAGCAAACCCCTCTGGAATCAATACGAGTCAAAGTAAGTTGAATTGAGGCGAGGGAAGCTCAGTGGAGCTTTGATACCCAAGGCCTCACCGCAGTACAAGGCGACGCAGTCACGCATTTAACTCACAGAAACCGTCATGAACTTCGAAGTATGCTAAAAGAATAACCAATATCCTTCGAAATTTTTTCCTAACAAGCTCGATACCCTATAGGTCTCTTTCTAATCAGATTTTAAAGCTTGGGTTCGCGTTAGGTTTTGTTTTCCTAAAGCGGGCAAGAAGGGAGCGGTGATGAAATCCGAACCCTTATCCTGTTTAGGCCAGGCCTTTCCCTTTACTAGGAAAATAAAGACAGTCCAAATTCGTCCTCAATCAATTATCACCTTAAGGAATACAGTAACTCGCTTACAGGAGATTCACGAGTGTTTCGATTGGACTTACCTCCCGTACCAGACGGGGGATGAACCGTTGTCGTTGACTCGGGCCACGATTCCTATGCCGTGTGCGAACCCGAGGGGCCGAGGTGATATTGTAATCACCGTCCTTCCCTGCACACAGTTTGTATTTAACTACCCTTCCGTAGGGTTTAAAAAAAAATAATAATAAAGTCCAAGAGTCCAGTCCAAAGTCCAAATAAAGTAAAGTGCAAAAGAAAAAGAAAAATAACCTAAAAAAAATACAAAAATCTCTCTTTTTTTTTCCTCTTTTCTATATATAAAAAAAAAATTCCTCTTTCGCTCCTTTCGCTTTAAGCTTTTCCTTCCAAGGTCCTTAGTACTCCACTTCGAACCTGCAAATCAAAGACAAAAAGAAACGTAAAAAGGAAAAAAAAAAATAAACCTAAAAAAAAAATTCTACCTAAGCACAGGTCCGCGTCGGCGACGCCAAAAATTTGATGTTTTTTCAAAAGTTGTTGTAGATTGTGGTAAAAGGGGTTCTTTTCGAACTTGTGAAGGGAATAATTTTTTTTTAAGATTTAAGCAAATAAATAAATGAAGGAAATTAATAGTAATGTCAAGATTTTAGAAGGATTAAGGCTCAGGATTCACTACCACTTCAAGTTGATTGGTTATAAATAATATTTCAGAAATTATTATTAAGCTCTTTTTCTTATTAAATCACTTTTTAATTTAAAAGGTGTCCAAATATTAAGTTGTAATCCTTAAGCATGATTTATCAAAGAATTATTCTAAGCATAAAACATCAAACTGATTCACAACTAATTAAGAAAACCATTTTATCCTTTTTTTTATATTTATCCAAGTGAATTAAATAAATTAAATAATTAAAGAAATTATGAATAAAAATATTACCAATCAAACATGAGTGAATAGATCCTCCATTGCCTCAATCACCAAGAATTTAGCCTCTCATCATGTTGGAAAAATACTCAAAAGATTTTATTAATGCTCAAAAGTTGATTACAAATGATGAAATAAGAAGAAAACGTTTTAAGACCGTTCTTTGCGACCCACAGAAAGCGTCAGGGAACAACGGCACTTTAAAAGTGTTGTAAGCACAACACCGAAGTCGCGGGAAAGGAACTGAGAATTGTCGCAAATATGCGACACTAGTCAACGACTCTCCTGAACTGTACAATGTTCTTCATGTTCTTGGCTGAGCAGCAGCAGAACTTCTTCGCCTGTCGACCTCTTCTTTTGATTCTCTCGGCTCTAACTCTCTCCCAATGACTTCCCCACTTGTTATCTTCAATTGTACGTGTATTTATAGTGAATTGAGGCCAAAAATCCGACCATTGATTGCGTATATACTCTCTTTAATTCGATTATTCCTTGCTGCCAAAAATAACGATAATTTCCATTTTTAAGACCATGCACGCGTTAGATTTGATCATGCACGCTCTAGTTAGCCTTCTCCACGTCTCAGCACTATTCCAACGCTATTAGAACTCCTCCATGCACACAATAACTTCAATTTTGCTCGTGTTACAGTATACGTGCTCTGTTTTGGGTGTGTGAATCATCACGCGTTTTCCAGCCAATTCTGATCGAACCCACTGCCCAAAATGTGTTCCTTAACCTATATCACATCTCTCTGTCAAATTTCAGCCATTGAATCGACCCGTAACCCCTTCATTTTTGTGATCAAACTTCTGCCAGTTGAGAATTTAATTTCCCGCCAAAAAACGAATTTGAATGTTGAAGATGATATGCCCCCTATCCTGAACTGAGGTGCGAATAGCAGATGCCTTGGGGGTGACCTGGGGGTGCCCCTTAGTAATTAGGTTACCCCTTATCCAAAAGCGAGAGTCCGAATAACACTTGTCCTTCGGGTGCCAAAATCAACTTTTCGAGCCGAATTTTCCAAAAATGTTTATTTCCTAAAAATACATAAAAACACAATATTAGTACAAAAATAGAGTTCCAACAATACGGACATTGAGGACAAATTAGACACAAAAATGCGTCTATCATAAACGTGGGTTGGGATATAAAGGAATTGACTCTCCTAACTGTGGTAAGAATAAGTTTGTTAAAGCTGTTAATATTTATCCATGTGAAGAACCCGTGTTAGCTTGCAAAAACAAGGATTCTACCTCTTCCAAATCTGCTAAAAAAAGAACTACTAAACGTAGGTCTTTCAACTGCTATTATTGTGGAAACAAATGACACTCTGAGCGAAGGTGTCGGCTTCAGATAAGGAATGAAAAGCTTCACAACATTCTTAATTGGATGTTTAAAGAAGTTGTTAAACCTATATCACAGATTAGAATCAACCTTGTTCGACCTCAAGGGACATATGGTGATAGGGATCTTCCTAATTTTGTATTCAAACCGAAGGATACTTACAATGGTGGAAGGAAAAACAGCAAAAGTGTGACTGATGTTGTAAATCAGTTTGAAAGGAGAAAAAGGAACAGGAGGAAGAAAAACGTGTCAAGTTCCCCTAATGTTCTCAAAAAGGACTGTGAATCCAAGACTTCCAATTCAGACTTTTTACATGTCAACAACCGAGTCTCTGATCTGAAGATTCACATAAACAGACTAAAACAGAATATCAAGAAAACATGGAATATTGCTAACCCAGGTACTTCTAAATCTTCTCTTGATAATGCTTCTTCAACTAAATATGGTAGTTCGTTAATTACCGACGGAAAAAAAAAAGGAAGAAGTGAATAATGATGAGCCATATGCTCATCTTATTACACCCTAACATGCTCATGTTGCATCTCTTTTTAATTTGTGTCTTGTTAAAAAAGGATGCTCATTGTTCTAAGGATTTTCATCTTGAGAAAGCTGTCAGGATTGTACTAGATTTGAATGTTATTTCCGTTTGCTCCTCAACATCTTTTATTTTTTCTCCTTGGGCTTCCTTGGTCTATCTTAGGCCCGTCTATCTTGCTCGTGCACCAACCCACACGAACGACATTTTCCCTAGGGTTTGATGGAATACCTTATATTTATTTATAATGTATTTCAGTTGTGCAAAAAGCTCTTCTATAACTTTTTTTGTGCACAATGGAGGGAAGCAACAAGCTTGATGATGTTGATATGTGTCCTATTGATATCTCATGCTTTCATGCTCTTGACCATGAAAACGAAGACAAACTGCAAGTTTTGACTTCTTCACAACTGGTAGGAAATCTTCTTGAAGACTTTAAGGTCGTACGCGAACAACTTGGTATCGCAACACGGAATCTAGACTACCTAAAAGACGAACTAAGGAAGGCATCTGAGGAACTTGTTTTTGTTCAAACCCTGGTTGCAGAAAGGATTTAGTTTTTTCGTCTGTTCATGGTTCTAGTCGCCTAGTATGTCTTCTTTTTGAATTAGTTGGAAGAATAACTAGTGCTTTGAATAGCAATGATTGTGACTACACATAGCTATTATTTGTTTTCATCTTCTTATGTTATTTTTTAGGTTTATTGGTTTTAAGTTCTAAAAATATTTGGAGGATGACGATTATTGCAATATTTTCTTAGTTTGTTATATTGCAATATTTTTATGGGATATGTATTGTTTGCGTCCGTGAACTTGAAGGTCCCATAGTGCGGTCAAAAGTAAAGTCGTTCATGAATCGGTATTCGTATTGCTGAAAGTACGAATGGACTTTTGACATATACAAAAGTTATGCCTATGCAATCATGTTTTTGATGGAAAATAGGATTAAATCTTTTGTATGACAAGGATAAAGTCTATTATGTTGTTATGCATATAATGATGCAAAGATAGAATAGATCCTTGTATGTTATCCACGGTATTGATCTTCATTGATCCATTTTATTATGTTTTACCTTGAAGGCTCCATTGTGTGTCTTATGTTGAGCACCTTACAACTAAGTCGATTAACCTTGGCTTTTTGGTTGTTCCGTAAGATGTTATATGTTGAGCATTATGAACTAAATTAATCATCCTTGGTTATTTAGTTTTGTAATCCATAAGTTTTTCCTTCTTATGTTGAGTACATGTGCGGTTAAGATGGTCATGTTCCATGATAATCTTAGTCGGGGTTCCATAATCTCTTATGTTGAGCCCAAAATAATTAAATTGATTACCTCAGTGATTAGTTTGTAGTTCGATTAGATTAATTATAGGTTCTCTTGTAATTAATCTAATTGATTTTTCATATATTCCACAAGTTCTTGTGTTGAGTATATGAACGTCTACACTATCATGTTTTATTGGTTAATGTAGACACGTATTCCGTAAGGTTTTCCTTATGTTGAGTACTTGAACGGTTAAGTTAGTCACCTCCATATGATTAACTTATTCGTAGCCTGTTGCTTCGTGAGTTTACTTATGTTGAGCACTTTCAATTAAATTGATCACTTTTGTGGTTTCGATTTAATTGTGTATTCCAATTAGAATATTCATTGGTTTACTTTTGAGTATTTTGGTTGAGTTTTGGATATAAAAAATCATTCACATGGTTTTTGGTGTCCAAATAAAAATCCTTGTTTTCTTTCGAAATTAAGGTCGCTCTTATTGTTCCTTTGGGAATGACATCAAATGGGGGAGAGTTCTTTTGAACTTGTGCTTAATGGTAATATCTTGCGGGGAGTGCGGCTGTGGAATTTTATAGGGGTTATCTTGCGTCTTAAAACTCCTTGATGAATGTTGTTAGCTTCGGCTATAAGATTTCATCTAAATTAAGATGATATGTTGTCTTTCTTTTGGTCATGAAATGTCTCTTGTGGAAATTTCATTATGAACCCGTTCTTATACCTTTGCCAATTTTATTGACAAAAAGGGGGAGAAATATTGTAGGTCACACTACAAATACATATGGTTTTCGGATCATTGTGTAAGGGGGAGTGGTTTCCATGATCGATATGGAGTATTGACTAAGGGGGAGTGAAACATATCACCATAGTATTATTATAATACTATGACACTGTATAATAATGATCGAGAATCTCGATTTCTCTCATTGTTATAGCTACGGATCTTCAACAACGGTGATACTAAACTTACAACCTTTGGGATCATTGGAGTACTTGGAAGGACGAAGATTTCAAGGAACGTTGAAGATTGAACTATGGAATAGGAGCCACTAAAGTTTATCTTTTTTGTATTCCATATGTATTGATAGTTTTGTCACTAAAATTGACAAAGGGGAGATTGTTAGAGAATAGCTCGGTCAACCTCGCATGCGTTGCTATATCAAGCATGTTTGTCAATGTTAGTGATCAAAACTATAAAGTCTTGATTTCTAGCCTATTAGCTAAGTCTTGGACTAGGATAGGAAAAGTGTAGTTGAGCTCAAGGACTTCATGGTGATTCAACGACAACGACGAAGATCTACACCAAGGAACCGTGGAACTTCATCAACAAAAAGGTATGTGAAGACTTGAACTTATATATCACTCGAAAGTCTATCTATTCTTCTCCTACTTCTTATGAGAAAAAAGTCGTATGCTATATAGACTAGATCATATACACTTGATATTTCGAGCTAAGTATTCATTGCTTATGTTTTACTCGAAATCATGTATTGGTAAAGCGTTTCCCTTTGATCAGGTTTGTCTTCACCTAGTGACGAAAGTCATGAAAGTTTCAATCACTTTGGAAATTGCTCTGACGAGAAAGGTTTTTTGTTCTTCACGACTGAATATGGCCCTCCGAGAATGTTTCAATGATTGAAATGAGAGTTTATTACATAACCATGTATTCCTTGAACCGAAGTTTTCGAACTTTGTTGATCAAGAGAAATCGGTAGGATTGTGGAATTGGCTTGCCAAGTCCGCGAACTGATGAAAGTTCTCGACCGAGAATTTCTGCTGGGATTTCCAAAACTCGTTTGTGTGCTAAGTCCGCGAACCCAGTCAGCGAACTGGCAGAAGTTCTCGACCCGAGAATTTCTGCTGAGTTTGGAAAACTCAACCGATTAACTTAAGTCCGCGAACTTGTTTGTGAGCTTAAGAGGTTATGATCTAAAGATGTGCTCTGAACATGAAACATTAATTATTAAGGAATGTTTTATGCAAACCGTGGCTATAATGTTCATGAGCCGATTCTAATCGAATCGAATCATCTTTGTTTCAATTGTGTCTTGTGTAGTTACATAAGATCTCATAGCAATTGAACAACTCTTAACTAGTTCATTTGAGTGAATTGAACTAGTTATGGTGAAGAAGAACATGATTAATATGAGATGCTCATATGGTTGACCTTTTGGGTTATCATGTTGAACCAACATACGTGTACTCATTTGGGCATGGTTTTCTCAAACCCAGTAAACGTGTACCCAAGTCTGTTTGACAAGCTATGTCTTTCGATCTAACGGTTGAGAGATATTGGCTTGAATATAAATCAGGTTTTCGTCTAACGGTGAATAAAGTTTGCTTTGTACCTAAGGAAAAACCCTGATTTGAAGGCTATATAAAGGAGACATCTAGAATTGAGAAAACCTAATCCCCACACGTCTGTGTGCTACTAGTGCTCTCGCTAGAGTCGATCTCCATTAACTCTTGATTTTCTTCTCTAAACTCGAGTTAACGACTTCATTGGGATTGTGAAGCCAGACCGATACTACTTTTATCATAGTTGTGTTATCTGATCTTGCATCTTATATCGTACGAGTACAATCGATAGATTGGCTTGAGATCGTGAGAGTTCTATGATAGACAAGATAAAGAAGTCACAAACATCTTCGTCTAACTGTTTGTGGTTCCTCGACAATCCGCTTGTGTAGTCAGGAAGGATTGTAGAGAGGTGATTGATTAATCTAGTTTGTTCTTCGGGAATATAAGTCCGGATTATCAATTGGTTCCTGTTACCTTGAGTTTATATCTAAAGACGGAACAAAACCTAGGGTTTATCTGTGGGAGACAGATTTATCCTTTCGATAGACTTTTTTGTGTGAGACAGATTCGTTTATTATCAAGTCTGTGATTTTGGGTTGCCACAACTCTTTGTTGTGGGTGAGATCAGCAAAGGGAATCAAGTACGCAGTGTCTTGCTGGGATCAAAGGCGTAGGAGTACAACTATACCTTGTATCAGTGGGAGATTGGTAGGGGTTCAACTATAGATCAGTCCGAAGTTAGCTTGGAGTAGGCTAGTGTCTATAGCGGCTTAATACATTGTGTATTCAATCTAGACTAGGTCCCGGGGTTTTTTTGCATTTGCGGTTTCCTCGTTAACAAAACTTCTGGTGTCTGTGTTATTTCTTTCCAACATTATATTTTATATAATAGAAATAATACAGGTTGTGCGTTCGTGATCATCAACTTCTCTAATCCAACTTTTGGTTGTTGATTGTAGTTGATTGATCCTTGGACATTGGTCTTTGGTACCGTCCAAGTTATCTCTCTTTGATAAAGACTCGTTATTGATTTTAGCTTGAGTAGAAATCAAATCGAGAGATTGAGATAATAACTCCTTGAGATACTTTTTATCTAGATTGAATCTGACTGTCTAGTTGATTCTCTAGCAAAGTATTTCAGAGTTAGTCCATACAGATTGCTAAGCGAAATTTTGGGTGGTGTTGTTAGACCCCCGTTTTTCAAAGCTGGCGAAATAACACCCGTTACTATGAATGAGGGAAATTCGAGGCTGTTTCCAAGGACGGTACAATCGGTAGAAGGCGATAAAAGCTGCGAGAATAGGGAGCCATCAACCCCCATCTCGACGAACCTCGTAGATGTGTCAAGTGGAGATCAGGAGTGGATTGATCAACAAAGATAAGAGGAATCGAGGCGCAGCAGGTATGAACCGCGAAGTTATAATAATGGATTGACAGGCCCATGGATGCATCCAAATGGACGGAGGTATCCAGATATAGAAAATCATCATCACCACAGGTTCCATGGGCACTATACAAATGACTGCACAAACATTAGGAAGATCATACTTCGTTTTATGGATCAAGGAAAGCTCGTTCATTTTCTGGAATGATATGTTCAACCATTACCGCCACTACCACGAGAAAACCATCTTGTGTACCGAATTGAAATAGATCAAGGAGCCAACAAACTAAATTGCAATTCGATAGTACACTCAGCCAAGAGCATTCAAAACTTCCATGACAATGTTCTCAAAAGAGTATACAAGAGGGACTTTGGAGGAAAGGAAATATTCAGCGTAGCGAAAAAGGAGCCGTTAGAAGAATGGCAGAAAAGAGAAATAACGTTCTCGAAGGATGCACCCGAATGAGGAGCTTCACACGCCGAACCACTGGTCATAACTCTGAACTTCGGGAAATATTCAATATGGGAAAGTGATGAAGGGCAGAAGGAAAAAATCAGGGCAATAGATAGAACCTTGGTCGATACTGGAAGTTCAGTCGACATATTGTTTTATCATGCGTTCAGAACTATGGGTTACAAAGATTCCGACCTTGTTCCCTCCACATATAATATATATGGGTTCAACGGCGTTGCATCAAGACCAAAAGGAGAGTTGATTGTGAAGATCTTCGCAGGAGAGTTGGAAACAAAAGTTACCGTTTGTGTAATAGACATAGATTCACCCTATAATTCTCTTGTTGTAAGACCTTGGATACACGAGATAAAAGGAATTGCGTCAACGTATCATCAAGCCATACGGTTCCCAATGCCAGCGGGATAGGCGAAATTAAAGGGGATATAAAGGATGCGCGAGATTGTATTGAAAAAGACGTTAACAAATATGACGAAAAGCTGAAGAAAAGGATAGAGCGAAAGAAGGAGGCATGTAAAGCCAAAAGAGCTGAAAGGATGATGGTTACAATTGATATAAGCGAAGAGCAGGCCAAAATACAGACAAATGCAAAAGGTACAGACATGACAAGAGGCGACAATGAGGTCCGCAGCGAAATGACTCCGGAATCCGAAATCCAAATGAAGGAAAAGCAAAGCGAAAAGACAAAGAAAACAAAGACAAGCATAGGGAGCGAAAAGGAAGCTCCCATAGTCAAGGAGAAACTAACTCCACGTGGAGAAGCCATAACGAGCACTTCTAAACATAAGAACACATTCACACAAGAAACAGATGAAAGTCAAGAACCAAGTCAGCCTATTCAAAAGGGAAAAGAAGTATGTGATGAATAAAAAGAAATGGATCGATTAAAAGAGCAACTATATCGAGAACGACGAAACAAAGAGGAATTGGTAAGAGAAAGGATCAGGCTTGAAAGACAAAATGACAAGGTATTGATCAAGAACAGCCACCTAAAATTAAATCAAACATAATATGGGGTACAAAAAGGGGAGAGGACACCTGAGAAAAGGGTAATGGAGGAAGATAATCAGAACCCACTGCTAGGTACAAAGGGGCGAGGAGAACAAAGCGAGCGGGAAAATTTGAGGAAAGTCATAGAAGCAAGCAGAAGAAAATCAAAGGAGAAAGAGTATTTGTTGCAACAAGCAAGAATAGCGGAAAGAGGAAGAACCGCTAGCATTAGTCTGTCGGCGAGAAGGGAACCCGATGTACGAGGAAGGCAAAAAATGACAAACAAGTGCGCGAGAAGTGAACCATGAAAGCCCGAAATATCATCTTTATTTTCATTGAAGCAAGGAGAAAACGAGAGCTTGCGAAGCATTGTGGCAAGGTGGGGCACGATTTGTAAAGGATTACAAGGGAGACTATCGGAGGAAGACCTGATGCGGTCCTTTATCTACTCCCTGTCAACTAAGCACCCATTGTTCTCGGCGCTATTCAAGGTCAGGAACGAAGTAAAGATGAAGGACTTAAGGCGGTATCAATCTGAGCACATTCGTCTCGAAGAAGGGCACTGATTCGGAGAGAGAATTGCAAAGAAAATGTACTGATTTAGCGTTGTACCAAAATTTGAGAAATAATAACAATGATATTTTGAAACAAGAAAAAGATCTTCATAAGAAAGTATAAGGAAATTTCAATAAGACCTCAAGAATAGGAGGCAGATAAGACCCACGAAATAAACGATTTCTAGGTAAACTTAAAACCTTCGCCTAGGAAGGCTGGGAATCCATGGAATGCACCTTAGTTTGCACGAAAGTGTAAGAGGCAAAGCCTAACGCATGTAGTGAATAACTCCCAGACAGAAAGTTAGGGGAAATGATAAGACCCATCCGCTGAGGGTCCCTTTTATGATGGCCTTCGGTAAGGGATGTGGAGTAAGACCAAGGCGCCGACGTATTCGGTTGAGCTGCGGGTGTCTGGGGCGTCTGGAGTGTTCCCGTCCATGATCGTATGGCAAGTCTTGGCTACAAAGCATTCGATCCCAAAGAAACCTCACTTAGGGTGTAACAATAGCCATATCGGCGAAAGGGATAAGAAGTCACGAAAACAACTGGTGTCGTAATTACCGGATGGGAAGAGCTCAACATGCATGTTAGGGGTAACTTCCTTGAAGGGGCATTCAGGCGGAATATAAAGGGATGACACCCTCCAGAATTAGGGAGCTAAGTGACCAAAGAAGACGAGAATGTAATGGGTCTAACATTCACGGGAATGGATAGGCCTATTACATCGTCGCTAGAAAAGAATCCAATAAAATGATAAGGCGAGGTAGATGGATTAATACTTGAAAGAGTAGTAAGCGCCTAACACTTCGTCGAATTAAGATCCTTCATAAAGGATGAGGCAAAATAAGACCTTAATTAGGAGGCATACTAAGACCTTGTATAGAAACCAGACACCCAATCAAATGGATGACAAATAGTATCATGCAAACACACAGATAAACAAAACCAAGACAACGAAACAGAGGCAACTTAAGACGACGAAAAGAAGCCAAAGGCGAAACAAGAGACAAAGAAAAGGATACTTTGAAAATAAGCGAGATAACAACCGATGTTGAACCTTGGAAACACTCAAAAGAACAAGAGGCGAGTTTATACTTTTAAAGGTTATTATTCTTTTGAGTATTCCCGCGGTAAGTATATACTTGATAGAGATGCATTAAAGAAGGAGTAGCAATTCACAAAAGGAACTATATAGTAAATAAAAGGATCACCAAAAATATTGAGTAAATATTTTTCCCCCCAAGCTTGGAAGCACCCAGATGAAAAGAAAATGTACAAAATAGCCAAAGTTAGAAATTGGATTACAACCAAAATTTTTAACGACTAGGGTTCAAGGTGAAAGTATTATTGAACGGGAGCACTATCAGTACCAGTGTCAGCATCGCCAGAGGCACCGCCAAGAAGTTGACCCTCCTCATCCAGATAATCTTATTCCTCGGGAGGCTGCTCTTCGTTGTCAGAAAACACCTCTAAAGGAAGAGAAGGGTAAGGAATACCGCGCTCATCACAGTAGCCGTTGAAGAGATGGACTAAATAATCCTGGGTATTCTTACAAGCTAGCGTCGCCACCTTTTTGGAAGCTTTGATCATATCCTCAATATCATCATTGAGCCCCTTGACATCTCCTTGAAGGTTAGGGACCTCTTTGCGAGACTCATCTCTCTCGCGAGAGAGCTGGATGACCTGATTCTTGTAACGGCCCTCGGACTCTGCAAAAAAAAAGAGCATTGTAAAGAAAATTAAATATGGCTTAGTTAATGATGTTTCTCGCTACGCCTAAAGCTACCTTCCGCCTGATGAAGAGTAATATCCAACGTTTTTTGGACGTCATTGTACAAATGGTCCAGCTTGGAAATCTTAAGATCTGACTCCTCCAATCGAACGCATAGATCCTGATTAGGCATTGTCCCAACCTTCACCATGAGGAGATTTTGAGATAACCTGGCTGGATTGGACAACGGGAGCGCCTTTGCCTTCGTGAAGAGTAGCGGGCTTAACTCGTGATGAACATCTGGTAGAACGGGGAGGCTTATTTGGTGGATCTTGTAGAAATTTCACTTTCCTCTTCAGACAATCCACTTCTTCGTTCAGAACAGCCGCTTTGTTGCGAGACTTGCGAAGATCGACCATAAGTTGGTCTTTCTTCTTTACCACTCGTTTATAATCCTCCTCTTGCCGGCTGTAAGCTGACATCGCCTAAGCATGAAGGCCCCTTGATGTGGTAAGGAAGTTATTAAGACGCTTCAAGTCAAGCTTGAGGCGTTCGTTCTCTTCTTGAAGATGAAGGTTTAGCTCCTCATTACGAGTAGAATTAGTAGATGAATTTTCCAGTTGAAGATGAAGAGTTTCGATCTTCTCATTCAGAATCATATTTTCAGAAACATAGCTATCATTTTGAGTCAAGAGGTTCAAGTTATTAGCACGGACATCCTCAAGAGATGCAGACGTTTCGGAGGCATCCATGCGACGTTTCATGCACCGAACTTGATGAAGCACAAAAAAAGAAAATAAAGGACTACAGAAGAAAGGCAGAAAAGGAATTTATCAGAAAAACAACTTACTCGAAAGTTTCTCCACCTTCTTCTCTTGTTTGTTAGAGTTTTCCTTCTCTTCTTTGAGCTCCTTCGCCAACGACGCGACCTTCTCTCACAACAACTTAGTTTCAATCAAACTGGCCATATGGCGGTTGACCTCCTGAGAATCGAAGAAGACGAAGTAAGAAGCCAACCACGAAGAAAATACGAAATAATACATGAAGGGATGGCGTGAGTAGCTCACCAACAAATACATATGGTTTTCGGATCATTGTGTAAGGGGGAGTGGTTTCCATGATCGATATGGAGTATTGACTAAGGGGGAGTGAAACATATCACCATAGTATTATTATAATACTATGACACTGTATAATAATGATCGAGAATCTCGATTTCTCTCATTGTTATAGCTACGGATCTTCAACAACGGTGATACTAAACTTACAACCTTTGGGATCATTGGAGTACTTGGAAGGACGAAGATTTCAAGGAACGTTGAAGATTGAACTATGGAATAGGAGCCACTAAAGTTTATCTTTTTTTGTATTCCATATGTATTAATAGTTTTGTCACTAAAATTGACAAAGGGGAGATTGTTAGAGAATAGCTCGGTCAACCTCGCATGCGTTGCTATATCAAGCATGTTTGTCAATGTTAGTGATCAAAACTATAAAGTCTTGATTTCTAGCCTATTAGCTAAGTCTCGGACTAGGATAGGAAAAGTGTAGTTGAGCTCAAGGACTTCATGGTGATTCAACGACAACGACGAAGATCTACACCAAGGAACCGTGGAACTTCATCAACAAAAAGGTATGTGAAGACTTGAACTTATATATCACTCGAAAGTCTATCTATTCTTCTCCTACTTCTTAAGAGACAAAAGTCGTATGCTATATAGACTAGATCATATACACGTGATATTTCGAGCTAAGTATTCATTGCTTATGTTTTACTCGAAATCATGTATTGGTAAAGCGTTTCCCTTTGATCAGGTTTGTCTTCACCTAGTGACGAAAGTCATGAAAGTTTCAATCACTTTGGAAATTGCTCTGACGAGAAAGGTTTTTTGTTCTTCACGACTGAATATCACCCTCCGAGAATGTTTCAATGATTGAAATGAGAGTTTATATTACATAACCATGTATTCCTTGAACCGAAGTTTTCGAACTTTGTTGATCAAGAGAAATCGGTAGGATTGTGGAATTGGCTTGCCAAGTCCGCGAACTGATGAAAGTTCTCGACCGAGAATTTCTGCTGGGATTTCCAAAACTCGTTTGTGTGCTAAGTCCGCGAACCCAGTCAGCGAACTGGCAGAAGTTCTCGACCCGAGAATTTCTGCTGAGTTTGGAAAACTCAACCGATTAACTTAAGTCCGCGAACTTGTTTGTGAGCTTAAGAGGTTATGATCTAAAGATGTGCTCTGAACATGAAACATTAATTATTAAGGAATGTTTTATGCAAACCGTGGCTATAATGTTCATGAGCCGATTCTAATCGAATCGAATCATCTTTGTTTCAATTGTGTCTTGTGTAGTTACATAAGATCTCATAGCAATTGAACAACTCTTAACTAGTTCATTTGAGTGAATTGAACTAGTTATGGTGAAGAAGAACATGATTAATATGAGATGCTCATATGGTTGACCTTTTGGGTTATCATGTTGAACCAACATACGTGTACTCATTTGGGCATGGTTTTCTCAAACCCAGTAAACGTGTACCCAAGTCTGTTTGACAAGCTATGTCTTTCGATCTAACGGTTGAGAGATATTGGCTTGAATATATATCAGGTTTTCGTCTAACGGTGAATAAAGTTTGCTTTGTACCTAAGGAAAAACCCTGATTTGAAGGCTATATAAAGGAGACATCTAGCATTGAGAAAACCTAATCCCCACACGTCTGTGTGCTACTAGTGCTCTCGATAGAGTCGATCTCCATTAACTCTTGAGTTTCTTCTCTAAACTCGAGTTAACGACTTCATTGTGATTGTGAAGCCAGACCGATACTACTTTTATCGTAGTTGTGTTATCTGATCTTGCATCTTATATCGTACGAGTACAATCGATAGATTGGCTTGAGATCGTGAGAGTTCTATGATAGACAAGATAAATAAGTCACAAACATCTTCGTCTAACTGTTTGTGGTTCCTCGACAATCCGCTTGTGTAGTCAGGAAGGATTGTAGAGAGGTGATTGATTAATCTAGTTTGTTCTTCGGGAATATAAGTCCGGATTATCAATTGGTTCCTGTTTCCTTGAGTTTATATCTAAAGACGGAACAAAACCTAGGGTTTATCTGTGGGAGACAGATTTATCCTTTCGATAGACTTTTTTGTGTGAGACAGATTCGTTTATTATCAAGTCTGTGATTTTGGGTTGCCACAACTCTTTGTTGTGGGTGAGATCAGCAAAGGGAATCAAGTACGCAGTGTCTTGCTGGGATCAAAGGCGTAGGAGTACAACTATACCTTGTATCAGTGGGAGATTGGTAGGGGTTCAACTATAGATCAGTCCGAAGTTAGCTTGGAGTAGGCTAGTGTCTATAGCGGCTTAATACATTGTGTATTCAATCTAGACTAGGTCCCGGGGTTTTTTTGCATTTGCGGTTTCCTCGTTAACAAAACTTCTGGTGTCTGTGTTATTTCTTTCCCACATTATATTTTATATAATAGAAATAATACAGGTTGTGCGTTCGTGATCATCAACTTCTCTAATCCAACTTTTGGTTGTTGATTGTAGTTGATTGATCCTTGGACATTGGTCTTTGGTACCGTCCAAGTTATCTCTCTTTGATAAAGACTCGTTATTTATTTTAGCTTGAGTAGAAATCAAATCGAGAGATTGAGATAATAACTCCTTGAGATACTTTTTATCTAGATTGAATCTGACTGTCTAGTTGATTCTCTAGCAAAGTATTTCAGAGTTAGTCCATACAGATTGCTAAGCGAAATTTTGGGTGGTGTTGTTAGACCCCCGTTTTTCAAAGCTGGCGAAATAACACCCGTTACTATGAATGAGGGAAATTCGAGGCTGTTTCCAAGGACGGTACAATCGGTAGAAGGCGATAAAAGCTGCGAGAATAGGGAGCCATCAACCCCCATCTCGACGAACCTCGTAGATGTGTCAAGTGGAGATCAGGAGTGGATTGATCAACAAAGATAAGAGGAATCGAGGCGCAGCAGGTATGAACCGCGAAGTTATAATAGTGGATTGACAGGCCCATGGATGCATCCAAATGGACGGAGGTATCCAGATATAGAAAATCATCATCACCAAAAGTCTCCAAAGACTTAAGTGCGGCAGACTGTAATGCTGAGTCCTCGTTGGCTTTTTGATAAATATCGTGAAGAAACTTCATGTCAGGGTTGAAGAGAGGGTTGGCCATCGTCGAGGAAGCTGTCCGCTTTCCTTTATCATCAGCAGGAGTCTTAGATGGGGGTTTCTCGACGCGAGGAGAAGGAACATGATGATCATTGGTTTTCACAGGAATGGTAGCAGGAACCTGAGAGGATGGGGTATGAGAAGAAGAAGGAGGAACGGAAGTAACCGCAGTAACCTTACACAGCAGCTAAGATTTCCAGATCTAAAACCCTACGCCATTTAGGCTCGCCAAGAGAAGGAGCAGCGAGAAAACCTGCAAAGTAAGTAGATTCCAAACGGTCAATGGAAGATAACGGTGCAAGATATAAGAAGGCAACTCGACGAAATACCTTAAGAAGAGGATGATCTCGTTTCTTCGACGCCTTGGTTGAATCAGAAGGGGAACGTTGTGCAGAGTCGGTAGCACTCTGCGAAAGAGAAAGGTAAGAAAAGGAAGACAGGCAAACGCGAGTCATGAGTTAAGTAGATATGATACCTTTTTAGGGTTGGTAAACCCAATAGTAAGCCCCGCTTCCTTGTGATCCCGGAGTAAACCGACATCCGGTAGCTCATACTGCACAAGAAATGATTGAGATGTGAGAACCGTTACGTCCAAAAGCAAGACAAGGGGATAAAGAAGAGAGGATACCTCGTCATGAACGGACCAGTACAACTTCCAAGGATTACAATGTAGAAGATGACGGTGCTAAGGAAGAGAGCCCTCTCTGGCAACCCCATTCTCGTCAATTCCCCAAATAAAAGGACCTCTCACCACGAGAGGAAACACTGCCCAGTCATCATCCTGCTCAAGCTTGAGATGACCCACACCTGGCGGGAGATTCTTCGACGAAGAATATTTGTGAACAAGCTCGATACCCCACTTTTGTTATCTCTTAGTGCTAGTAAATCTCGCAGAATAGCTAGTTGCGAAGGAGTCAGCAGTGTAGTCGCGAGGATTGAATTCGCCCACCGAGAAAGGTATTTGCGAAGCACCCTCGCCGGAGCGAGTAATAAACTCGCCGGAGATGCGAAGAACGTTACCAGTAAGTTGGAAAGACCCACATTTAAGCTTACTCAGAATCTCGAGAAAGATGGGGTTGGAAGGGTTGTAAAGAGGGCAAGTAACCCCCGCCCTCAGTTGACCTAATGAAACTATCATCTTTTCTGAGGACCAAGCATCTGAAAGAACCCACCGTGAGTTGAACTCCATGTCCGGAGTAGCGTGAATAGAAGGAGTCACTGATGAATCAGCAACAGGGAGAAGAGACAAACCCTTCTTTTGAAAGTCTGCCTGAAACTCTTCGTAAGAAATAAGGAAAGAAGAGGGTAATACTTTCTGATAAGCCATGATGAAAAAGAAAGATGAAGGAAGAGTAAGGAGGTCGAAGAAAGTTGAGACAAAGAGGAGAGCTGTAAGGGTTTATGCAAAAGGGAAGAGAAAAGAAAAACTTGAATAGAAGATGGGAAGAGATATTTAAAGTGAAACGGAATGTGGTGGCACGATCGAAGTAGTGTAACCGGTAATAGCCGGTTACTAAAAAAAAACATGGGAGAGTAAAAACCGGAGAGTGGAGAACGTGGCGGTTGAAGAATTCCAAGACGGTTCTTATTCCGTTCTCGCGAAATTCGAACGAAATAAGAAAAGGCAAAATGTAGGTACATAAAGTAGACTCATCACATGTCAACACGAGAAGGCCTTAAAGAGAGGAATGTATCTCGGTCAAAGATCCCAATCAGTGACTTGTCAAATCAAGTCAGAGAAAGTCATAATTAATGAACCGGCGAAGATACGTGCACGAGATAATAGTGCAAACCGCAAGAAAGCTGTGGGAGTATTCGGCAAGGTATCACACGAAACAAGTATACAGGCGAAGGAAGATTGCTTGGGCCAAAAGTCACTCGGCGAAGACAATACTTATTGAGCAAGAAATAGGATAGTTGTCCCGACAGGATCACATGGGTATCAGCGAAAGAAGGGGAAAAACTTTATGGGAAACAGGCCGGGCGAAGGATAAAGCAAGACCACGAATCTCCCACGAAGAAAAATGAGTTGTTCAGTACTAAGGGTAATATGCCTATAAATAGAGGTCCTTGGACAACGAACGAGGGATGGAATTTTGAGGTAGAGGAGGAACCTTAGCTTAGAGAGTAAGATTAGGGTTTTTCTTTGTGTGTAACCTTGTAATCGAGAGTTCTCATTCAATAAATCAATACAAGTTCTTCAATCAAATTGGTATCTCGTATCATAGATCTTATTTACTTACTATTTGGGTGTAGTGATTTTGGGTAGTTACATTTCTGACAAGTATGGAAACCCTAATTACTTTCTACAAAAAAAGATAAAAGAAACATGTATAGATATTCCCATGAAAACGCTGAAGAAGCATCTTAAAAACAGCAACTAAAGTTTCATATTTTGCAGCTCAAAGAAGCTAAGCCTACGCAATTTTTGTTTTCCAATAATAGTTCTGCGAGTGTGACATAATTATGTTCTTCACATGATTAAATGTCGGCTTTTGGTTGGTCATACAATCACTAATAATACTCAAATACTGTGAGAGTACATGATACAACAAGTATAACTCCGCTCTTGGCATGATCAACCACCATTTTGTGACATTTTGTGACGTAGCAAGTTCCTGCTTAGTGATGCGTTCTAAAAACAAACCCGTGCGATTTTGTGACTTAGCAAGTTCCTGCATAGGGATGTGTTCTAAAAACAAACCCGTGCATCGCACAGGTGCAAGTTGGTTTAAAGCCCAAATTTTATGTTAAAGTTTAAGAACGATTTTTTGGGACCATGGTTTTTTTCGGGGATCATGATCCTATTAGACCACCTACCCTACAATGTTAAAGGATGTCCTAAAATCAGATGAGATTACTAATTTGTCCCTTATCCTAATTAAATTAACCCTAACCTAATAACTACATCTAACTTAATCAAAAAGAAAAACCTAAATATAATCCTAATCTAACCTAGCCGCACAAAAAAAAAAAAACAGTTTTGAGGAACTGTTCTCCTCTTCTTCTTTCCTCTTCCCCCATTTCAACATCATCTTCATCGATTAATCGTCGATTCATAAAATTTTCATCGTCGATTAATCAATCGACTATAAGAATGGTTCTTCGAAAGAAAACCAATAGACTCCCAGGAACAGGTCCCCCATTAGGACATCTAGCAAATCATCCAAGTGATTTTGAGATTCATAAAGAAGTGGAAGAGCCAAGTGAATCCATAATCCAATATAATAGACGCAATATGAAGCCTGATTCTGCCATGGTACCGATTCGCAGGTATTTTCCAACAAACCCATACTTTTAATTTGATTTTGATTCGTTTAATTTAATAGAAATCATCAAAATAGGGTTCGAATGGGAGTTACAGTGCGTTGTTCGGTTAGGACGAATTTCTAGAAAACCCTAGTTTGTTAACCGAACTTCCTGAAAGGAAGAACACGAAGAACAGTTCGGTTTTATAGGATTCAAAACCGGGTCACCGAACTGACAGTTCGGTTAGTTCGCAAAAAAGCATAAAACTTTTTTCTAACCGAACTTCACCAGTTTTGCAACAATTTTTTTTTCCACTTATAACCGAACTGTGCAATTTTGCCCGCTATTTTGAGTTTTTGTGTAACCGAACTGAGCTATCTTGTTCGGTTGGTTCGCATAATATTCTAAAACTATTTAGTAACCGAACTTTACCAAAAAAATAAATAAATTTAAATATAACCGAACTATGCTATTTTGCCCTATATGTTGAGTTTCAATTTAACCGAACTTGTCCAACTATGTTGTGTTGCATACATGTGGAGTTCGGTTTATTCGCAAAAAACCTTGACAAACCGAACTCTTCACTATTAGTTACCAATGTTGAGTTCGGTTTATTCGCAAAAAACCTTGACAAATCGAACTCTTCAGTATTTGCACACATGTGGAGTTCGGTTTGATCGCAAAAAACCTTGACAAACCGAACTCTTTACTATTAGTGACCAATGTTGAGTCCGGTTTATTCGCAAAAAACCTTGACAAATCGAACTCTTCAGTATTTGCACACATGTGGAGTTCGGTGTGTTCGCAAAAAACCTATTCAAACCGAACCTTACGCTGAGAACCCTTATGTTGCATCTGATTTAGTCAATCATTTATCGGTTAAGCTAATATATTTTGTTTTCTTGATTAGAGGAAAACAACCTTTACTGGAAGATCTGAGAACTCCCACGCCTCGAGGAAAAGTACATTGTGGTGTCGGTAATCGTGGAACCAAAAATGCTAAGTATGGAGGTGGGTCATTACCGGGTGTTGTCATCCAAGATGGTGTCAATAGAGATAATGTTGACAACGTAAGCCAACAAGTTAATGAAGAGATTTTGGAAGAGATGGGAAGTCAAGAACATAATCCAGGCGGAGAAGATGAACTAGCTCAAGGAGGAGGAAATGAGGGTGGCGATGATGAGGGTGAAAAAGATGAGGAAGACGGAGACAAGGATGGAGATAAGGATGATGATGGATCGGAGGAGGACTCGGATGAAGAGGAAGAAGAAGAGGAACAAGCAGACATAGTGGTAAAGAGACCTAGAAAGACGCCTAAAAAGCCTTGTGCTAGATATTCATACATTCCTCATAAGGATTTGTGTTTGCCGCAAAAGAATCCAACATATGGTACTCCAAGAGATGGCGGGGAGGTATTGATGGGATACAAAAACTCAGGGGCTGCCAAGATCTTTGCGACAACGGTATGGTTCAATCTTAACCATCAAGATTTAGATTTCTCAGTCATTTTATTATATTTTGACATATATTGTTCTTTTCTATATATATTAGTATATAATTTATGATGTTGTTTTTTTTAGGATCATAAAAATGTTGTTCGTGTTTTGAAACGTCAAAAGAACAAGGTATGGAATATAGAAAATGAGTGTGATGAGGTCAGCTTGGCGGTATTTGATTGTGTACTATGGAACGGGATACAACATGCGCACCAAAAATTTGATGTTGTCACTGTTACTGCATTTGCCGAGAGGGCTTATCCAGAAACGGATACCTTTCATCTACCTTTTGGTGAGATGGAAATAACTCCAGATGATTGTTTTAGAATCACAGCCCTACCAACTACAGGAACAAGTGTTCGAGATGGCTACGATCCCTCGATGAGTTATAAAGTTCTTGAAAAACTAGCCGAAAGGTGTCTAGGATGGAGCGATAAAAAGGCACAATGTGAGTTTAGGCGAGCTAACAAAGAGCCTAAGGAAGGTGATGAGTATAATGAGTTTGAGGAAGACCGCACGTACAAGAAGAAGTTGAAAAAGATAAAGCTCAAAACCTTGTTTGATGAGTTTTCAGGGACGAAAGATTTGGTTGCTCAAGGAAAGTTGGTGATGACAGAGGAGAAGACTAAGCACCATGTGACTGCTTATTTGTTATATCAACTTGGAACCATGTTCTTCCCTGACACTTCAGGACACGTGGTAAATGCTCATTACCTCCAACTATTGGACCCCTTGGATGAGGTGAAAAACTACTCTGACGAGCCTAGACAGCTAGGAAAAGAAGGAACAAAAACCCCAAACCCAATTCTGACGAGTTTCGAACTCAGATCGCTAGTATCACCACTCAACGACTTTAATAACATACATCGTTACATTATCTTCTTTTTTCACTCTTTATTTGTGCAAATTTTCATCTAACATGACTTAGTATGGACACCGTAACATTTTGTGCAATCCACGATGGTTCTTTTTATAAGGAGCGCAGCAAATACAATTACTACAAAAAGGCTCTGTGTTGCGTCTTACTTGCTTCAAGTATGTTATCGAGTTGATCATTCAAGTATACTGGACTACCAAGTTAATCATTGAGTATTTGTGGGGATTTTTTTTTTAAGCTCAAACCATAAATTCCTGGCTCTCTCACGGAATGAATCATTAAACATTAATGTAGACAAGTTAAAAACATGATAACAACTAAAACTAAAATAACTAACTTAAGTAGAAAGCAAGAAAATCATAATGAAAAAGCCTCCTCAGATGCAGAGGCGGAGGCAGTTAATAGCAAGAGTGTACAGTTGCGCACCTCGCTAAATCGGATCTCACGCAAAAATTTTAGGAGATTTTGGAATTCAAAGTCTATTTTTACTAGCTTACACCCCCTAAAAATATTTTGCTTCCTCTTGATAGAGTTTTTGGCTCTGCACCTGCTCAGATGAGAGACTTACATCATTTGATGCCCATTTGGATGAATTCCGCCACTTTTACCCGGAAATGGAAATAATTACATCCTGGGTACCGGATAGGACCGGATAGAATTAAGAATTATAAGACCGGATAGAACTAAAATTATAAACGGAAAGATCCCCACTTAGAAACAGATAAACTCGACTCAATTTACCAAGTTACCTAAATATCCTTAATTTGGTTGTTAGATCCGTTGGAAAAATACCATACATCGAGGAAAGTTGGAAAAAACGAAATATCCTTCTTCACGGACACTTAAACTCCCGCTCCCACAAATAAAATATAAAAGCTAAATTTAGATCAAGTCTTAGGGTGGAATCCAACCTATTCCAAGTGTGAAAAAACCATGGAATGTCAAGCTTAATGGCTTCCAAGTTGGAATTTCCACAGAAAATCCAAGCAAGGTTCGTGGAATCCATCTGAACGCCAATAAGAATAGCGTTAAACGTTATTCTTAATAGCGCTAAGAAACGCTATTAAGAATAGTGTTTTTCTTTTGTCCGTAGATTTAAGATGAGTTGTTGAAATCTAACGGCTGAGAAAAAAACGTTATTCTTAATAGCGTTTTTTTACCGCTATTAAGAATAGCATTTTCACTATTCCACCAATACACTTGCACTTCCATCCACGGTTCCAAATGCTGAGGTGGCGTGGAAAATGGAACTCTTCCACCATAAGACTTGCTCTCATAAATGGGATCCACTCTTACATTTTTTGCGAAGCATCCACTCTTATACGACCCACTCCCACTCCCTCTCCTGATTTATTTACTAGTTTACCGATTCACCCTCACATGATTTAGTAGATATTATTGTCAAAGCTAAAAATCAAGGGCAATTTCGGAAATTCGAAAATTGCAGCTTCACTTTACTGTTCATGCACAGTTCTATTCTAAGGGGTGTTCCCTTTGTAATAGTATTAGATAATAGACATATATCGTGGCCTGCAAATCTGCAACAGGTAGATCATATATTTAAAACTAGTTCTATTTCTTGATTAATTATCGTGCCTACATATTAAATAGGTGACTCTGTGCTGTGCCATTAGTCGAAGCTGTTACCAAAAGATGACCTTTTCCATTTTGAAGTAGACTTTCATGAATTTGAGTTTGCTAGAAAATTGATGAGCAGGGAGCCCGCAGCTCTGGTTGTTGTTCTTAGTTATTTCCTATACGCCTATTTCTGATCCAAAACCTAAATTTGCCAACGAAAAAGATTTACATCGTGAATGGCATGCTTAAAAAAAAAATACATCGTGACTAGCATGTTTCAGAAAAATAAAAATCCAAGCTAGCCAGCTAGCTAATCTAAAGCTGGAAGATAGTATATTTAAAATTAGTTATATTTTTTAATTAATCTATATTATTGTGCTAATATTTTATATATAATTTGAGTGGAAATTGCTGGCCTCACATTGAAAGTTAGACCAAAAGCTCGAATTCTAGAGCTCCTGGGCCACGACCAATAAGAATCAAGGATTGACGTAGCAAATTATAATGGATAGGTAAATGAGCGCCGGATCATGCTCTTCCTGGGCCACGACCAATAAGAATCAAGGATTGACGTAGCAAAATAGAATGGATAGGTAAATGAGCGCCGAATCATGCTCTTGGCCCCCGACCAATAAGAATCAAGGATTGACGTAGCACAGTAGAATGGGTGGGTAAATGAGCGTCGAATCATGCTCTTCATGGGCCACGACCAATAAGAATCAAGGATTGACGTAGCAAAATAGAATGGATAGGTAAATGAGCGCCGAATCATGCTCTTGGCCCCCGACCAATAAGAATCAAGGATTGACGTGGCACAATAGAACGGGTGGGTAAATGAGCGTCGAATCATGCTCTTGGCCCCCGACCAGTAAGAATCGAGGGATTGACGTAGCAAAATAGAATGAGTAGGTAAATGAGCGCCGAATCACTTTCAATATACATAACCTATTTTTTACATAAAAACATATACGCTTACATGGATTAATTACCTTTGGAACAACCAATTTGAACCCGTGCAACGGACGGGCGCACATCTATTTACCATTGTATTCGGCGATTTTCCTTTCACGCTACATATAAGGTGATGATTACTCCCACGGATTGTGAGTGCCATTAACAGATACCTAACTGCATAAGGTGATGATTACTCCATAAACCATAAACCATAAACAGATACCTAAATTGTAATTTACTTGGAGCTGTTGACCATTCAGGATAATGAATCTGGGAAGCTTTACATAAATATAGTGCTCGATGTGATTAGTTTTTTTTAGTTGATCTGTATAACGGTTACACTCTCAATTTAACCATTGCAGAACAAAAAATATATGTGATGCAGGGAAAGACACCTGTTGGCAGTCACATGGGAGAGGATCAAAAGAGCAACGAAGAAATGCTAAAATTTTTCGACATAAGTTAAAACGAAGACGAGGGAGAGGAGACTGATGACAAAACGCCACCGCTGGTTGAAGATAGTGATGGCGAAATTCCGATATTTATCGACCATGGCAATGGTAAAAACGAAGGTGATGAGAGTGATGACGATTTAACTATTTATAATTTTTGAGTGGAAATTGATGGCCTCACATTGAAAGTTAGACCAAAAGCTCGAATTCTAGAGCTCCTGGGCCACGACCAATAATAATCAATGATTGACGTAGCAAATTATAATGGATAGGTAAATGAGAGCCGAATCATGCTCTTCCTGGGCCACGACCAATAAGGATCAAGGATTGACGTAGCAAAATAGAATGGATAGGTAAATGAGCGCCGAATCATGCTCTTGGCCCCCGACCAATAAGAATCAAGGATTGACGTAGCACAGTAGAATGGGTGGGTAAATGAGCGTCGAATCATGCTCTTCATGGGCCACGACCAATAAGAATCAAGGATTGACGTAGCAAAATAGAATGGATAGGTAAATGAGCGCCGAATCATGCTCTTGGCCCCCGACCAATAAGAATCAAGGATTGACGTAACACAATAGAACGGGTGGGTAAATGAGCGTCGAATCATGCTCTTGGCCCCCGACCAATAAGAATCGAGGGATTGACGTAGCAAAATAGAATGAGTAGGTAAATGAGCGCCGAATCACTTTCAATATACATAACCTATTTTTTACATAAAAGCCTATACGCTTACATGGATTAATTACCTTTGGAACAACCAATTTGAACCCGTGCAACGGACGGGCGCACATCTATTTACCATTGTATTCGGCGATTTTCCTTTCACGCTACATATAAGGTGATGATTACTCCCACGGATTGTGAGTGCCATTAACAGATACCTAACTGCATAAGGTGATGATTACTCCATAAACCATAAACCATAAACAGATACCTAAATTGTAATTTACTTGGAGTTGTTGACCATTCAGGCTAATGAATCTGGGAAGCTTTACATAAATATAGTGCTCGATGTGATTAGTTTTTTTTAGTTGATCTGTATAACGGTTACACTCTCAATTTACCCATTGCAGAACAAAAAATATATGTGATGCAGGGAAAGACACCTGTTGGCAGTCACATGGGAGAGGATCAAAAGAGCAACGAAGAAATGCTAACATTTTTCGACATAAGTTAAAACGAAGACGAGGGATAGGAGACTGATGACAAAACGCCACCGCTGGTTGAAGATAGTGATGGCGAAATTCCGATATTTATCGACCATAGCAATGGTAAAAACGAAGGTGATGAGAGTGATGACGATTTAACTATTTTATAATTTTTATGATAGCAACTTTTAATTTGTTACCGTTGCATTTTTTCCTTGGATTAGAACTCGATAGAAACATTAATTAGATTCCAAACTGATAATCTCTCCAAACCAAGTTGAATCTGTAAAAAAAAGTAATAATTTTCTTTTTTTTATTACGAAAATCTAATCATATCTTGATGAAACTGATAGAAGAGAAAATATTTGTCAATTGGTAACTGAAGATGATTAGTACAATTTCAGAACTGGGAAAAAATTACAAAATAAAAGCAAAATCCCCGAATATAAAAACATTGAATTACTTAATTTATGCATTTATATCATAGTAACAAATTCGGTATGACAGATTTAAACCCGTGCAACGCACGGGCTCAACACTAGTATTAAATAGATGGTGTATAGTTTACTTTTTCTTTTAAAAAGGAAGATAGATGGTATATAATTTGGTTCTTTACCATAAACATCTAATCAAATCATCAATCGTGTTATATAATAAACGAGCTTATTAAATCAATATTATATCGTGGCTAGCTAATCTACAGTTGGTAGATAATTGAAGAACTGTTTCTTTTCTTGATTAATCTGCATTCTCTTGCCTATATATAATAGATGTTATACTTTGGTACTTCACCATAAACATCTAATCAAACCATCATCAAACACTTAAAGAAGAAGAGAAATACCTTAGCTGAATCATGGCGAAGATCAGTATTCTCCTTTGCTCCGTAATCGTCTTGATTGTCATGTCAACTTTTACACCAAGTAAGTATTTGTTAATTGGTGATGTAGAATTTAAACGGATTTTGATTTTTAGCCATGATATATTATCTCCATGAATCTATTTACAATGACTTTTTTTGTTGTTTAACCGATCCCTATACGAGTTTATTCGCGCTCGTATCTGTTACTCCCTCCGTCCCACCATTAAGTGACCTAGTTTGAATTTGCACAAATTTTAAGACAAGTGGGAGAGAGAGTGGCTTCTTATTATTTTTTCCATATTTGCCCTAAAAAAAACTGAAATACCAGCTACGTCTTCCCTCCAATCTCCAAATCGACAAATTCACAATTTCAACTTTCGTTCTCAATACAAAAACCCATAATATACGTGATCTCTGTTTACTATAAACTTCAGGTGATTCAATCAGAGATTTCTCTTCACTCATAAACTTCAAGTTTGATTTTTACAGAAACAAAGTTCCAAAATCAAATTCAGATCTCTCTTTACTGTAAACAGGTGATTCAATCTGAGATCTCTATTCACTCACAACTTCAGGTGATTTGTATGTACCCATGATAAGTACTACATATGAAAAATCAATAAGATAAAGTTCATCAAATCTCCACCTGAAAATGAGATAAATTTCAGATCTGCAAAATATCAAATCAAATTCTCAAAGCAGGAGTATTGTAAAGTAGGAAAATCAATTTGAGTTTCAGAATAAGCAAAACTTCTAAGGTAAATATCTAACTCTTTACCTCATTTTCTAATCATCTTAAGTTGTGAAGCATAGTAGCAGATTTAGAACATTGCACATGTAGGAGAAATCAATTGATTTTAACAGATTTCAGAAAGAAAGGTCAAATTAACTGAAGAATCTGCATCATCTAATTTGCAATTACAAACAATTCATAAGAACTGGACCAGATCAAAACACAGATATGTAGGGAGTATCATTTTGAGTACTATGGTGAACACATTTCAACCCTTTTTTATGCAATAAAACAGATGCAAAATGCAATATTAAGCTTGATATCAGAAATTTGCTTTTGAAAGAAGAACTATTAAGCTTATCACATGTGTGCTTGAATACAATATCAGAAAATCAGCAAAACTCTAACATGTGTGCTTTATTGCATGTCCCGGAACACCTGTGCTCTTTACAATTTCCTAGTTTTGCATGACATTTAAGTCTTCCATTTCATGCTTGGATTTCACATCCAAGGATTTGCACTGTAAGACTATGGCAATACATTATCCAATAGTTGTAGAAACTGCACATATACTAACCTAAGTTATCATCTGGTCTTCAACTGAAGGTTTAGATCAACTACACCCTTGTTTTACATCAAAGATTTCTAGTGTCAAGCATCAGACTCCTTGTCCAAGGTTGCATCCATAAACTAATGAACTCTAACTGAACTAATTAGCAATACTTTTTGAATTAACTAAGGTGATGGAGATAATCGAGGAGATGGAGGAGATTGAGTTCATTACGAACAATGAAGAGTTGGAGGAGGAGTACATGATGAATAACGAGTACATGATGAATAAGGAAGAGATGGAGGAGATGGAGTTCAGTATGAACAATGAAGAGATGGAGGAGGAGTACATGATGAATAACGAGTACATGATGAATAACGAAGAGATGGAGGAGATGGAGTTCAGTATGAATGAAGAGCTGGAGGAGACGGATTCAAGCCCTTGTTTTCCTGAAACAATCACAGAAACTCTTGAAGAAACGACACATGCCGGAGAATCAGGTGTTCCCACCAGAAATAAAAAAAGTCTCACAAATGATCAACGTCTAAGTATTTTCCATTTCTTATTAAAAGAGAGTAACAACGGAAGAGTGCGAAAAGGATAGGTTCCAATGGAAGCGCGACTATTTTCAGTATCAGAGTCTACAGTAAAACGTATATGGAAACGAGGAAAAGATTGTAAAGCAAAGGATTTACCTTTTGACGTGTCTTCACGAAAACCAACCAGAGTTGGTCCTAAACCCAGGAAGGTTGATTTAAGCAAGATTATGGAAATACCATTGCGACAACGTACTAGCATAAGGTCCATTGCCGAAGCTCTGAATATGCCCAAGTCAACTGTACATAGATACGTCAAGAAAGGAGCAATTAAAAAACACACGAACGCAATAAAACCATCCTTCACAGTAGACACCAAGAAAACACGGTTAGAATTATGTTTGGGAATGCTTGAGCTTAACCCTTACAAGGATAATATAATGGTCAAGGACAATTATGATGTTATACATATAGATGAGAAGTGGTTCTTCATGACAAAAGCAACAGAGAATTACTACCTTCATCCGGAAGAAACCGAACCATATCGTACATGTCAAAGTAAAAGGTACATTAAAAAGGTCATGTTTTTGGCAGCAGTAGCTCGTCCTAGGTTCGATGAGTTTGGGAATGAAGTTTTTAACGGAAAAATAGGTATATTTCCTTTTGTAACAAAGGAGGCAGCAAAGCGAACGAGCAAAAATCGTCCGGCTGGAACACTCGAAGATAAACCAATTGAATCAGTCAACAAATACGTTACAAGAGCTTGTTTGATTAAGAAGTTATTACCAGCCATTCGGGAAAAGTGGCCAAACTATAATGGGGAAACTATCGACATCCAACAAGATAATGCGAAACCACATATTAAAGTGGATGATGAAGAATTTTTAAAAGAAGCCGCAAAAGAAGGTTTTGATATTAGGTTGAGATTCCAACCTTCACAAAGTCCCGACATGAACGTTCTTGATCTAGGGTTTTTCAGGGCTATACAATCGTTACAGCACATAGAGGCGCCTACTACTGTTGGCGAACTTTTATCGGCTGTGGATAAAGCATTTAATGAATTATCGGCACAAGCTCTGAATGACATATTCCTCTCATTGCAACTATGCATGGTAGAGGTTCTAAAGCTTCATGGAGGAAACAATTATAAACTGCAGCATATAGGGAAAAAGAAACTTGCACGCATTGGTGAACTTCCTACTCAAATCGAAGTGGATAAGAATCTGGTGAAGGAAGCAACTAATTACCTCTCATGTTTAAGACATTTCTGCAATGCTGGTGAAACACATGGCAATGATATCATCATGTAGTTTCTGGAACAAGCCTTCCAGCTGCTAGCAAAGGTTACTTCAGCAAACCATACATAGTTTCTCCAGCAAGAAAACCTCTAATGGTTTTATCTACAGAGACAAACAGTCACAATAAGCTGTTCATTTTAATGTAATTTTACATGGTTTCATTTCACTCAGCCTGTAATCTTTACACTCATAAGTTCACATGAAGATAAGCTAAACCTTTTTCTATCTCCAGACAAATCTTATGCCTTGTTGGCCAGTTCAAATTCAGTCGCTTTCTTCTTTACCTAAGATGGTGAAATTTCTAGTAACTTACTTTTGCTAACTCTATTGTACGTTTCAAATATGTAAGGCCCTCAACAGAAAGATAGGGACCTATAAGGATGTAACTCAAGTTACATTTTTTAATCTAGAGTATCATGAAACCTTACTTCTTAAAAGTCTGAGAATAAAACAAGTGGAACCAAATAACGAGCAGGACACACATAAAAACAAACCTGAAGCTGCTCCAAAACAAAGCGTAGACCCTTGACTGTTGCATTGACAAAAGAAACATTTGAGTTATCTCCATCTTGAGAAATCCCTCCTAGCTCATTCATCAAATTTTTGTGTGTATCCATCACATCATCCTCGTTAGCAGGAGCTGAAAGCTTTTGCAGGGTGACTAATGCAAACTCCAATGAGTACTGAAAATTGAAAGAAATATGAAGATATGTAGCTGATGAATTCCATATGGTGACACAAGTGGCACTTTATTCCCCTGCAAGTAAGACATGAAACTAGTTAACCTTGTGTGCATACACAAATAAACAATAAGATTATCATAGTTTATGTTTCTTCATGCCTTGGCCGCGCATACATCATAGTCTCCTCCTCCAGCTAAAGCGCGCCGATGACTTGAAAGTGGATACGATGAATTAGAGACAAGTCTACGGACGGGAGTGCCCACTAAATTGTTGGATTCATGGGAATCAGTATTATGAAATGCTGTTGTGACGCTGCCAATGTTGTACAAGTCATATTCTTGTTGCTTGCTACATGGATGCCAAGTATTAGCAACACTCTGTGGGATGCAAATCTTTGAGATGGGCACTTGTCCTATCGTCAGTAGCAATGAAATGAACCCTAGTAACATTAGCTCTTCATAAACAAATTAACCAAAACCCAAAATTAGGAATCCTATAGAATCATCATGTTTAATAAGAGCAAACCCCATAAAACCCAAATGGTTCATTTGTACTCCCTGTATTCTCATCTTCATAAGAGCAAACCCCATAAAACCCAATTGGTTCATTTGTACTCCCTGTATTCTCATCTTCATAATAGCAAACCCCATAAAACCCAATTGGTCTTGTTCCTCATCATCTCCTGCTTTCACAGAAAACCCATAGCAACAACTCGATTTCTGTAATTTGAGCAGTAGCAAACCCATTTGAGAACAACCACCAATTCCTTCTGTTACTGACAAACCCTAAATCCACCATTTCAGTTCTTCAAACAGATTCAATCCATCTTCATTCAACAACATCTGCTTCAATTTCTTCTCTCACGGCTCAGATTCACAGAAACAACATCTTCTACATCTTGATAAATTTATAAAATTTGATCTAAACCCTATATCAGATTCAACTTCAAACTTTGGAAGATTTATTCATAAAATCAAAACCCACACAGAATATGTTAAGTTTAACCCAAAAATGGTCATGAGCAATGTATTGCGCTATTGTGTTGCTTCCCTCTTTCATTTGAAGTCCCTTTGGTTTGTATTTTGTGTGATGTATTCCTGAGATTTTTTTGCCCCAAAGCAGACCCAAAATATGTTGCCCTGTTGCAAGTTTTGTGGCTTCGTTTCCATACTAAAAAGCTAAAATACTAATCAACATTTGATCATCGACGATCCATGGTCAATTAATATCATAATCGAAATGGAAAAACATGTGATGGCGTCCAAATTTTCGCATAGGAAGGTGGAAAAAGAACCCCAAAGGCCAAACATATAATAATAGCTCGTAATCTTGAGTAGCTATAGTATGTTGTGTGTCTCTGACTCTCTGGAGTAAGAATTGCGGGTAAGTTTTGAACTATATATAGCTAGATCTTATCATCCTAAGAAACGGTGCCATATGTCGACATGTAGGCTAAGTAGAAATTGATTTTGAATAACTGAATCGAACCAAAATCCCCGAAAAAGTAGAATGGAGTTGCATCCCTGAAAAATAAAATTTCTACTGAATCTATATTGGATTCAGTTACAAAATTTAACAACTCACACATACATAAGTAACATAACGGTACTATATATCACCCTAAACCCTAAAACTTACTGATATAGGCGGAGATCAATTTTTTTTGAATGGAAAACATCCGGAAATTTTAACAATCCACTGAAGTTGACTCCTATTCAACTGAAAAAACTACTTTTTCATCTTAGATCTTCATATTAGTTCCAATTCTTTTGATAGTTACCATGGTACACATTCCTATTTTGTTGCCCCCATAAGCGTGTTGCCCGAAGTGGAGCTTTCCCTGCTTCTCCTTCGGGGCCGGCCTATCTGTGTTGGAGTACTTGACGCTTGTGCGCCGATGTTCCACGAATGCAATTGTAACCTCTTTTATTAAGTTGATCATGTTTTCGTAAAATTTCAATATGTAGACCAAACTAAGATGAGTAACTTGTCAATGTTGAGATTACTCGAAGACAACGGAATTTTTTTTCGTGGTTTCCTCAAATCGACCTAGTGCACGGACAATACTGTCCCTGTAGGATTTATTATCATGTTAATTTGTGTTAAGAAATGGTATGTGCGTAGATGTGTGGGCGCTGTTACCTCTCAACATCAAAAATAACGTTTCGAAATGCCGAGAGATGGAAAATAAAGTGTTTCAAGTTTTGTTGAGAAGAAACGAATTCCGAGTGCTGCTGCTTATTTGCAAGGATAAGTTATGCAATTGTTGCGTTATTTTTTCTTAGAAAAATTAATTGGTTTTTACTAATTTTGGAATTAGAAAAATAAAATCGAAAAGATTATTAGAAGAAGTTACAAAAAATCTATTATATTATTATTTATATAAAGCGAACTAGCCTTACTGTAGCCGGGTGAAGCTGCAAATTATGTCTTCCAATATTACCCTTATCTTCACACGATACACTGGAAAATGGTAATATCACAGCGCAAGATGGAAAGTTTGATTTTTCTTTTTTTCTTTCTGGCTTTAGTTACCATTGTTGGATCCCAGAGAAGATTGGATCCCGGAGAAACTTTTGATGAGAATCAAAACATAAAATGCGAATCCCAAATTAAGAATTTTGAAAATTCATGGAAAGATCATATAATTTTTTTTGGAAATCTCTGATATTTAGCCCTCGAAGATGATTGTTTAACACTTGATAATCAAACAACAAAAAGAAGGTCGTATCAAAATCCAAGAAACCACAGTAATAAAACCTTTCCATTACTTGATCCGTATTTGTTGTTCTTTCTTTACGGTGATGATGAGGAGATATGATGGCGGTGGTGCGGCGAAGACACAAAAGCATATTTAAGAGAAAGGTTGCTTTTGCGTGGACGGAGAAGTAGATATGATTTGAGTTATGACTCTAGAGAAACCGAACACGACACTCTTGTTATATAAAAAGAAAAGGGTGTAGGTTGTTTTATTTTTCGTAAAATTGGGCTCGTTATACATAAAGGTGTTGGAGCATAGCTTGTTGTTAAGCTCACTAACAACTCCACATGTCAATCATATATTATAATCATAAGAGAAATCACAAAAAAAAAGATATTTTCTTTTAAAGAAAAGAAGAAAAAGCAATAAAGAGAAAAAAAGAAAAGAAAAGTATATAAAATTTAAGTAATGATGCTAGTAGCCTAGTAATGATTCAAACAATTTTATCTTTTATAGCCTAGGTGTTGTTATTCAAAAAGGTGTTAGGCCCAGTTTGTTGCTAGATTTCTAACCAAAGTTATGTGTGAATTATAGTGTTATTCTTTTTTTTATTTCTCATAATAAATATATTATTCTATATAAGAAAATATATAAAAAATACTACATAAAAATGTATAGCTTAAGAATTTAACGGATAGAAACGTATTCTTAGCATTTTAGACACCTTTTATCCTTTGTTTTTAGATGGATATAAATTAATGTTGGAAAATGGGTTCAAATAGAGGATGGAATAAACTTAGAGAAATTGTTGTGCTTCTGACTTTCAAGGCTCGAATAGATTTCTTTTAGAGAGTTATTTCTACCCTCCCAATATCAATTGATGATTACAACAGGTATGCGAAATAGTGCCTTCAGGATACAATGAAAGCCCTATAACTGAGAAATTGGATTCAAGGTTTGTACCCCTTGACCCAATCAAGAACACACGAGAAAGATTTCCGATGATGCTTTAAAAAGAGAGAAAACAAGTTCATTTGATTGATAAGAATGGGAGAATATCTTCGCTACTTATAGTAATGCCCTTTCATTACCAACAGACGCTTCCAAAAGCCATCAATGGCGGCTTATGGGAAGAAACGCGTCTGTTGAAGTTTGAATGGAAATTTCTAGGTTTTTCAAAGTAAAACCAGAAAAAAATTTCACGAAACGATGTCAGGTCGAACACATCCGGATGGCGACAAACAATATTGAAAATATCCAACAATTAATAATTCCTAAACCTTTTTGAGCGCCCCCAGAAACGTTAGGATAAATATCACGAATAAATACTTGTGTTTCGATTTCAACTACGAATGTGTAACTTGCCAAGAACCCCCCTCAAAGGGAAAAGAAAAAAAAACGGAAACAAGAAAATATCTTTATGCGAGTATGTTAGTTTGGCTTTTCTTCTATCAGATAACATTAGTTAATTTTATGGACTCACAAGTACCTACTAACCTATTAATTTATCAGAATCATTTTCCATGCTTGGAAAATAAAAAATCTGGGATGAAGATGGCCGGCTGAAGCATATCTATTATTTTTAGAGAAATTTTGTTGGCAATCAAGTAAAATAAGGATCTTCTACTCCCTCCGTTCCACTTTAGATGATGTTCTAGGAGTTTTCACGCAGATTAAGAAATGGAGAGAAATATAAAAGTTTTCCAACTATACCCATAAAAAAAGTCTTCAAACATTAATTGCTATTAATGCATTTTAAAATAAACTTATAGTTGCAAGACAAAGTGTTGAGGGTATTATTGATACTTTTGTGGGAAAATATGAAAACTTTCAAGTATTGTGGAACAAGAAAATAATCCTAAAATATCACAGAGGGAATATTATTATATTTTATTTTCTTAATAAGGTTTATTATTTTGATAATGATATAAATATATCTTCGTAGCTGTAAGCCATAGTCGCCGATAGATATAGTTGCGTAAGAGTAAGGCAAGTCGTGATGTATAAAATATATAACATCTTAGCTAATTTGGAGTTGGAAAATAAATAATAATTCAAAATTCGGATAGCTAGTGCAAAATCATGGACCACAAATAGATGATATATCTGATCATCAAAATTAAAAATCATTTGCAAAGAAAAGGAGAAATATCGCTGAATCATCATGGCTGCTAGGATTAGCATTCTCCTAATCGACTCCTTCCTATTGTTTGCCGTGATTTTCATCATGTCATCTTCTGTTGGTAAGCATATATATTGCACTCCATATCTTCATTTTTCTTCGTTCTTTTTTTGTTATTGTTGGCAAGTAAAATCCCTGGTCGCTCAATATAGATATATATAGATTAACTCAGGGACGGACCCAAGAAATTTTAATTTTTTTTCAGCCTGGACTAATAGCCTTGGTCCAGTATAGCATTTCAATTTTTAGGTTGTTGGGCTGTGACGACTATCTGGGCTAAAGTCCGGGTTAGCCCAGCTGTAGGTCCGTCAGTGGATTAACTAATTCAGATTCTGTTGATTACTATCTAATCATCTGCTAATTTTTATTTTTTTTTGAAACATATCTGCTAACAATTGGAAATTGTATGCATATATTAGTATTTGCATTTCGTGTATATATACAAATTTATCTGTTCGTACATATCTGTATATATCGTAATCGTTAACTAATTGAATGTACAATGCTTTGGGCATATATCGGGCATATATCAGAGATGGTATCTGCGCAAGTAGAGGAATGCGAGTCTGGTGTGAGTAAATATCGCCACTTTGCTGATAGTAAATCATGCGCCCAGGATTGTCCCTCATATTGTAATCCAGATTCTGATAAGAAACTCGATGGGAACTACGTTTGCGAAAATGACGGCATAGATGGACACACCTGCCTGTGTTGCGAGTTACCAGGTAATAAGATCAAAACCCCCTAATGACCCTTGGTGCTCCATCAATGATTCAACCCATGATTTTGAAATTTTTACGCATAGAAAGGTATAAATTTTTTCCATCTATATCCAAAATACTACTAGTTTTCAAACATTAATTGATACTATTATCATATTTGAAATAAAACTTTATAATTCCAAGACAAAATATAAAAATATTGTTGGGTAGTTTTTTTCAGAAAGATACGGGATCCTTCAATTTTGCGGAACTAGAAAAAATTATTTATAGTTAATTTAGTCCTGAGTTAATTTAGTCCTGAGTTATGTTAGTCATCCCTCTTTATATATGGCGAGTTTAATCGCATTGTTATTCTCTTAGTACATATCGTTTTTGGTATCATCAACTGATTGAATCTACTATGCATTGACTATATATAAATCAGTGGTGGTATCTAAGAGCTGCAAAGAAGTTCGTGACTTCCAAATTTCTGATAATTGCTTCGTCGACTGTCCCCCGTTTTGTGAAGTAGAGCGTGAAGACACCACGAGATACGCTTGCATTACTAAAGAAATTTGCAACTGTTGTGGTGTTACAAATTTAAAAGCGACCCAATAAAATTTGAATAGCTGCGATATTAAAACCTACAAAGCAAGCCCTCTCTCAGGGGACCTGCATGGAGCTCGATTAATCCACCTACCTTCGTAGTTACTGCATTCTTTTTTTCCCCTCCATTTTAGTGTTCAGAATCGTAGTTACTGCTATATGTATACGTTTCTTACTTATGTATTCTTCCTACACTAGGAAACGTGCCAGTTGCATTGCGTAAATTGTATTCCGTCAACTGTAATATTGTGTGCTATGTTTGGTAGGCTGTTAAGAAGGCCTTCTATGCGGTGACTTTCCTGTTATTTTCTCATATCAAATTATTTTCTTCAAAAGATCCTTCAGATTGAACAAAATTAATTTTCCAAATAAATCAAATTAGTATAATTCAGAGATTCATGCTTTCATGAATTTGGAACCCCTCCGTAAATACCGAGCGTCATCGATCAGTCAGAAAAAACAGACCATGTCATTCACACATGGGCTTTAACCACATTTAAGTGCTCATGGGAAACTTACCAATAAACGGTACAAGATATGGCAGGAAAATAATATAATCTATGTTGCTCTCTTCTGCGGGCCTTATGCAGTTTCTGCAACAAATTGATTTAATATTGCCATTAGAAACTGCACGAAAAAAACTACAGAAAAATCAACCTACACAGAAAAAAGGTAAATATTGGATATCCGTGTGTTCCAACTATTGGGATCAATATAGACATACCTGTATGCATTTCTTAGAATAACTTCTGGGTGATTATCAATATCATAAATTGGACCAACAGTGTGTTTACCGCCATCAACTCCCCCAGCTCCAAGCATCCGTTCATTAGCTGCATTTACCTGTCACAAGAAGAGAGTCTTAAATTAATCACTGGAGAACAACTCCACGTGAGAAATGAAAGCCGATCCATTTATTCTGCATAAAATGTCACAGAAATTTCAGAACAAATTATACTAATCTGACCACCACCTCCACCTCCACCAATTTGTTAAAATTAGCTCCACCGGAAGCACTTTTTAGCCGCCACCACCACCTCCAGGATGAGGTCTACAATTCTGACCACTACCTTCCCAACTAATAATGTACACATTTCGGGTCACCAGTCCCACCACCTCAACCCCCCTGAACCACCATCACCACCTATATAGTTACAGTTCTGACCACTATCACCACCACCAGGCCACTAAACCAACTAGATATAAACCCATGAAATCAGTAAATTTGTGACCAAACCCTAGAAATTACAGAGGCAATTACTTAAAGGAATCAAATTGAATTGATCCAAAAAAATGAGAAATTTAAGAAAACTCACAATCGCATCAGAAGTACCATTGATCGACCACTTTGTGAAAATTGAAGTGGAGGATAAGCTGGAGGGTAGTGCAGCTGAGTTAAGTGTGATCGGAAAGTGACCCGAACATAAAGCACTCGCCTGAAATACCGTTGGTGTTGTTGTTCCTGCATGCAGAGATCATCACCAAGCTTGGGGTAAGTATCGATCAGAAAGTGACTTGAACAAAAGATCCCCAATACAAAGATTAACACAGAACCCATCAAATAAAACACAATAGAAGACCTGATAAATCTAACACTAAAGCCAACAGCCAAAATAAAAATTGATAACCCCTAACAGAAAAATCAGAGGATATCTAGAGCTGCTAATCGCCGATCAAAACAAAAACGCCTGAGTGGAAGCTGAAACTGCATTTTGCTGATTGGCCGGAGATGAACAAAGAGGTAAGCTTTGGTGACTTTTCTTCATCAGATCCACACCCAAAGTTTCCCCAACAACCCACTCCCCAAATAAACAAAACCAAAAGTTGCATAACAGTGAAAACGAAACCATAAAAAACATAAAATAAAAAATAACATGAAGGAAAATTAAAACTAGTAACTAACCATAAGAGAGGCTGATGAACAGGGTGACATGGCTGCTCAAATGTGCTCCAAAGGAGACGATATGAGCAGGAGGCGGCCGGTTAGGTTACGGTTTTCGTTTAGAGCAGAGGAAGGAGAGCCGAAAGAGAGATCAGGTAGGCTGATTTGTTAGCTACCTGATCTCACCTTCTAAGAACACTAATGGTGTTTTTTCTTTCCACAGTTCAAGTCAACTAATCTAATCCATACAAAGGTTAACCACACATTGCATAATATTAGTTCTACAACTCTGCCTACCTTGCTAAACTGTTGGGTGCAGGCAGCAACTAAAGCAATACATTCGCCTTCTCCAACCAAGCATCGTATACGTCATCTTCAAAGAGAACATAATGCACCTACAATCAAACAGAAAGAGTTAGATGAATAATATGCGCAGTTCAAGAATGGTGTGATAGAAAATTGTTAAACTAGATGTTTTCCAACAAAAATCGCAAGGAAATGCTCTTCCAAAATGGAGATCAATGTTCAATTTATATCCCGTGACATTTTAGTATTCTTTTCATATAGCAACAGCTAATTGTGATGCCCTAAAATCCTAAAGATTATGTTTTTACCACAATTCATTGAGCATGTCACTTAAGCAAAGTCAATCTCATGTACAGAAAAATCAGCTGACAAATGATTAAAGAACTTTAATGCACAGAGCAAAATACCATCAAACGTTATCTCTTTGAAGTCACCATCTGATTCCATTACAGTACATATTGCAATTATAGCAGCTTTTTCATATGGATAACTAAATAGAAAATGACGTTTAATTAGGAGAAAATACAAAAAGATTAGAAGGAGAACAAAAATTATCAGATTTGTTGAACTGCTTTGTCCTCGCAACAAAGAGTCTTAGTCTAAGACTTCAAAATTCAAGGATACATAGATACGAGCTTATAGAACAGATCCTGCGCAAGTAAGGTCACACTCAACAAAGAAGGTTGTTGCCCGAGATATAAATGCATATGATTGAGTAGTTTAGTTTAAGTTACTAGGGATTTGTCATTTGTTTTATTGATAATGGTCTTCCATTCAAGTTAACAATGTTAGACTCAAAAACAGTTATGTCGCAAGAACTTTTAGCTCCAAAGAACAGAATATTTTTAAGAAGTTTAGCTCTCAAAAACTATTCCGTCATTGTGTTAATGATAAAACATATTTTGGCTGACCTTAAAGGTGAAGGGCACACCAAAATTCAACATTTTATCCATAAGAATTACCAACTTTCTTCTAGTTTTGCTCACCAAAAGAGATTTCAGATATAGATCGTCATCAACTGTTCGGCCATTAAGTACACCACTGCATATCGGATGTGCTATATGTAATATAAGCAACACAACATTTAAGTCCTTAGGTGAAACGTACCAGTGGGCCATAAACCAGAAGATATTGCAGGAAAAACAACAAAATCTATGTTGCTCTCTTTGCAAGCTTTATGCAGTTTCTGCAACGAATTGAGTTAAAAATTGCCATTAGAAACTGCACGATGATCACAGAGAAATCAACTAATGCATATGAAAATATAAACATTGAATATCCATATATGATCAGTATAAATATACCCCTAGGCATTTCTTAGAGTGACTTCTGGGTTATTGTCAATATCATAAATAAGACCAACAGTGTGAATAACATGCGAAACGAGCAGCTTAAATGGTCTGCACAAATGTTATAAATATTTTAGTCAACACGTACCAAAATCATAAGTTCACATTCAAAATAAAATCTAATTTTAGGTATACCTACGGAGTAATTCTTGCTTCTCCTTTTGGACAACGGATTCCAGGACGAACCTCTGGAACATCATAACAAGCTGCTCGTAGTTCAGGTCCTGCAGCTCTGTGTATCGCTAACCAAAAACATTTCCATCCAGGGTAAGGCAATCTAGCTTAACTAACATTAAGTACCAATTCATGTCCCATAAACATAAACTAGAAAGAATCTAAAACCTTGTGATGGGTTTAGTTTGTGTCTACCTCCATCAACTTCCCCACCTCCAAGCATCACTTGATTAGCTGCATTTACCTGCCATAAATAAATGACTATCAAATAATTATCACTAAACAACCCCAGAAGAAAAACCCAAGCCAATCAATTTATCAGATATAACATGTTACAAGAAATTCACAATGAATTAAACAAATCTGGCCACCACCACCTCCACAAATGAATGAGGTTTATAATCCTCACCACCACCAGACCTCTTGTTGGGATACCAATATAGCTATTTAAGGAATTAGTTTGTGTTTCCTTATTTGCTTAGGATTCAAATTATGTTTACCATATATTCATAGGTTGTTCTAAGGTTTTAATCAATGAATATAACCAATATTATTATGCATCATTTGGGGGCTAATCCCCTATTCAAAAAATTATGGTGGCTGATCCCCAATCAAACGATCAGTCTATCACCACTTGATAATAATCCCATGAAATCAGTAAATTTGTAAGTAAACCCTAGAAATTACAGAAGCAATTAACTCAAATGAATCGTATTGAGCTAATAAAAGAGAGAATTTACTCTCACAATGGCATCAGAAGTACCGTTAATCGATCGCTTTGTGATATCACCTCTTTGAATTCTGAGACTACTTGATGAAGAAATTTTGAGAACTTTGTCACCACTATCGCTCATTAGCCTTGCCGACGCCATCATTTTCAGTGGGGTGTGCCTATCTATACATCACCACTCGGCATAGGCCCGCCCATATAGTATTCCACATATGAGATCGGAAGAGATGGGGGTATATTTTTGTTTCTTTTAATTAACGGGCCCATTCCAGACCAACACGTGAGTTAGCCTAGCACGTCACAAAAAGTTGGGTAAAATTTCAAAGTTGTAATTGAAACCAAAACTGCATATATACTCCAAAATTATACACATACGGTCCAAGCATCCATCAATATTCATTGAGTGGAAGGATCCGTTGACATGGTTATAATGACATAATTTTGACATTTTAGCGCCATTTTTTCTACCAAATCCAACGGACAATGAATTTGAGGCTAATTTTTTGATGACACGTTCTTTTTATAAGTCTCTACACTCCCACCAAAAATGAGAGCATTCCGAGATGTATAAGACCACCATCTACCATTTTGAATATCAATCGTTGAAGATTAACGGTTGAAATTAAAATTTGTGGATGGTGAAGTTTCATATTTCGGAATTCTCTCATTTTTATTATGAGTGTAGAGTTTTATACGAGGAACATGTCGCCAAAATATTAACTTTAAATTCATTGCCGGTTGGGTTTGGTACAAAAAATGACAACCATATCAACGAATTATGTCATTATAACCATGTTAACAGATCCTACCCCATTCATGAATGGTAAACGCCAAAAAATTAAAAAGTTCACTTATTATTAAATCGGGTAGGTAAGTTTTTATATTTCTCATTAAAGTATAATTAATCTTATCGCTCTGGGTCAAGTTTACTTCTAGCATGAAGAACAATGGAATAGAGGGTTTTGGAAAAGTTACTGTAATAAAAAGATTTGATAAGAGATAAGAATTTTCAATATAATTATGTGAGAATCTTATGTTTTTTGTTTACATTTGGTAAAGCAAAAATGGTAGGACGGAGTTTAGTGGCGGTGAATTGAGAGCGGTTGACCAATCAATGGTTTTCTTGATTAATGAGGTTAACTATTCCGAAACCAAAGTTTAAAAATTATTTTCCCAGTTAAACGAACACAGTATGAACAGAGAATAAGGGGAAAGAGCCGACAATTAGGAACACCATCTGAGCCAAGAGTAACACCAAACCTGAGATGGATATATATCTTAGAATTCAAACTTAAAAATAGTACTCGTGCTAAAATTGATAACGTATATTGACATAAAACTGAAGGAAAACACTAAATGAAGAACAAAGACTTTCTTATATTTTCAGTATTCTATTGATTGTTTGCAATTAAACTCAATATTTTTAATTTGTACATTTTCTATAAATAGAGGTTAGTTAACACATTAATTGATCAATTCATCATCATTTTTCAATACCTCCTAAATCATCGACAAAAGAAATCATTCATTAAATCATGGCCAAGATCAGTATGTTCCTTGGCTTCTTCTTGCTTGCTTTGGTTGCCATGCCTGCAGCCTCTTCTGCCAGCAGTAAGACTACTTTCTTATAGTTTAATGTCTATCAAATTATTTACATTTCTATGTAACTATCAGCTGATTTAATATTTGTATGGATCTTTTAGGGATGATACTTCAGGACGATCACGTAAATACGTGCCCGGAAATTGTGTGCCTAGGGGTATTGTGCTCAGACATAGTACCAAATTGGGATCCAAATAGAGTATGCCCAGAAATTAGATGCAGTAATGGTGTTTACACGCCGTGCTGTGAATGCCCCAAATGCTGTCCTCCTGCTTAAATTACCCCACTGGATCCTGGTGGCTGGTCAAATCGCATACCGTGTATTTTATTCTTACATATATGTGCAAGTAATGTATTGTTTGCATGTTGCTGTCTTCTCTCATCTTAGTTTGATGTTGCTTACAGCTTACTTATGTTTGTATAGTGTATTCCATATTTGATGTGATAAAACGTATGCGGTTATATGGTTCTCTTTAATATTTGAAAAGACTGACCGCCACCTCCACCTCCACCTCCACCATCAAATTAATAATCCAACCACCACGTTCGCCCTCAGATTTATACTTCTGATCACCAATCCCGCCCATGCACAATGTGATTTATAACTCTGACCACCACCACAACCGCGGCCCATTAAACATAAGCCCATTGAATGAGGAATTTGTTTTTTTTTCCTCGAATTAAAAAAAAAACAAAATTGGTTTAAAAGACCAAAATCTACAATTTCTGGGTAAAACGGACTTGTATATTTTGATACTGTTTATATGGACATAAATCAAAAAAATACTGTTCAATTATCCATTTTGGTCAATCTGCCAAGAAATATTAGAAAAGTATAATTATAATTGACAGAAACATCCCTAAACAAGTTCGCATACTGACAAAAATATTTTTCATGTACAATATTCGACCAAAAATATGCTTTCTCAGGATGAAATCAAGTTCATCCAGAACAATCCTCCCATTAACACCACTTTTACCATCATCAGTGTCGACGCTTCCTCGAACGATGTCATCTCCACCATTGCCTTCTCCTCCATCACCACCGCTTTCCATGTTGTCACACCTCCACCATCTTCACTTACTGCAACACCATCACTGTCATTAACGATATCGTTGCTGCCTGTAATACTACCATCATTTCTTGCATCGCTGCCACCACTGTCACCAAGGTCGCCGCCGCCTCCATCAACACCTGAAGAAGAGGAAGACTTGTAACTTTTTCGAGTAACTGCCAAGGTAAACTCAACTCCAACAGCTCAAATTCATTGTTCTCAAACTAAAACACAGATTGAAACTTTATTTGAGCTGCTTCCCAGCACATTTCCATACACACATCCTAGCACAACCGCAACAATCAATTCCAGATTCATTAATCACCATATTCTGCAGCTTTCCAACCCTGGCATCACCTATTAGAACAACAATGTTGTGTTATCGAATACAATGTTTTTCTTATGGATCCTTGATATGCCTGAAATTACCTGTATGATATGTTCATCAACATCTGGTCATAAATAGAGCAATATTAATTATCTCATATCCAAGTTATATACCTCATCTATCAGAATGCTTGGCATTCAAGATCCCCTTAGCAAATACACAATAATAACACTATATATGTAAAGATATTAAAATTCAAAATGCCATCAGAAAAACACAAAATATTATGCAAATCCCAGAGCACTTTTTGTGCAACTGTCTTGACAATGTTGTTCATTCATATTCAACTTAGTCTAAAACATGATGAAATCGGTTTCACCCTAGTTGAAACATGGATGAAAACGAGTTCCACTGAATCTAAAACTAGATGAAACCAGTTTCATACTAACTTAAACACGAGTGAAAACAAATTCAACCAAATTAAAATAGGATGAAACCAGTTTCTGGTTTAAACATGGATGAAATAAATTCAGCCAAATCTAAAACAGGATGATACGAGTTTCATACTAGCTTAAACATGGATGAAAACCAATTCAATCAAATTCAAAACATGATGATACCCATTTCAACCATGTTTAAGCAATAAGAAAGAAAGACTAAAATGAATTCATCTCATAATTTTTGGGTCTAAGAAAGGATGATACTGGTTTCATCTTTAACAAGATGATAAAAGTTTCAAACTTATTTAGACATGGATGAAAATCAATTCAACCAAATTCAAAGGGATGATAACAGTTTCATCCATGTTTACACAAGAAAAAAAAGGGTCTAAGACAGGATGATAATGGTTTCATCCATGATTAAGCAAAAAAAAAAATCATTCATCTCATAAAATCATCCATCCATCTCATGGATTTCAGGTAAAATTCATGATGATACTGGTTTCACCCATGTTTATGGAAGGAAAAAAATATACTAAAATTTCATAATTCATACAACATCATTCATATCATATACTCCAGGTTGATCAATGCATGTGTAATTGATGAGTTTAGAAAATAAAATCAAAAAGAGAAATAGGGTTAGGAAACTTATGAGTGCCCATATTATGAAATTGATTGAAGACAAAACCTAGAGTTGTAAAACGTGCCGGCCCGGCACAGCCCGGCACACGAAGTCACGTGCTTCACGTTCCATGTGCCGTGTTGTGTTGTACCAACGATTTAAACGTGTTGTGTCGTGTTGTGCTTTACTAGTCAAAAGCTAGGCACAACACAAGGATAAACGTGTTGTGCCGTGTTGTGCCGTGCTGGCACATGTGCTATAAACAATTTGAAATCACTTAATGGCATACATTAAGTTGGACAATATCACGAGAATCTAAATAGACTGAAAAGGCGAGGGTACCCAAATATACCTCAAGCTAAAACTTTTCCTACCTATAAGTCTTTTCTCCGAAAGTGATTGTCTATGGACTGAGTCGAGACAGTGCAACTAATCGGTTCACACTTCGTGTGATCGTCTATGGATATTAGATCGATACAATACAACAAAGAAGTATGTTTACTTGATACAAAGGTTCAGACTTAACCAAACACAATAGGATTGCTTATCAAGTAAATAGGAATTAACGTTTGTGTGATTTACTTTAATTATAATAAAACAATTATAATGCGGAAAATAAAAGTAAATGACACAACAAGATTTTGTTAACGAGGAAATCGCAAATGCAGAAAACCCTGGGACCTAGTCCAGAATTGAATACTGTCAGGATTAAGCCGCTATACAAAATTACACCTAACTTCGTATAGTTGAGACCAATTAACTAACCCTATAATTCACTTAGTTCCGTCTGTATTCCCACGCCTCCGACTTGTGAATAAGTCACGTACTTGGAACAATTCCTTTGGTTCGTATTCCAAACAGTAAGGAACAACAAATCTGTTTGGTATTAACCAAGTGATATGAGTCAGACAAAGGCTCTTCAGTTTATCTTAACATAAACTCCTTCGTCAGGTCCTTAGATCTATCTTATGTTCAATCACCCTAAGGTAATCATTTAATATTAAGCCAATCAATACCTTTAATCACAAGGAAACGTATTGATGCTGATCTACTCAATTAATCAATCCAATCTACCACAAGGATAAACCGATTATTAATTGGATCCTCTTTTACCGAAACAAGTATTGTACACGCCAAAGATTATAAAACCCAAGTCAGATCTTCAATATCTTCTTTGTCTTCAAATCTTCTTAAATCTTCAATAAAAACCTGCACACAATCACTTGAATCTCTTGTGATCAATCACGCACAGAACGGAGTCTGTTACCAATGGATTATCACAAGATCGTCTTTAGAACTAACAACAGTCTAAAGATCCCCGTCGAAACTCTGAACTAGTTTGAGTGAATCTTATATCAAAAGAGAAGATTCTCAAGAATAAACAAACTAGGTGCAATCAGATTTCAACCACCGTTAGTCAATCAAATCAATCGAAAACAAAGATAAACCGCAAGTATCTAGTTTCCTACCAACGGGTCGCGCTAGAGCTTCTCAATCCCAAAGAATACTTTAAACTGAGAGGCCGTAAGAGATTTCACCTAATTAGATTACTCTCCTCTCTGATATGCGGTTACACCAGTAACAACAACAAAAGAGTAAATCTGTTGTTACGAAGGATTAGTTTGCTAGAAAGGAAAACTTCGTGTATTTATAGACAAGGAAGTTTGGACACCAAGGAATTTCCAAAACCAAAAATACTCTCAAGATATTAATACAGATTCGGTTTTCATAATTCCTGGAAATGCTTTGTCCAAAAATAACGATAGAAATATCTCGGAAAATATAATTAGTAAATGCACATTACTAATTCTGTAATTTCCATACAAAGTGAAATTAATAACCTTAATTAAAAGATTCTTAAATTACTTATGTTTCGATCCTGGGATTCTTTTCCTTTAGACGTTAAGGAATATCTTTGAACAATTATAGAAATAAACATTCACAGCATGTATTCAAAGTTTTTCGACATCTTAACTTTGTAAGTTCTCTTTCACACTTACAACCTTGAAACCGATTTTCCACACTTCCAAACAAGTTTAGAATTGGTTCATCTGACTTTCATGAACTATGTGATTGATCAAACCAACATTCAATCACAGTCATGGGTTTACGGTTCTACCAAAACAAGTTCGGTTCTACCTCCATGTGAGTACTACGCATAGTCACACTAGCTTCCCAAAAGTTCGGTTGACTAGGTACTAGGATCGGTTCCTCACATATATATGGTATCTAACTTATATGTGTTGCACATGTCCATAGGATTGGTTCCCCTCTCTGCTATAAACCTTGCTGCACCCCATACAAGGATCGGTTCCCTTTGATGTATTGCACCCTTTACTAGGATCGGTTCCCTTTCCCTTACTAGGGTCGATTCCCTTTCCCTTACAAGGTCAGACATACAAAATTCGATCATACCACAGGTGATTACTTAAGATTGGTTTTACGAATAAAAGTTATACCAATACATAAGTCAGGAATTTGTGAACAGTTCTACCAAGAACACAACAAGTTGTGAGTGGTTATACTCTATCACACATATTGGTTGTTCATAAGATATGCAATGAATAACAAAACCAATAACACCAGGCAATTTACTTTTCGGTCCACAAACAAGTTTATGAACTTACTTCCTAGGATGAAATCCTCACCTCATACCCATACATAATCACAATAGCATTCAAATGATTATGGTGATGTCTTATCTACAAAGTTTAATGCTTAAGCAATAAACCTCGTATTGTATTCCTTAATACTATGTCTATCTAGAGTTCATATATGCTTCGCAGTTATGTTTTCAGTATGCACGACTTGAAAGATATGTTAGCAAATGAAACAGTTCAAGTCAAATATCACTAACATCAAGTGGAAAGACGATTGTTGTCGTTGTAGCTCCTTGCTTCTTCACATCTTCAAGTCTTCACAATACTTGTAATGTCTCATATCCTAATACTTTCAAGCTAACCTATACGAAGTTTAACTCTAGTACATAATCAAGCGAATCTTAACATGAGTTTTGATTCACTAAAATATGACAACCAAACTTGACATGCCAATGCTTGGTGGGTTCAACCGAGCCATGCTCTAACATAGACAACATATCATTTGAAATTATTTCAAGTAAATTGAACAAGTTTATTCAATAAAAAAAAACCCATTAAATATAAAATTGGATCATATCATGTAAATTAATGTTATAGTCAAATATAGGTAAAGATATTACAACAACGATATTGAAATATATTCTCCAAATATTTAGGCATTATATGTGTTGTTATAAAAAGAAGCTAGCATAAAATGTCAAAAACTAGCTAGAATGATGACTCTTTTGTGAAATATACACAAAATGTGATGTAATTATGCCTTGTTATATAGTGCACTTCTGCATGCTATGACGTGCTTTCTTAACTTACTGTGCTGGGCAGGGCCACGTGCTTATCCATGCCGCGTGTTGTGCTGTGCTACCGTGCCGATTAGGCTAACCCAGCACAACCCACGAAACTAACGTGTTGGGTCGTGCTGGGCTAAATCACATGCTGGGATGGATTAGGCTCATATTTTAGCGTGCTAGGCTTGGCTGTGCCCGTGCTGGCACAACCCAGTTTACACCTCTAACAAAACCCTAGTTTTTATGAAATTGAGAAATCTTAATGAAATTAGGGTATCAGAATGGGTTTAATTGTTGACGGTGATGGAGTCAGTGGTGGGGTTACCGACTGAAATCAGATTGGTGTTGATATTTGTGGTGGAAGTGATATCAATGTCGACGATGCTGTAGGTGTTTGTGGTGGTGGAGGAAGGTGGTGATGTTGGTTGTAGTTGTTGTAGATGATAATGGTGGTGGTTGTAGTTATTGTCGATGGTGGTGGTGGTAGTTGTGGTTACAATTGATGATGATGGTGGTGGTGGAGAAAGAGAAGATCGAGATAGCGGAGGGGCCGATGGGTTTCAAAGATGAAGGAGAAAGTTGAAGATAATGCCGACAATTTTCTTCGTGAAGTGTACAAGAAATAAGAACCAGGGTATAATTGTCAGGTTCAAGTTAAATTATTTCCCGTCCATTTGACCTAAACAAACTCTTACCCGTCCATATTAACCTGGTTTTGAAGGTTTCTGGTCAAATAACCCAATTTCTGATTAAAAAAGGTTTAGAAAAATAAACTAATACATGTGTAGAACACTATACCAATGGTGAAGCATAAGCACTTGACTTACATCAATACCACTGAAGGTTTCCTCGTCAGTGCACCAGTGTACAATGGTTTGTTTTACAAAAATAATGGTTTCAGGCATACTTTCCATTCTAACCAAAAACTCTATTGTTTTTTCTCTCCAAAGATGCCAACAATTGCATAGCAAGTCTTGTTCCAAGTCTATTTACTTTTGCGCTTTAGCAAATTACAGCTCCAGGAAATAGAGACTAAGAGTGTTGCTTGGTACCACCCATGTGATGTGGAAAGCTTTAATAAAGTAAAACAAGTTCTCCATAGCAAATTAAGGGACAGTGTACCAAAAGATGGTCTGCCGATCTTTCTCACATTTTCACACAACAAGTAATTTTCACAATGAATATTAACCCCTGTATGGCTTAACATATCTCTAACAAGAAGAGAGTTATGAAAAGTAGACCAAGGAACATAACTTACCTTAGGAGGAATTGTAGTTTTCGAAAGACATTTGTTGACCGGACAAGAAGAATTGCCGGCTGTCATAATTTCATAACACTTTCGGAACAATTGTATAGGCTCTCGTTAGCCTGGTAGGGTTGTGGAGATAAGTATATATATTGAGATTCTTAGGTTTTGGTTTACAATGGACTCGGACATAGACCCGACAATACATATGGACAATACATATGGACTTCTATTCTACACCCACCTCAAGCTGTACACGGTGGTAGACAACGGAAAAGATTGCCACAAAGAAAATAAAAACGTGTTGTAGACAGTCCCTTAGTAAACAAGTCAACAAGCTGATGTTCAGTTTTAATATAGCAGAGTCGTAGACAACCTGACGAAATTCGTTCTCTGACAAAGTGATAATGTATTTGAATATGCTTCGAACGAGAGTGATGAATAGGATTTATAGCAAGATATGTTGCACTGATATTGTCACAGTATAAGACCGGTGGCTGCGACAAGAAAGAACCAAGATCATGCAGCAAATACGGAATCCATGTGAGCTGAGCAGAGGTGGAAGATAATGCACGATATTCAGCTTCAGTACTACTTGTAGAAACAGTGGGTTGTTTCTTAGATCCCCGTGAAATAAGATTCTAACCTAAAAATATACAATGACCTGAAGTAGAACGAGATGAATCAGGATCACCTCCCCAATCAGCATCAGAGAAGGCCGTAAGTTGCATATGATTATTGCGCCAAAAAGAGATGCCATGACCAAGTGTACCTTTAAGATATCGAAGAATCCTTTTAACAACCATAAAATGAGCTTGAGTTGGCTGATGCATATATTGACTAACCTGATTAACTGCATAAGTAATGTCCGGACGTGTCATATTTAGATATTGTAAGCCACCAACCAAACTACGATACAGTGTAATATCAGAAAATAGCGGAGCATCATCAGAAGAAAGTTTAGATCGTGGAGCAACCGGAGTAGAAACATGTTTGGAGTCGTGATATGAAGTCGTTTCAAAAGATCCAACGCGTATCGATTTTGAGTTAAGACAAGAGCATCGGTGGTTCATGTAGCCTCCAAACCAAGAAAATAACGTAAGTCTCCCAAATCAGTCATGGAAAATTTCGTTTGAAGCTTAGGCAAGAGATATTGAAGTCCTATAACATCACTTCCAGTAAGAATAATATCATCAACGTAGAGTAAAAGAATTAGGATACCATTACTAGATTGTTTGATGAACATCGAGTGATCAGAATGCTAAGACTTGAATCCAATTGTAAAGAGGAATGCAGCAAATCGATGAAACCAAGCACGAGGAGCATGTTTTAATCCGTACAAAGCTTTGTGCAATAAGCAAACATGGTTGGGATAACGAGGATCTACAAAGCCTTGAGGTTGCTCCATATAAACTTCCTGATCAAGAGAGCCATGCAAAAATGCATTTTTAACGTCAAGTTTCTTAATAGGACACGAATGAGATACTGCAAGACAAAGAACTAAACGAACAGTGACTGGCTTCACAACTGGACTGAACGTTTCATCATAATCAATACCATATTGCTGAGAATAACCCTTAGCAACTAAACGTGCTTTGCGCCTGTTGAGAGAACCATCAGATTTCTGTTTCACACGGTAAACCCATTTAGATCCAATAATATTCATACCAGGTCGACGTGGAACAAGGGACCAAGTTCGATTCCGCAGAAGTGCATTAAATTCTCAAGCATAACATCCCACCATTCTTTCAATTTAGATGTAGTAGTAAAACAAGTTGGCTCAGAAGGAAGTGATTTGAACTGAGCTGCAAAACACTTTAAGATAGGATATCAAGTAGATAAGTAACCCTTAAAACTCATGGGTTGAATAGTATGGTCCTTAAGTCTTGTGACCATGTGATGAGTATTAGTAGGCGACTGAGTACGATCCTGTACAGTGGGCAAGTCTGCTGAAGATGTATATGCATAAGAAGGAGAATTAAGAGACGGTGACTCAGGTGACGAGACAGGAGAAGATACATATGATGATAAAGGGGGAAAATTATTATTAGAAAAGGATATACGTCTAGCAGATAATGGCAGGGAAGTAGAATGTTATGGATATGATATAAAAGAGGAGCTTGAAGAGGAATTTCGAGTGGTAGGAGAAAACGACGAAGATGTAGACTGTAAGGGACGGGGAGTGATATGTAGAACATGTGTAGAAGAATCTGGCTGGTTGTGAGAGGATTGTAGATGCGCAGTAGAAATTGGGTTTGGCCAAGCTAATAGAGTGGCAATAGTTGGATTAGAAGAGAGAGGTGAAAGTTTAGCACCGATATCATTTGGGTACGGAAAAATGGATTCATCAAAAATAACATGACGAGATATGTATATCTTATTGCTCTTAACTTCTAGACATTTATATCCCTTATGACGATCACTATAACCAAGGAATACACATGATAAAGTTTTAGGTTGCAATTTATTATTTTGAAAGTGGTTCAAGAGAGGATAACAACGACATCCAAAGACTTTGAGAAAAGCATAGTCAGGGGAACGATTATGGACAGCAAAATAAGAAAAGATCAAGCTGGGTTGGGGTTTTTGAAGAAGAAGGTTTTGAAACTAGAGTTTAGAGAGATAGTGCTGGGTCTGCTATCATGAACAATTGTATAAACTGTCGTTAGCCTTGTAGGGATGTGGAGACAAGTATATATATTGAGCTTATTAGGTTTTGGTTTACAATGGACTCGGACATAGACCGGACAATACATATGGACTTCTATTCTACGCTTTGTTGTACTAAGATCGCCCATAATCTTGAGCTTGTTTCTCCGTCATTATAAGTAAACAGTATAAATTTGCAACTAAAATTGTATAGAGTGTGCTAGTAGTGGATCGGCTTCATGTATCATAAGTTTGTGCTAATGCAATTTCCTTTTCGTATAAAAACAAATTAGCGAAAATGTGGAAAATATAAAGGTCACTTTGGCATAAGATTTTGAGCGGTCTACTACACTTAGCACTTTGGATGGACGTCATGTCAGTAGCTCCACATCAAATAAATTTGTAACCTAAAAAGGGATAAACTTTTTGTTTAGTATCTGGGTGGCATTTTGTGAACAAAATTTGTACAGACCCACCTTGGCCGTCGTTTTCTACAATAGTACTATTTTTCACTGTGTATGTTTCCCTCCGGCCAGAACATATTCCTTGCTAGCTCCACCACCAGGCTACACGCAGAGTGGAACTCCATCTCCAAGGCCCAATCAGTTTGAATATAAGAACGGTTTTTTGGAGACCATGGTTATTTTGGGGATCATGATTTTATTTTGGGTAAAGACATTAGAAGTAAATCTAGGTCACCCCTTATCTAGATATTTATATTAATACCTAAATTACCCTCTTGATTAATTTTTTGGTATTGGTTAGTTAGTGTTAATAATAGTTAGTGTAGTGATTACTAAAATGATTAAGTTAAAGATAATTAATGAGATTAAAAAATCAGATGACTTTTTTTTTAAAAGAAGCAGAATTATTGAGAGAGTAAAGTTGGAGAAGATGAAGAAGGAAAACATGAAAAACAAAGGATTTTACCAACCACAACCGGAGGAAGAGTATTTGGGTACCCAGGTATGTTTCAAACTTAGATAATGTTGGTTGAATTGCTCCAAATTTTCAAAAAACTGTAAATTTTTAGGGTAGATTTGGGCTTGTTCGGTTACCTTATGTGAAGAACAGGTTACCGAACTCATCTGAAAGTGTAGTTTGGTTACCTTTCCCATATACGCAGGTTACCGAACTCGTTCTTTAATGGAGGTTTTTAGTTGTTCGGTTATCTTTTCCATACATACAGGTTACCGAACTTTGTTTATAGGACTTACAGAGTAATGTTCGTTTGGTTTGCAAACTTTAACCCAACAACATATCTAACCGAACTCCACATGTATGCAATTAGTGAAGAGTTCGGTTTGTCAAAAAATTTTGCGAACAAACCGAACATAGTGGAACAAGTTCGGTTAAATTGAAAGTCAACATAGTAGGCAAAATAACACGGTTCGGTTACATTGGAAAAAAAAATTCTTTTTGGAATATGAGTAGAGTTCGGTTACTAGATAGTTTTAGAAATTTTTGCGAACCAACCGAACAAGGTAGGTAAAGTTCGGTTATATCATAACTCAACATAGTGGGAAAAATAACACAGTTCGGTTACATTTTTTTTTTGTATTATGGGTAGAGTTCGGTTACTAACTAGTTTTAGAATTTTTTGCGAACCAACCGAACTCCGAGTTCGGTTATGAAAAATTAAATTCGTGAAACCGAAGTGTTCTTCGTGTTCTTGGTTTCAGAATGTTCGGTTACAAAACTAGTTTTTTTTAAAAAACTATTCCTAACCGAACATGCCACTTTAACACCCATTTAAACCATATTTTGATGATTACTACTCAATTTTCCTATCCAAAAACGAATTAAAAAGATTGATGGGTTTTTCAATCGAACGAGGAACGTCAAGGAAAGAGAGAAGAAGAAGAGAATAAACATTTTTTCAAAACTAAAAATTTCCGATTGCTCTTTTCATTTTGATTTTGGTTATGGTTAATAAATTCATATAGATTAGATGTATATTATTAGATTAATATAATTATTAAGTTAGTTTTAATTAAAATTAAAGTAAAGGTTAAATGGGTATTTACCTAACTTTGAAACACCCCTTATAAGTATAGGGAGGTTAGCCTAATAAGACCATGGTCCCCAAAGAAACCATGATTCCTAAAAACTCGTTCGAATATAAACGCAATTTAACAGCGAATGATCGACGAATTCTTTATAAAACCCAAATTGCAAACATTATGGACTTGGACTAAATATAAAAGTCCCGAGAAAAGCATTCTATTTGATAATCCAAATGAAAAAGTCAAGAGTTTGACAAGTACATATAGCGCCAAAACCAAAGCACGAACAGGGAAAATGAGCAAACTGATTAAACAGAGCCATGAATATTATAATATTAATGTTTGTACCTATTAAAATAGTGTACGTGCGTGCCGCACAAACTATTTAATAGCGTCAACCCGTGGGTTTATTGAGGAAACCCACAGGGCTTATTGAGAAGTCCAGACCGGGCTTATTAAGGAAGTTCGAAGGTTTATTGAGGAAACCAACCCGTGGGTTTATTGAAGAAATTCACAGGGCTTATTGAGGAAGCCCAGACCAGACTTATTGAGGAAGTCCGAAGGTTTATTGAGGAAACCAACCCGTGAGTTTATTGAGTAAACCCACAGGGCTTATTCAGGAAGCCCAGATCGGACTTATTGAGGAAGTCCGGAGGTTTATTGAGGAAACCCACGTGGCTTAATATAGAAGCCCAGTCTAGCTTATTATAGAAGCTTAAAAGACTTATTTTTGGAAGTCATTTTGAGATAGACACAAATCTTGGGAGATAGATAAGAATATTCCAAGATAGATACAAATCTTATGAAGATATACAAGGATCTTTCAAGATAAACTCAAATCATGTGAAGATATACAAGGATCTTTCAAGATAGACATGGATCTTCAAGGATAGACACAAATATTAAAGGATATGTACAAATCCAGGTGGTTATTTTGGATAACTACAAATCTAGGGTTATTATGGAACCATATTAGGGTTTTTTCCTATAAATAGAGGCCAAAATCCAACTCAAAGAACGATAATTCTAGGTTAGCTAACCATACCACAAATACTGTAATCTCATATCAATACAATATTTCTCCTTACGGGGATTCATCCGTGGAGTAGGCATCAATGGCCGAACCACATTAAATTATTGTGTCTCTTTATTTTCTTCGATGCGTTTTTAACCCTAATTTCACCTCATAATCATCAAGTCATCGTGTTTTGTGCCTAGAATTTATTTTGGGTACAAACAATTAATATCACCCAAACGGGCCAAACTGGCCTTCAAAAAAAAAAATGAACAAAGATCATCCAAACTGAGATGTGTTGGAATTCAAATTAGAGAATAATAACTGAACGAACAACACATAATATAATATGTATGCAAGAAATTTCGTATTCTATTTTTGTTATTAAATAGAGCGTCGCGATCTCGATCATCATCAATTCATCAATGAATGAATTCGTCATGGTCATCAGTATTTTCCTCAGCATTTTCTTGTTTGTCTTGTTGAAATTTTAATTTTTTTTTCTTATTAATAGAGAGCAAAGATTGTTATTTTGGATTGCACTCATTTTTCAAATTTGTTACCGTTTAGATTTTATTCAAAAGGATCACGGATATACATGCCCCAAAATAGGTTATTATAAACCAATTATGTATGTGTATGGATCTATCCGGGATGATACTCCAGAAGAATCACAGGGCTAGGTACAGATGCCCACAAACTATGGGCATGGAATTACTTTCTCAAGAGTTTTGGGGTCAGTTGGGTTTTTTCTACAGTATAGCCAATTTATGGAAGTAGTCAAACAAAAGAAGTAAAAAGATGATTAGCAAAACTTTGGGTCTCCTGCCTTTTACTGGTGGCTTTATGCATGCGAGGCCAGAGGAGGAACTTAGATCCTGTTACCATTTCTGTAATTAAGTGGAGATTCCACAGTATGCGCTCTCTTCTATCGGTTTTCTTTGAATACTTTGGTCAGTCATTGGGATATTGTGTTAGGCAACATGTAGCTTTCGTTGTTCCTCCGTGTCTTTGTAAGTTGTCATCGTTTTGGTCACTTCTTATATTTAATGAAGGATACACTTTTTCTTTGTCAAAATTATGTAAATATACAAATTGTGTGACCACAACCTCTACAAGCCGTATCGTGGCTTCCCAACATGCTGTCATGTAATGAAGAGAAATTTTTGAAAGTGGAAAACCATGGATGAACTCACTGTCTGTCAATAGTTCCTCATCTAAATACTGTTTTGTCCTTCAGCCTTAAGCAAGCACTAAGCTACCCCATAGCCAGCTTCGGAGCTACCTCGTATGAGGATCTAAGGAGGATTACGCAATCTATGAGGTGGTGCTGAGCAAACCATTTATCAAAAAACATATTTGATCCTGATCCATAACCCGAAAAGTCAAGGGACCAAGAAAAATTGGCAAGTTGATTAAAGCCATGAATAACACCAAAACTGAGATATCTTTGAATTCAAACTAAAAGAAAAACTAAACGAAGAACACAAATTGTGTAGAATGTACACAAGGACTTTCATACTCTATATTTGTTATTAAAGTTAATATTTTTAGTTCGTACACTACTATAAATAGAGCTTTGTTAGCATTACTAGATCAGAATCAAAACTCAAATCATTCATTGAATCATGGCCAAGATCAGTATGTTCCTTAACTTCTTCTTGTTCTCCTTGATTGACATGCCTGCAACCTCATCCGCGAGCAGTAAGACTACTTCCTTATAACTTTTTTTTCTCTTGTTAATTAATTAAATATGTATATGTATATCAGCGAGTTTAATATTTGCATGGATCTATACCAGGGATGCTACTCCAAAATGATTACAAACATACATGCCCACAAATTGTTTGCATAGGAATAGTGTGCCCACCGCGACCTCCAAGACCGTGCCCGAGAATCGGATGCACAAATGGTTCTTACACGCCGTGTTGTGGTTTCCCCACATGCTGTCCTTCAGCTTGATTAATAAGATCCTAGCCGTACCGCATATCAATGGTAAAATATATTCCATCTTGTGTATAATGAAAATTAGATTTTGTGTCCGTGCTACGTCCGGGAAGCTTCTCAAACTTGGTTCACCAATTCAATCTACAACTACAAATACAATGCATAAATTCCTCTTTCTTTGACCATATTTTGTATTTGGTAAAGATCGGCTTCACCTCGCCCTAGTTCCCATTTGATTTGGTAAAGCTCGGCTTCGCCTCGCCCCAGTCCCGATATGATTTGGTAAAGCTCGGATTCGCCTCGCCCCAGTCCTGATATGATTTGGTAAAGATTTTGTGAATTCAGCCAGCGCCTCCGTATATGCAAGTTAGAGATTTTGTGAACTGACATGCAAATGTATATGCAAGTTTCAGGCTTTTCCCACCGTATAAATCTTAGAATCGAACCTTATTTAAGTTTTCTTTTCAAAATTTCAAAAGAAAACTTACATGTAACAAAAGAAGACTTACCTGGATGGAAGAATCACCGAAGATCGAAGTTAGAATGTCATGAGAGAACGTTTGTGAAGAGTATTAGGATTAGATGTTTTAGACGGTGTAGGATGTAAAACTCGTGCGTTGGGTTTTTATCTAACCAATAAAAAAAAGAGTAAAGAAGATAAAGGTACACAGAGTGTTTGAAAACAAAGCACTATAATCAAATTACACAAAGAAACCGCTGAGTCGCGTACTAGGTCGCTATCTTTAAGGTGTTTCGCGACTCTGCCTCTTGATTGTGCTAGCAGTCAGTTTTTTGTCGAAACCCTATGGGATAAAACAGCTTATCTCTTTCGATTTCTCTGCACTGAGAAATCGAATCAATAATAACTCTTTCAACAACACTTGCTCAGAAAAACTTGACGAAATAAAAATAACGTTCTATATCTTTTTTTCTTTCAGAAACCAGTTTTTTTTTTTTTTTTTATAATCAAAAAGAATCAATGGAATTAATGGAAAATTAATTTTCGATTAAATGCCAATTAAAATTCTTTGTAACAGCAAAAAAAACGGCCGTATTAAAATTTCAACATTAACTGTAATTAATCATGATATAATTATCTTAATACGTTTTGAAAATTTAAGTTAAAAACAGCAAAAAAATTGTTTCTGGATCAGCAGACCTCCCAAGACCCCAAGGCCCCGCTCCCGGACTAATGTAATATAATATATAGTATAAATAGTATATACCCTAGTGAAATTGTGTGGGGTGGGAATTGAACCCATGCCTATAGTGTGGGAGCTCAAAACAATGCCACCATACTATCTCTCTAACTTTGGCATATTATTACAAAACTATGTTTTTAAATATATACCCCAACAATCCCCCACTTATATTTTAAAACATTGAGCAAGTGCTATACAGTTGTGCATAAGCAAAGGTGCCTTTCGACTTGAACCTCTACATAGTGTTGAACTTTCTAAGTATCGGGTAACTAGAGTGACTCTCGTCTTGAACTCTAACTAATAATAGATTATACAACACACACAACTATATCTTAGAGTAAAGTTCTTAATTTTGCACATTAGGGCCATGTGCTTATCCCTTTCTTAACGAACGATCTAGAGAAATGCCCAAGTTCTCATAGAAGGCGGCCACACCTTCACATTCGTATAGGTGAGTCTATCAAGGATACTCCTGTATATCCCACTCTTAACTTAAGAGCTATAGACATCATTAAGAGTTTAAACACTCAACCTGTTTCCCACTTCAGGATATCATGCTATGGGAATGCATGACTCTATCATATTATTTGTAACTTCGTCTAGTCCCTTTGAACCTATTTCTAGGTTGGGTATCCATTAAAATGACTCAATGACTCAACTTCTCACGGGCAAAAGTCCCATACTTTTAGAGATATTCCATACCTTTTCTCTTGCTAATCCTTTCGTCAAAGTATCAGCTATATTTCCTTCAGACCTTACATGATCTACTCTAACAACACCAGTTGTGAGAAATTCTCTAACTGTGTCGTGCTTTCGACGTATCTGTCGATTCTTACTGTTATTATAACAGTTCTCTACTACTCCGATAGCCGCGGTACTATCGCAGTGGATCAAAGTGGCTGGTATCGGTTTTTCCCATACTGGAATGTCTGATAACAGACTCTTCAGCCATCCTGCTTCTTCACTAGTGCTGCTAGTGCCATCAATTCAGCCTCCATCGTAGATTGGGATATAATTGTCTGTTTCTTTGATCTCCAAGATACAGCGCCCCCAGCAATAGTAAAAACATATCCACTGGTGGCCTTGGAATCATCTGAAAGAGTATTCCAATTAGCATCGCTAAATCCTTCAAGGACTGCGGGATGCCTCTTATAGTGTAATCCTAGGTTTGTGGTTCTTTTCAGATACCGCATAACCCTCTTAATAGCATCCCAGTGTTCCAAACTAGGATTACTGGTAAACCTGCACAGAACTCCCTGCATATGCAATGTCTGGTCTTGTACAATCAGTTGCATAACGCAGACTTCCAATTATACTAGCATATTCAGATTGTCTAACACTTTCTCCAGTGTTCTTAAACAATTTCACATTAGGATCAAACGGAGTACAAGCAGGCTTACAATCAAAATATTCATACTTTCTCAGAATTTTTTCAATGTAGTGAGATTGATCCAAACAAATACCACTACTAGTTCTAGTTATTTTGATTCCCAAGATTACACTAGCTTCACCCAAATCTTTCATGTCAAAATTCGAACTAAGCATACCTTTAGTTTCATTGACAACAGATAAATTGGAACCAAATATCAGCAAATCATCCACATACAAGCAAACAATCACACACACATCATTCTCAAATTTATAATAGATGCATTTGTCACCCTCGTTTATTCTGAAGTTATGTGAAATCATTAAATTATCAAATTTCTCATGCCACTGTTTAGGAGCTTGTTTTAAACCATAAAGGGATTTTTCTAGCTTACATACTTTCTGTTCTTGTCCAGGAATTACAAAACCTTCAGGTTGTTCCATATAAATTTCCTCTTCTAGTTCACCATTCAAAAAGGCAGTTTTAACATCCATTTGGTGAATAACAAGATTATGAGCAGCGGCAGCAGCAATCAAAACACGTATAGATGTTAATCTAGTAACAGGAGAATAAGTATCAAAGAAGTCTACGTTCTCTCGTTGCCTAAATCCTTTAGCAACCAGTCTAGCTTTGTGCTTCTCTATTGTTCCATCAGGTTTTAGTTTCCTTTTCAAAACCCATTTACAACCTATAGGCTTACAACCAGGAGGTAAATCTACTATACGCCAAGTTCCATTAGACATATGAGAATCCCATTCATTATCTACAGCTTCTTGCCAGAAACTAGACTCTGCAGAACTGAACGCCTCTTGTAAATTAGAAGGTTCTTCCTCTACGGCATAAAATTCAAAATCAGGATCTCTTGTGTCAGTCCTAGCTCTTTTACTTCTTCTAGGTTCAACTTCAGTGATCCTAGTTTCTGCACTTCTAGGTTCTTCTAATCTATGTTCAGAATCAGCACTAGGTAAAACACTAGATAAAGAACCCCCACTATTACCCCCACTATTTCTAGATTTAAAAGGAAATCTCTTTCAAAGAAATCAACATCAATAGATTCAATAATAACCTTATTATTAATATCAAAGAACCTATAAGCTTTACTGTTTTGAGCATAACCAATAAAAACACATTCATAAGCTCTACTTTCTAACTTATGTCTTTTAGGATCAGGTTTTCTAACAAAAGCTAAGCAACCCCAAACTCTAAAATAAGAGACATTAGGTTTTCTATTTCTCCAAAGTTCATAAGGAGATATCATGGTTTTATTATTAGGAATGCGGTTCAAAACATGGCAAACAGTCAGCAAACATTCACCCCACCAATGAGAAGCAGCACCAGAGCTAAGCAAACAAGCAACAGTCAATTCAGTAAGAGTACGATTCTTTCTTTCAGCTTTCCCATTCATTTGAGGATTATATGGTGCAGTTCTTTCATGTATAATGCCATTAGTTTGATAAATTTCAGTAAAAGGAGAAAATCATATTCAGTGCCTCTATCACTACGAAATCTCTTAATTTTCCTACCAAATTGATTTTCAATTTCAGCAATAAAAATCTTAAACTTTTCAATAGCTTCGTTCTTATGGCTCAACAAATAAACATAAGTATAATTAGAACAATCATCAATGAACGTCATGATATACCTCTTGCCATTTCTAGTTAGGATACCTTCATACACACAAATCAGAATGTATTAAGTCTAGTGGTTTCGATTCTCTTACAACAGATTTATGTGAAGTCTTGGTTATTTTTGCTTGACTACAGTATTCACATTTTTCAAAATCATTTTCAGAAAATTCAGGGAGGACACCTAACTTACTCATGTTATTTACTAACTTTTTACCCACATGACAAAGCCTTCCATGCCAAACATTAAAATTGCAAACCATATAAGCAGAAGAATCAATTTTATTCATAGCATCAACATTAAGCTTAAACATTCCATCAGTAGCATAACCCTTTCCTACAAAATTCTTATTCTTAGTTATAGTGTAAATATCAGACCCAATAGTTTGATACAACCCAGCCTTGTTGAGAAGATAGCCGGAAACAAGGTTCTTTCTCATTTCTGGAGTGTGAAGGACATCTTTCAGCATGAGTGTCTTCCCAGAAGTAAACTTCAACTCTACCGTACCAGAACCTTTCACCATAGTGCTGTGGGAGTCTCCCAATAACACTTTCTTGTCCTTGGTTTCAGCATAAGTCTTAAACATGGACCTATCAAAACAACAATGACGCGAAGCACCACTGTCTATCCACCACCCATCAGATCCACCAACCATGTAGAACTCTGGATCAGAGACCATGGCAATTATAACGTCACCCACAGCATTAGCTTGTGCGTTATTCTTTTCCTTGTTAAATCTGCAATTCCTAGCCATGTGGTTTGGTTTATTACAGATATAACAAAGAAATTCAGAATTGGAATTCTGTCCATTTTTCGATGGGTGTTGGTTCTTGTTTTGATTAGGCCTTCCTCCTTTCTTCTGGTTCGGGTTAGGTTTCATATCCCTTTTCTTAGGTTTTAAATTAGGATGAGTCTTATTGTTAGAAACAATGAGAATCTCTTCCTTCTTATCTTGTTTCCGAGCTTCTTCCTCAACCCTGAGCTTAACAATCAAACTTTCAAGAGAAAATTCTTTAGTCTTGTGACGCAAAGTATTACGAAAATCTTTCCAGCTAGGTGGTAACTTGTCAATCATTACAGAAACTTGAAATTGTTCATCAGTTTTCATACCTTCGGCCACAATTTCGTGGTAAATTTTTTGAAGTTCATGAGCCTGTGCAACAACTGATCTATCATCCACCATTTGGTATCTCACATACCGGCTCACAGCATATTTCTTTGAACCCGCTTCCTCGGTGTCATATTTTTTCTGTAATGCATCCCATACATCTTTAGCAGTTTCAAAAGTTGAATAATACTCATATAAATCGTCAGATAATGCATTAAGAATGTAGTTTTTGCAATCAAAGTCATTATCGATCCATTTGTCGATGGCCTTTTGTTTTTCCTCGGGAGTTTGAGAAACAACTTCTTCAACACCACCGGTAGGAGGTGGATCTGTAGCAGCACCACCGCCAGCAGCAACAGCAGCAGCAACAGCAGCAGTCTTATCAGCAGCAGGTTCCAGGGTTCCAGGATGAACACTCGACACAATCATATGCAGCTTCATCAGTTTGAGATAAAAGAACATCTTCAGCTTCCATCTTCTGAAATGCAACCCTTCAAATTTGAAAGGCTTGTTGGTATCATCAACGCGCTTCTTTTCATTCTCCATAGCAGAAACGTACACCTTAAAATTGTTGAAACAAAGCACTATAATCAAATTACACAAAGAAACCGCTGAGTCGCGTACTAGGTCGCTATCTTTAAGGTGTTTCGCGACTCTGCCTCTTGATTGTGCTAGCAGTCAGTTTTTTGTCGAAACCCTATGGGATAAAACAGCTTATCTCTTTCGATTTCTCTGCACTGAGAAATCGAATCAATAATAACTCTTTCAACAACACTTGCTCAGAAAAACTTGACGAAATAAAAATAACGTTCTATATCTTTTTTTTTCAGAAACCAGTTTTTTTTTTTTTATAATCAAAAAGAATCAATGGAATTAATGGAAAATTAATTTTCGATTAAATGCCAATTAAAATTCTTTGTAACAGCAAAAAAAACGGCCGTATTAAAATTTCAACATTAACTGTAATTAATCATGATATAATTATCTTAATACGTTTTGAAAATTTAAGTTAAAAACAGCAAAAAAATTGTTTCTGGATCAGCAGACCTCCCAAGACCCCCAAGGCCCCGCTCCCGGACTAATGTAACATAATATATAGTATAAATAGTATATACCCTAGTGAAATTGTGTGGGGTGGGAATTGAACCCATGCCTATAGTGTGGGAGCTCAAAACAATGCCACCATACTATCTCTCTAACTTTGGCATATTATTACAAAACTATGTTTTTAAATATATACCCCAACACAGAGAGAGGTAACAAATTTCTTGTATACCTTGACTGACTTAGCAAAGGCCCTCTGTTTGCAAGTTTGCATAATCTGGTCCATGTTTGAGATTTTGTTCACATTAATACCCGGACCAGCAGCAGAATACGACAACCTCTTTGAATCTCTGACTTGGGAAGTAAAATTTCTCAGAAACCTGCACACAATTATGTCTTCTGCTCCTACAAAATCACACCATAGTTAAATGAGAACTTAAGAAACCTTTGCTTCTTCGAGAATGGTATATGGACTCTGAATTTCGTACTTCAAACTTAAGAAACATCTAGACAAACAGACGTTAAGTTTTTGAATTTGTATTTCTGATCCTTTTCGTTCTCTCACTCACTCCACCTCTCTTAAATCTACTATAATTCCTCCTCTAATTTCTTATAGGATAAGAAATTGCATACAAAATCAACATTAAAGATATGAGATTAATGCTAACAAAACCCTATAACTATAGGTATTATGGGTTGACGTCTCATGGATTCATCCATTTTATGAAGGGAACCAAGAAGTTGCAGGCTCTGGTAGTCCTTAGTTGTATCCTGCAGTAATAATAGAAGGGAAAAAAGTATATTCACCAGCATTTTTCTTGTGGTGCAACTTAATCATCCAATCTACCAATTGCGTTCTGCAAGGAACAAAAACAGAAACTTCTATGTGACAAATATATGTGAGCTTCACAAATTTCATTCAGATTTACACATAAATAATAAGGAGCAATTTTTAAGCAGAAATGATAATATAAAAGATAAATAACAATAACTAAGAAAAGAAAAAAGAAACAAACTCATCATGGCCAAAACCAAAACCAAAGAAAGATCAGCAACAAATGTATCTTCGGTTTCACCACTGCACCCCAAATAGGAGAAGTTAGTATAACATCTTATATATGAATATTTTTAAATACATAAAGTTCAGCAAAGAACCATCTGTTGCTAAGAATGTTCTTAAATACATCCTATCCAGCTTCAATGCTCACAGGCACAAAACCAAATTGGTTAACCTTTGCAGAAAAGCAGAGGGCATATTTAGAAATTCTCATGTTAAGAATGTTTTAGAATACTAAAAAATGTTTCATGAAAGGGACTTGTCAAACCTTCAATAGAAATCCTTGGCAGGACTTCACCTTGAATTCCGTCTCGACACACACTGTGAACCAAACAATAAATTGAAGTAGTCACCATTCAAATTTATGTACATATACGTAGGAGAACCATTCCCAAATATGAGACCCATGATTGCAAGGAAATAATTTTTCTAAGATACCTGGGCAAGGAAATCTTCAAGAGCAGGACCAACTATCACTATCAAGGAAACCTATAGTTTTTTCCATATGAAATACATTACAAATATGCATCACCTAAAATCCATGGGAAAAACTACATAAATCAATTTTCATGAAAATTAGAGAAATTTTACAAATGAATTGCCTATAACTTGATATTAATTTTGACAATATTGGGATTCATTCCAAAGTCTTCACCAGTCTCCACTGCAACTTCTTGGCATCCAAAATAAGAGCTTCTTTCATTTTCTCGGATTTAATAAACTGTGCAGTTGAAGTCGGTTGCCATAGAAATTTACCCATTGTGAGCGACTTCAAGGTGATGCCACAACTTCCATCCGTTTCTAGGAAGCCTCAAGAAGAAGAAAACAAAATGACTAATTAATTAGACATGCATATACTGTTATGTCTAACTACTTGAAGTATTCCAAAGAATGCTCCAAAACTAAGGGACTTGTATTCTCGCTCAGCCTCATCACAAAATGATAATACCGTTTTTTACCTCCCTTCCTTGCTGGTCTTGACATTTACCCTAGATGAGTACCTAGTGATGCTCCAATAGTAATTCCAAGCATACACAACTCTGCAGACCTGTAGAGAAAAGGCCGAAGTGCAAATCAAATGTTCAATAAAACTCTAGAATCACAGATGCAAAAAGAACAGTTTCAATAGTACACAAAAATACCAATAAACTAACAAAACCCTAGTAGATGAAATCAAATCAAAACTATAAATCCTAGTAAACAAAACCAAACCCGAAATAGTTTTTTAATAACAAAATGTTTTAATGTAAATAAAGATTAGACACGGCAGATTAAGGATATAGGGATCCAAGAGGGTAATGTTATAAAGGTTAGAAATAATAACTATAACATATATATATATATATATTCACAAATCAGGAATATGTTGATCAGTATGTCATAAGTGGAGAGCTATTACATTGATAATCAAGCAATGTTGAAGGAATAAAACGCCTTCGCTAACAATTTGCCTACTCTAACTTGAGCTTGTGTAGTAAAGTGAACGTAGACTGTTGACAGTGGAACTCCATATGCCTCAACACATCGACCATTCGGTAGGTTTAGTTCTAGCTGAGATTTCCTCACAGCTCCAAGGAAATGTCCTTGACCTAATGCCAGTGCTACCTGGGAGCATAAACATTTATGTCCATAATAAATCTTAAAACAAAAAACTTGAAGACTACGGATCAGAAAAAACTATGTCTGTCTCAGTTTGACACAGAGGGCATCCATTTAATAGTCTTAATTTCAACAAAAGAGGCAGACACCCATTAGGAAACCCCCATCACTACACGCAAGATGATGGCTCCTATAGGCACTCTCTAAACACTGTTATTGCATGCTTTTCCCAACGCAAACCACAGACTACGACAATTATAAGACCCAATGTTTAACTAATCTCAAATTTTCCGACCTTACAAAAATGAAAGCAAAGAGTATAATGAGAGAATGTGCGAACCTAAATGAATGGAAGCAGAGGCAATTGAAGATCAATGCGCAAATTCATGGTAATTTGTTTTTTTTTCTTTTATCTGAATGATTGTGGATATACCTGAATAGAGTAGAATGCAATCACATTTATCACAGAGTAAATCGTCCTCTCTGACAATTCCTCCATCAAGAGTCTCATATTTGCTTTCGATGCCCACCTATATCAGAATAGATGATTTCCTGCCAGCTCTTTTTGTTCACACTGATGCTTTTCCCACCTTTCCAAAAGTATCATATCTGCTTCCAATGAAGAAATAGTCACAACACCCCTTTATTACAAATTTTTACACATAAAATATACAAATTAGAGGCAAAAGTGGTTGCGTGTATTATGCTGAATAATACGAAATTACACCTCCCGAAAATTCTTTGCTATGGTACTAAAAGGGAACGGGTATAAAAATGATTCACCATGCTTCCCAGCCTCTGCTAAAAAACAATCTAAGAATTTCATATCAAATGGCGTCCCAATTGTGGGAACCCTTTTTATCAATCAAAAAAAAAAATCAAATTAAAAAGGCTTTACCAATTTAAATCTAATTCACAAAAATTCAATCAAATTAGGGGAAATCAATAGTAAACCCTAATTAATCATCTTTTGAAAATCGATAGTATTGTTAGTTCATCCGATAAGGAAATCATATGGACCAATTCAATCAAATTTCGATCAATTAGGTAATGAAAATAATAGAATTCAGACGTAATACCTATTTGAGTCAGTAAATTGACAACTTCTCCACCAATAGGTAAGGAAAATAATACGTAATAATTGCTTCCAATTATCTTGGTCTCGATAAGATTTTTTCTTATGTGAATCAACATTAACCTCTGCAACAAAAAAAATTTTTAGTCTATTAGATAAGGGTTCTTAAAGATAAAATGAGTTGGCTAGTAAATCAATACGTATGATGACTGTTTGAGGCGAGATGGGATGAGTGTACATCATGATTATGCTAAAAATCAAACAAACCCATACTTAAGGACTCAAAAAAGAAATAAACCCTAACTTACAAAATAGAAAATAGAGTGTGTTCATTAAAAATAAGAACACGTGATGAAAAATCATACCTGATGTGCCTTACTTCTTCGTTCCTGTTAGAGAAATCAAAAGACGAAGGAGAACATATAGGAAAAGATGCGAGTGATGGAGAGCGGCAGAGAAGAATGGTTTTTAGGGTTGGAGGGGAAATTTTTACTGAGATAATGACGTAAGAACATGATAGTTAGGTTTAGTTTTTGAGGTACAAAGATACAATCGTTTCCCTGAAGATCAAAGATGTGAGATAATAAGAAGGTTTAGGTTAGAATAGTTGAATTGGAGATGTGGAAGATGAAAACCTCTTTCTGCATCTCTACAACACGGCTGAAGAGAGGGAAAAAATGGATAAAGAATATTTTTTAGGGTTTATTCTTTTTTTTTCCTTAATTTTTACGGGATGAGAATATTTTGAGAAAAATCATTTTTTTCTCTCCTTTGAGGAAAAGTGAAACGCTGCAATTCTATGAGTGGGTTAGGATCACCGTTCAACGTGGAGCCTTATGAGCTTAGGATTTTAAAGGAGTTAGATGGTACATGGATGATATTGTGTTGTCTTTCATAATTTGATGTAGCTTGATGCTATACGACTATATCACATTTCATGTACCTACGTTTGTACTTTCTCCTATTTGCTTGATGCTAGCGTGTTGTATGTTTGTACTCAATATTATCATATTTTCGGTGTATGGTATATAATTAATAAAATCTATGAGGTTACATACATGTATCTTACCTTTTTGCAATCTGATATAAAACCTACCCAAATTAATCGTACTGCGTATCTTTTTTTTTGAAGCATGAAATTTATTAAAATAAATTAGTTTACAATTTATCGTGGGTATATGATACCCACTGAGTCAGAAAATAAGATTTGAATAATAAAAGATGGTATTGCCTGGTCCCATATTTTGGTTGAGGAGTTTCCTGCTTGACTTCCATCTGCCGCGTGATTGGCCAATCTGTCGGCTGCCTGGTTTCCTTCTCTGTAGTTGTGCTGGATGGACGCCTGCGGGATCTGTTGGAATCTCATTTTTATTTATTCAATCATTCCTGCGTATCTATTGTATTCTGTAAATTGTATTCTCCTCTTAATATTAGTATATTGCATGCTTCAATACAATATTTACGAGCAAGAGATGTAAAACATGAAGGCGGCACAGCCCAGTCCACGAAGTCACATACTTAGCGTGTTTTGCTGGGCTGTGCCAGAGATTCAAACCGCCGTGATAAATGGCATGTTGTACTGTGTTGTGCCGGAAAAATAATCGTGTTGTGTCGTGATGTGTTGTGCTAGCCCACTTATTTTATGTTTTCCAAAGTAAATATTTTTTCGATATTTTAATTAGTATATGTATTATTATAGAAATTAATCAGCATAACGAAAATAAAATGTCTAAAACTGGTAACATAAAGACTTTTTTTGTAAAATATGTATGAAATGTGATGTATTGTGTTGTATTTTATGCATGATTTGGCGTGCTTTCTGTACGTGCCGTGCTGTGCTATACTGTGCCGCGTACTTACACGTGTCACGTGTTGTACCGTGCTGATGTGTCTATTTTTCTGGCATATCACAACACACTAAGCTAACGTGTCGCACCCCTGCCGTGCCAGGTCACGTGTTGTGCCGTGTTGTGCTCCAATTTTAACGTGTTGTGTTGTGCCATGAATGTGCTGACCCGGCCCAACTTATACCTCTATTTCTGAGTACCCATCCATGTTTGTATTTTCTCCCACTTAATTTTACAAGGCTTGCGGATTGTATGTGTATTTTGATATTTTTAATGTTCGATGCTTGTAAATGTACCTCTGTAATTAAATTTCTCAACAAAATAAATTCCATAAAATGTACGCATATATATATATATTGTTCTTTCACCCTGATCAGAGACATGCTTTGTTTGGATGTTTACCCAAATGCTAGGCTTTCATCTCTTAGAGTGTCTACAATGCACGAGCTAAACTTTAAAATTGGTCCAAATACCAATCGCAGCGGGATGTGCTAAACCAAATATGGTGTATTTTTTTTTAAGGTTTCAGAGTATATTTGGTCGGAAATTCTGACCAAAACTATATATAGTCGAGCGGAGCTTAAAAACATGTCTGTTATCAGGCGCAGGTATAGTAGCCGTTTGGAGTGGGGAGGATGTCATACATCCTTATGATGGTGAGGCGAATATTAATTTTTCATATGATGGTGGGGCGGATGTTATATATCCGTTTCAATCAGGGTCAAGTATAAACTGGGGTGGGGTATAATGTTCGCTTGATGACAAGTAAGATTTAAACTATATTTGAACCAGGCAAATGTATTATGTGAGCTCCACCAAATTTTGCTCTTGCATCGTAGCGTGGCAGCACGAAATAAATTATAGGTTTTTACTTTTTTTTCTTTTCATTTTTTGCTCTTTGATTATATTCGCATCACTGGAGTTGCTCTTAGACCTTGAAAATCGATCAAGTTGAGATGGAGTAGCAAAGCAACATCCATGGGACATCAACAGCCTCCGATTAGGAGGACGATTTTGTAGCTAGCCAACTATAACAACAAAATAGAGATATTTTGGAATTCAGACAAGATAGTAACCCATGGTCAAATTTATTTTATGCAATGTATATGGACCATACAATGGTATACATCGACTTTAATTTCTTATCCTTTGCATTAAAAGAACCAGAATTCCTTATCCTACTTGTTGACTAGATATTTCAAATGGTAGAGTACTATATATTTATAGATGTCCGTAAGCATCACTCGATCATCATCGTCATTGTTCATCAAACAAGAAAAAGAAAAGCATCACCGTATATCATGGCGGCCAAGATGTTCCTTAGCTACTTCCTATTTGTCTTGGTTACCTTGCCAGCCTCTTCATCCAGCAGTAAGACTACTTCCTTACGATTCAATTATTTCTTTAATTATATATCATCACATGTAGACGTACATAATAAACGTACAAAATTGTTATTTGCTTTGAATACATTCATAGGAATAATACTCGAGGGTGATCAGGAAGTAGTAGATACACAAACATGCGGCCCAAAAGTTAGGTGCCTAATTGTCTGCCCAGGACCCCTAAAAGTGTGCCCAAAATGCTGTCCTGAAGCTTAATCGATAGGATATCGGTTCAGTCGTGCCGTTTACCAATTATGTGTGTATGTATATATATTTTCGTAATGTAAGTATTTGCTTGAACGGTATTTTGTTTGCTCCTCTTAATTTGATGCAGCTTGCTGCTATATAATATTTTATATACCCATTGTAATTTCTCTGTCGCTAGGATCTTCCGAATTATATTTGCGCATTCAATATTATCATATATTAGAAAAGTCCATTTGGTTACATGGATACAATTTTTCTGACAGGAATATGCCGATCAAGAAGCATCATCAAGAAAGAGGTATCTTGAATTCAAACTTGAATTAATTAATAAAATTGACGTTATCATAACGTGTTGACCAATTCCAAAATAAACAACTAAAGGAAGAATGGATAGATGAGTTATTTTATTTGATTGAATTATATTTTCATAATTTTTTCAGAACTAAGTATAAAATAGAGAGATTAGTTGGCATCAATTACGCACCATTATCATTCAACAATACCCAAATCATCGACAAGGACCCGAGAACCTAGTATTTGTATCAAACAAGAAAAATCATTCAGTGTATCATGGCCAAATTTATTGTGTTTCTTTGTTTCTTCTTACTTGTCTTGATTGCCATGCCCGCCTGTTCTTCGAGCAGTAAGTCTACTTTCTTATCGTCCACCAAAACCTTTTAATGTTTATTAAGATCTTGTTGTTGATAGGGCTAATATATTAATGAAATGAAGAAAAAAAAATGACCCAAAAAGATTACATCCTTAATTTTAGAATATTATTTTCTAATATTTCAAAAATAAAATTTTGAGCCAATATTTCAATTGTTTTTTTTTTTTGGTTATTTATTTTTTCTTAGGATTTTGTTAGAATCCAATTTATTACACATTTTTACAAATGGGAACTCGATATTTCAATTTCATCAACTGATATAACAAAGAGATTCTAAACACACTCGCGATATTTCAGCTTCATCTTCTGATTTAATTTTAGAAATTACATAGCAAAGAAATTGACCAACCATTAAGTACCAAATCAATCAAATAAAAATGAAAAAAAGGGCATGCATGAAATTAAGTTATTTTATTAGTTTAGTAAAGATGTCTTAAATAGCAGGAGGATCCATGGACACTATCATACATGATTTGCTCTATTTTCTCTGCAAAATCTAAACCACATTGAATTTAAATCTAATATTTAGATGATGCGTTTCTCTTATAAGATTTTACGTTCTTACCAAAAATGAGCACAATTGGAGATACCGAATCTCACCATATACCGATCTTAATTTCAACCATTAACTTTTAACGGCTGATATTCAAAGGGGCAGATAGTGAATTGCTCTTATTTTTTGTAAGAACGTAGAGTCTTATAAGAGAAACGTATCATCTAGATATTAGATTCAAATTTATTGGCGTTTGGGTTTTTCAAAAAAAATATCGCAAATCATGTATGATATTGTCCATCTAAGAGCGTCTATGGATCCACCCTCTATAAATAGATTACAACCTGAAAAATAGTGAGTTTATTGATGCATAACACTTTTTTTAACAAATTAAATATTTATTCTAACAAAACCGTACAATTTTGAGATTGGACTTTGAGTCCCCTTCCCCTATTCGATTGGGTCTGGAAGGTGGGAATCACAAAACAATTTATTTAAATACATAAAAAAGTAGGGATGGATTTACTCAGGAGTAGGCTCAACGGGTTCAGATATGTTTAGGGTTAGTCTGAGCTTATACCATGGATCTAATTGAATGCAATCTTTTGTTACAACTTATAACTTATATTTATACATCCATGGATTATCAGGACTTTTACATGAGGAGGATCAAGAAATTACATGCCCCAAAAAAGTTATCTGTGAAGTTTTTAGTGCGCTCATCCACCGGATGAGTGCCCAGAAATTAAATGTAGTAGTGGTCAATACAAGCCGTGCTGTGGCTGCCCAATATGTTGTCGTGCACCTTAAATTACCTATTGGATTTTGGTAGAACATCATAATATCATATGTTTAATTCTTATGTAATGTGTAATGTAAACTATTTTATTACATGAATAATATTGTGAATTTGTGTCTTATCTTCACTTGTTGTAGATTGTTATATGATATTTACTACGTCCGTATCATAATAGCACGGGCGTACATTGTACTTTGTTATATTAGAATTCGTAAAGATACGGTTTGTTACTTGCTATTGCAAGGAAACCCAGAACTACAAAACTCCACCTGCGGAATTCTTGTACAATAAGAGTGTTGAACAACCATGGTTAAATAATTTAGCCATCTAAACGATCAAGAATTCGAATAAAAACTAATATCATTGGTGCAATAAAATGAAACCAAAAATCATGATACAAAAATCTAAGAAAACAAATCAACATGCACTAACCAAAGTCACTAGTTACATGACATTTCCATAGTAATTCCATGTTTTACCTTTCATCTTGGGAAATAGGAAAAGTGAGAAATCCATGAATTTTATAATTGTTGTGATTCAAGATAAATTTAATCCAAAAAAAATATAATTTTATTAGTAAATAACCTCAGATGATGATTATCTCAAAATCGAGTATCTTGCCACATATGAGAAATGTGTGCTTTCTAGAGTGCTTATTGCTGCTCGACAACACTGTTACATTTTTGGTGTACAGCAAAGTAAGACATTAGACTATATCACTAAACCATACAATATTATATCCTATTAATTTGGTGAGTCGAATCGTACATTAATCATTCATCTTCACCGGAGCGTACATTTGAATCATAAATGATCTTCAAATATCGCGTAGATGTAAGTTCATATATGAGCTCCAAAGCTTTTTGTTAACTGCTTACATCGAAAATCTTAGCAACATAACATGTTTTCTTGTCCAATTGAAAGATGACAGCGTAGAACCGCAAAACCCTTAAAATTTTATCCCGAACCACTTACATAGACATTCGATGTTGTTTTGGAGAAAAGCATTAACTACCAATCAACAATTTGGTTGTCTTCCATTTGAGTTCTAGTTTACGTCTTTCATAGCATTTAGTATCTTTACTGTTTGTGCATTGGTGATGCTTGTAACTATCCCAGCTTCATCTATAAATAACATCAAAGGATCAATTTGTTAAAAGTGAAGGGGAAAATTATGCAATAAACACATCTCGTGTATTAATTGCAACAACCATCGTCCAGAAGCTGAACCAATTAAAGAATATTTTGCTTGCAACATTTTGTACACTCCAAACAAAAATTATCAAAATACTTGCCTTGTGACATGCTTTTGTGAAACAAATTCTATTAAAAGGAAGGAAAAAAAAATATAGGGAACATTAAACCAAAAACCTCCAACAAAGATTTTTTATTTCAGTAAAAATCTATTTAAATATACATGAGTAAATGAACATGAGTAAAATTATCCAAAAAAAACATGAAAAGTTGATTTGATTTCTAATCTCAAACACAAATCATTAATAAAAGAAAAATGAATGGGTAAGTGATAATCGCGTTAAAATTAATCTTCTAACATATATTATTTGTGAACATCACCCTTAGTCACTTATAAGGGATAAACCCGTTTTGAGCTTCAACAGTTTGGATTCATACTATATAGACCCGTAATATAAACATAGAAATATGTCATCTATAAAATACTACAAAAATAAATCTAATAAACAACATAATAAATAAAAATGTTGAAATTGTTGTAAATTGAATGTGGTAACATAAAAGCTTATAATTGAAGTATGCCATCGTATTGAGGTGATCCAAATATATCTAAACCTCATATCAAATGAAATATAGGTACATTATCATAATGGAAAAATCTAACAAAACTATAACCTCGGCAATCGACTAATATATATATCCCAAAATCTCAAAATCCAAATTTAAAAATTAAAAAAATTTAGAGAATTGAAAACTTTAAAAAATACCCAAATACAAAAGAGGGTAGCATAGAGACGATTGACACGAATCTTGAAACCTGGAACTTTCACGGGAGTTAAGTTTATTACATCAAAGAAAAATTGGATTTATTCAAATAATGCACGATCACTTTCATTTTACTGAGGAAAAACGTCAAGCATGATTTATCTTTTGCAAGTACAAATCTGGACCGCCACTTATGTAAGCTAACTTAGCCAATACCATAATAGCATGGACTCGATAAAAATTGTACCATTGTTTTTTGTTACTACGTAAAGTGACAATCCCGATACTTATTAAATTATATATTTTTTCTTTTTTGTATTGTAACCGAGTTTACATTAATTAAAACGAAATTAAAATTGTCCACTGCAAAACACCTACCAACATCATAAAAACCATTTACCGCTATTTCTTCTTGTACCACCACCGTCAATCACCACTCACAAAGACCTCACAACCACCACTATTATTTTTAGCAAGTTCATTATTTATTAATGAAAAGATATTTATTAGGATCTATAAATAATGAGATATATATTTATTATAGGAAATTAATAAAACATTAATTGTGAAAAATTAATGGAACATAAATGATATGGTAAGAAAAAATTAAGACCTTTACATGTAATTCTAACTTTCAATTTCAATCTAAGACACAACAGTGCAGTGAAGGATAAGCTGTGAAGTGGTGCAGGTTAAGAAGAATTCAAATTATTTTCCCTCTGATGTCTCACGTGTTGTGCATGTGTTTTACTCACACAAGTATTTTGTACGTGTGCCTGTAACAGTCTTATCGACTTAATCATACTGTAAGTATGGTCTGTATTAGCTGTTTAGTTAAGGTTGATTTTAACTCTTATGTAATGAAGTGTCTCTCACCAGCACATCACTTCCTCCCAATTCTACTGTTATCTCTCCTCATAACCCTAAGAATGATCATAACATGACAACTAGAAGTAAGAATGGAATTTATACACCAAAATCATATTTTGCTACTAAGCATAAATTGCATGTTGCTTTTTTTATGTAAAGTACCAACTTGTATATCTACTGCTAAGGAGGAAGTGTGGAGGATTGCCTCTGTAAATGAATATAATGCTTTAAAAGAAGCTGGCACTTGGTCTCTGGTAGATCCAGTTGATGGACATAATATTGTTGGTTGTAAATGGGTGTTTAGGATCAAATATAATCCAGATGGCACTATAGATAGACACAAATCTAGACTGGTTTCCAAGGGATATCATCATCAACAAGGATTGGACTTTGATGAAAGTCCAGTTGCAAATCCAACCACTGTTAGAATTGTACTTTCTCTTGCAGTGCAGTTTGACTAGAGTATTCATCAACTGGATGTGAGTAATGCATTTCTGCATGGTTATTTGAAGAAAACTGTGTATATGGCACAACCTTCAGGTTTTGTAGATCTATACAGACCAAATCAAGTTTGTCTTTTACCTAAAGCTATCTATGGATTGAAGCAAGCTCCAAGATCGCTTGGTATGACAAAATCAGTGCAGCTTTGTTATCTCTCAAGTTTGTCCACTCTGTTGTTGATCCCTCTCTGTTTGTTCACTAGGATGGCTCTCAACTTACAATTGCTTTGGTGTATGTTGATGATATTCTGCTCACTGACGCTTCTTCTGCATTTCTGTAATAAGTGATTTCTTAGTTGAAGCTGCAATTTCCAATCAAAGACTTGGGTTCCATAAATAATTTTTTAGGTCTTGAAGTGAAAGAGATTCCAACTCTTTGTTTCTTTCTTAATGGAGAACGAATAGGAGGAATGCAATACGGAGATTGCTTGGGATGAGAAGAGACGAAGATGATGAGAATTGACGATAATAATCAAGAGATAAAAGAAAAGATAATAGAGAATTCGTGTAAACGAATTATAAGATTGATGATAATATTGATTGATAAAAGATTTATTACCCTAAGACAAACGTATGCCTGTTTATATAGGCTACTCGCTAACTAAAATAACTAGATTTCCAAATAAAGAGAAATACTAAAAAAGGAAATAAGATAACTTGTAGACTAAGGCCGAGATGTCCTACATCAGTCCACCCTTCTTGAGAAAAACTTGACCTCGAGTTGTCATCCTAGAACATGAGATATTTTCTTCCGTCCAACAGCTTACCACGATCAAACACAAATGTCATTGGTCATTGCTCTAGGGATGAAAAACTGAAGTAGCCAAGAAATATCGTTCAAAGCATCATGAAATGCGTATTTAAATTTTCCGCGATCAAAGACAAAAGTCCTATCAATGAAGTAAACCTTGCGAGTCGCGACCAACAACTGATAAAACGTTTCCCCTGAATTCCGTGTTTCACCTTTGAGGATAGTACTGTATCCAAGATTGTACTTTACTTCAAAATTAAATGAGAAGCTATACTCATCCGTTAGTTGACTACACCATGATGGAATTGCACCGGCAGATATATCCAAAGAATAAACCATTTGCTGCTCCAAATTTTCAGTCAGTTTACTGTTCACAAACTCACTCTGGATAACAGGACAAACAGTTACTGCTAAAATGTCCAAGTCATCGCTTTTCCCTTCTTCAAAAGCTTTTAGTCTTGCATGAGACATCAGCATATCCATTGTAGATATGTATCCTTTCCCGACACAACTTCTATTCTTTACACCACCACAATCTCCATTAGCGCGTTTCGTATTAGCTGTCAGTATAAGTACCACCACAGCAACACAAGACTGGCCAACAAAATCAACGGGAATAATTCCATTGCTTGACGCTTAATCTTCTCGAGTTGAAAACCAAACTTCATTAACCTTATTTTCTTCCTCACCTTCGTCGACCAAATTTTCTTCTTGCATAAGAACATGATTTTCTTTATCTGTTTGAGAAGAAACTATAATAACTGGTTCAGACGGGACCTCATGGAACTGTCTAAAACATTCCACAAAATCTTCAAACTGTGCTTTCGTAATTGGTTTATCATTACTCTCTTGGGAAACAGGAAAAGCTTTGTCTACCTGATTTTTTTCTTCTTTGGGAAGAGATGTAGTTGAAACATCTTTAACACCCACATACGATAACAAAACTTCTTGAGTTGAAGACCAACCTTTAGGAACATTAATAACTTCCCTCTCTTCTTCACTATCTGATGTTGCCGAAACAGTTACAACACCATTATAAGACGATGAGTCTTCTGGAGTGGACAACAAAACTTATTTATCAAAATATGATTCTTCATCCTCCTTTTGAGATGTAGTGTTAATCTCATCAACTAATATATTCAACTCACGCTTTTCATGCAAAACATATGGAACCTCGTCAGCCTGTTGTTTTACTACTTCTTTTTGAGAAGTAGTTTTAGTTTCTTCCTCGCCAACTGATGTAGCCGAAACAGCTCCAGTTCTCATATATGACGATGAATTCTCTTGAACTTCTTTGCTGACACGTTTAGCTTTAGCGATAATACTCAGAAATTCTTCAGACTTCTTCCTTTTCATAAATTCATGAAACTTCTTCCCTATATATTCTTCAAGCTCTTCCAATATTTGCCTTTTCTCTTCTCTGGCAAAACGAAGTCTTTTATTTCCCTTTTATCTTCTTCGCCAAAATAAAACTTAGAACAAAGCCTCATTATTTTCTCGGTGTATCTTTGAATTCTTGTTGATAATTCTGGTTTATACTGCAGAAGATCTTTAATAGGTACTTCTTGCTTTCCCATAGTTTAAAATTTTCTGGTGAAGAAAAAGAAACTAGGTTTTTCTTGTTTTTGTGTTTTAGGGTTTGAGTCGCGGAAGCGGTTTAAGGATCGGGTTTTTAGATAAGAATCTAAAACTTAAGGCTGTGGTACCAACTAATGGAGAACGAATAGGTGGAATGCAATACAGAGATTGCTTAGGATGAGAAGAGACGAAAATTGACGATAATAATCAATAGATAAAAGAAAAGATAATAGAGAATTCGTGTAAACGAATTATAAGAGTGATTGATAAAAGATTCGTTACCCTAAGACAAACGTATGCCTGTTTATATAGGCTACTCGTTAACTAAAATAACTAGAGTTTTAAATAAAGAGAAAAACTAAAAAAGGAAATAAGATAACTTGTAGACTAAGGCCGAGATGTCCTACATCATTTCTCAAACTAAATATGCAATGGACTTGCTTACAAGATTTCACATGGAAGGAGCTAAGTCATGTTCAACACCAATTACAGCTTCTACAAATTAAACTCACAAAATTTATATGATGGTGCTTTGCTAGAAAATCCCACTGAGTATAAATCACTAATAGGTTCACTTCATTATCTGACTTGGACTCGACCTGAGAGTGCTTTTTCAGTGAATTTAGTCCGCCAGCACATGCACCATCCCAAAACTACACACTTTGTTGCTGCCAAGAGAATTCTGTGCTATGTTAAAGGTACACTTGACTTTGGTATTACTTTTACCAAAGGAGCTTCTTTTCTCTTAGGATTCTTTGATGAATATTGGGCTGGGATTGTTGATGATAGACGCTCTACAAGAGGATATTGCATTTTTCTTTGTCCTAACATCATTTCCTGGTTTTCTAAGAAGCAAACTACTGTTTCTAGGTCATATACTGAGGCAGAATATAGAACACTGTCACATAGTGCTGCTGAGATGGTCTTAATTTTTTATATTCTACAGGATCTTCACTTTCCACTACCTGCAATTCCTAAACTGTGTTGTGATAATATCAGTTCTATAGCTTTGGTATCTGACCCAGTTCTACACTCTAAAATGAAGCATGTTCATTTAGATTACAATTTTATCAAGGAATTGGTGCAGTCAAAGGCAATAAATGTATTCTATGTTTCAACCATTGGTCAGCTAGCCGACATTTTCACAAAGGGTCTCTCTGCAATGCGCTTCTCCTCACTTCGGTCAAAGCTTCAAATTGATGTTGCACCCTTCAGCTTGAGGGGGATAATAGTGCAGTGAAGGATAATCTGTGAAGTGGTGCAGGTTAAGAAGAATTCAAATTATTTTCCCTCTGATGTCTCACGTGTTGTGCATGTGTTTTACTCACAAAAGTATTCTGTACGTGTGCCTGTAACAGTATTGTCGGCTTAACCATACTATAAGTATGGGTTTGTATTAGCTGTAAAGTTAAGGTTGATTTTAAGTCTTCTATAATGAATGTGTGGTGTTAATTGATTGAAGATGATACACTCTGTTAAGACATATAACAATAAACCACAACCATCGATCTAGCTTTCGGGAGAACAAATTGTTTTGTTATCTATATCTACTATATTACAAACAGATGTTTTATGTTTGTAGTTTGACATGGCTAGCGTATTGCATAACCTAGGTATCCAATGAAAGAATGAGCCATAAAAGTTTTCGGACGGCATAAAACCGCCTCAATATTTCAAGCAACCCAATTGCTTAGAACAGAAATCCCAATTGCTTCATAAATACAAGAAATCCCAATGCTACTCTGCTGTGCTTCATATCCTTATTCAAGAAATCCCAATTACTGAACTTAAAAATCGTCAAGTTTGGTTCAATTTCCACCATTCTTATATCTGCAGATGCAATGAAAGGCCAAGTGAATTTGATGAATCTCTCGACAGTGTCACAATTTTCCTCTTTGTTAATGTATGGAAGTACTTGGTGTTATTGACTTCTGTTCTTTCAGTTTTTAGTTCTTATAAGTTATCTCATGTTAAACAAGATGGTAATCAGATTCCAGATATCATCTCTAGGAAAATAAGGATCGATAAACTTCAGATAGAGGAGTATTTAGATTACTCCCCTTGGTTACAGTCTGTACTTTCAAGGCACAATGTGCCTGAACCTCATTAAGTTTAATAAATCTTTTCTTCGTATCAAAAAATATTTCAAGCAACCCAAGACTAACACCAAAACATACTTAAGATAGCGTATTGACCATAGTCACCATACAATGGTATACAACGGCTCTCTTACCCAATTTGATTAAATGCAGAAGATTTCCTTATCCTATTTTTTGAGTTCGTGGAGAACTATATATATCATATATGTATATAGTCTATAGAGGTCAGTTAGCATTACTCAATTATCGTCATCATTCATCAAAGATTAACATCACTGGGCATATCATGACCAAGATCAGTATGTTTCTTAGCTTCTTCTTATTTGTCTTAGTTGTCATGCCGGCCCCTTCATCCAGCAGTAAGACTACTTATATTATGAAAATTCAAAATAATCTTTCGATTTTTATCATACATGTATAGATGTATCATGTATAATTATGTTATCATCAACTAATCCAGTATATCTGTCAGGAATGATACTGGAGGAGGATCAGAAACTCGTAAATCAGTGCCCAAAATTTAAGTGCGTAAGTGTGTTTCCAAATCCAATAAAAGTTTGCGCACAGGTAATACTTAAATGCAAATTTGGTTCTTACAAGCCATGCTGCGGCTGCCCAAGATGCTGTTGAATCCTGGTCGTACCGCATACCATGTAATTTAATTAGTTCTACTTATATGTACCCTGTATTGCTTGGATGTTATTGTGTTTTCTCCTCTTAATTAGATGTAGCTTGCTGTTAAATCGTATTTTACGTATCTTTATATTCGTATTTTCTCCGTTATTGCAGCTAAGAAGCTTCCTATTGTTGTAAGTAGTGTATTAATCCGATGTTGGGTGTAATAAATTGTATTCGGTCATATATTACATCATAAACATCAGTTACCTCATAGATTTATGCATAAAAGTTATGTATAAATCTGTATTTGGTAGGATCTAACTTTTGCAGCCATCGGACAAACATACTATACTACTTAACAGTGGATATCGATTATTAATCATGGAACTGGTATGTACGTGTCTATTTACAGAGTGATCGATACCATGTCTTGTCTAAAAGAAAACCAAAACTAAAACGGCTTTGTGTTCATTGCATTAAGAAACCAAGGCTTTCTTATTACTGCCCCTCCAAATACATATACTACCACTACTAAACTACTAAATTAGGAAAAAGATAAAAAGATAAAACAAGAAAGCATGAAGACAGAAAAAGATAAAGTTCTTAATAACGTAGACTCAGCGGATTCATATTATCATCACATAGCATATTTATATGTCCATGATTTGGCAAGCGTCTCATACTTGGCTCTGTCAATCTTGTAGATGTGCGCAATCTCAGGGGCCAAGGGATCATCAGGATTTGGATCAGTAAGCAATGAGCAAATAGATAACAGAACCTTGGATACGGTAAGAGCTGGACTCCATTGTTCTTAGAGAATGTCGAGGCAGATACTCCCGCTGCTATTGATGTTTGGATGGAAAACTTGCGTTTTGAAAGTTAGCTTCGGTGGCTTGAAAGGGTAATCCCTTGGAAAGTGAATCGTGATGAGAAACACACCACCAGCATAAGGGCTGTCTGTTGGTCCCATTATGGTGCCTTGCCAATGAAACATATCCTCACCTACAGGACCAGCACTGCAAGATGTGGGCGGATCTCTTTCGAGGTCTTTCAATTCCTTTTGAATTCTCTTTAATGCCACCGTACTACCAGAGTTTCGTCTGCTGTTTTTACTTCTCGTGTGACTTTCACAGAAGTTGGATTTGAAGTTATTGCAAACCAAACAACAGTATTTATAGATTAAATTTTTTTGGATGGGTATTTATAAGTTTTAACCAAACAGTTCTGGATTAGGAAAGGGCTTCTTCCAGGCTAAGTTATGGAAACCCTTCCCTAAGTACGTCGTCTGGAAGAATCCCGCAAAGAAAAAAATCTAAATTTCCTAAATTTTTACTTAGTTAGGATAAGGCGGTCACCAAAATATTTTGGTTTCCTAATATAGTTCTGAATCTTAATATGGTAGGTTGATGATTTTGGAATATGATTTGGAAAATCGAAGTAGAGGAGAAAAAAAAAAGCATTATGTGGCACAAAACATTTTATTTCACCATACAATGATCCCCATGCAGTCATCTCGACATACGTATCAAATGGAATTTTCAAGCTTAATAATGGTGCGTACTGGTTGCCAAATTTAATAGCATGCCGGCGGCTTGTCTAAAAGAATACAAAAAACTTGAATGTATGGATGGATAATCTATAAGTGGTGATACTTGATCAGGAAGAACTTAGTGGTGGTCCAAGCCACTTGATCTCAAGGTGGCTGCGTTCCTAGCTGCATCCCCCTATGTTGATCATTTATGGTGGACTTCAAGATAACGTATATACAACGACTCTTTTAATTTTCTTTGCATTAAGAAGGGTTACTATATATTCCAAATTTATAGTCAAAGAAGGGCTACTCTTTTAGGTATTATAGAGGTCACTTAGCATTTCCTTATCCTTATCCTATTTTTGACTAGGTATTTTCTATTTTTAGATTACTAAACATATATAAGAGGTATGGTTTGCATTACAGGATCATCATCATCGTCATCGACAAAGGGGACATATATATAGTCAGATACTAGTATCAAAGAAGAAGAAGGAAACTCATTCAATAATGGCCAATATCACTATTTTTCTGTGCTTCTTCTTATTTGTCTTGATTGCCATGCCAACCTCTTCTGGGAGCAGTAAGTGAAGAGTATTTTGACTTTAATATTGATTACAAGTAGAAGTGTACTTCAGTAATTAAACTATTTTCAATTTTTTGTAAATCTTGATTATCATCTAATTGAATATCATTCAGGGACGATACTTGAGGAGATTGAAGGAGTAAATAAGTGCCCAAAACCTGACTGCTCTCTCGTTAGGTGCGCAGGACCAATTTCTTGCATACAAGTTGTGCTTAAATGCCCAAATGGTCAGTACACACCGTGCTGTAGCTGTCCAACCTGCTGTCCGGTTTAGATGATTACCTATTTCATAAAATAGGTAATCATACCCCACAGTGATCGCACTGCGCTTACCATATATACACATGTACCTATTGGATTGCGTAAATTGTTATTCTCTAGTACTCGTAATACGATATACCTATTCTGATGTTTTCACTATTCCATGTATTAAGATGTATATTTCAAATTACTTATTTACCGATCAAAAAAAAAAAAAAAGATGTATATCAATTTTCTTAAGAAAAGGTAAATGTAATAAATTGTATGCGGTTATATATGTTGTTCCACACACTGATCTGAAATAGGCTTCCTTCTGATACAAAATGTACGCAGCTGTGGTTATTTGGAACCGAGTTTATTTTTTGATTAGAAGTTATGTGATAGGTGATGAGGTTTTTTGCAGCGTGGTGGTGGAATTATTAACCTTGTTAAGTGAAATTTTCGATTCAACACTCATTATAAGTGTGTGGACAAATCTGAATTCTGGATCTGGTCGTTTAGATACGAATTTTTCGACATTAATTATTATGTGCCATGAAATATAGGTGGTCACTAGTTCTATATAACTGGCAAACCGGCTTTAGATCGGAACCATAAAATAACTCAAATATTTAGGGGTGGATCCATCCCCAGTATAGAATATCTTGATCTGCTTTAGAAATGGATGTTATTTAAATCATGCAGTTTGATTTGTGTCAATGTTTTATGTCTCAAAGTCACAAAAACGCAAACATGTACAGCAACAAGAAGCAAACAAACCAACAACAAATTGCAAGGCTTATTGTTTGATAGATGTAAATCCTAAAGTTATCTTTCCTTAGTTTTGTAGCTCGTAAAGGATAACAAACACCCACCTTATTAACCTTTCAACTCCTAACATGACCACATATATCCTATATCAATAACATTAGGATGTACTATAAAGTACTAGTACTACTCAAATTGATTAATAAGAAATACAAACAGAAGCAACTATTATAAGCAGTAACAGGTTTCCTTCAAATGGTTGTCCTGTGGTCAGAATTGCGTTAGAACCAGTAATCTAAACATTATAGCTATAGTTTTCTAATGACAAAGTATTTGATGTCCACAAGGAGACATCAGACGGATTAACAGAGCAAGAGACTCGTGGGGCACAGAGCCCTTAATGTTCTCGTTTTACCCAAACCACATAGGTTTTAAGTGTTAAATTGATTTGGAAGTAATTACTATATTTCAGGTAGTTACAAAAACCATGGGTCATAAACAGCCTCCAACTAGGAATACAGTTTTGTAGCTACTCAAGTATAACACCAAAACTGGGATATTTTAGAATTCAAACAAAATAGCACACATGGCTATATTAACTTTTATCATATTAACGTATAACGTATTGACCATAGAAATGATGGCATACATTCTTATCCTTTTCTTATGCTATCTTTCAATATCAAAAAAGATATTTATCATATTTAACGTATTTATAAATGTCAGTTAAGCATTACTCGAGCATCATCATCATTCATCAAACAAGAAAAAGAAAATAATCACTGCAGCAAATCATGGCGAAGATCAGTAAGTTCCTCATTAGCTTCTTCTTATTAGTCTTGATTGCCATGCCATCAGCCTCTTTTGCAAGCAGTAAGTCTACTTCCTTGATAGTCTAATTTTTTTTTTCAATTGTAAGAGTATATTGTTACATATATTTAACTAATTAAATACGCATACAACTACTTGAATATGTCTATCAGGATTGATACTGGATGAGGATCAGGAGGTAGTAGATACCTGCCCAAAAGTTAGGTGCCTACAAATTGTGTGCCCAAAACCAACAAAGCCATGCCCACATATTAGATGCAGTAATGGTTCTTACACTCCGTGCTGTGACTGCCCAAGATGCTGTGCTCCTGCTAATTAATCCAATGTTAGCTAGCTAGCACTTAAGCAGTGATTACGATTACGAATGGGGTTAGCTAGCTAGCGTTTTGTATTAGTGTTTTAATCCAATGTTGAATGTAATAAAATGTATGCGATACTGTGTTGTTTCCAGTGATTACGATTACAAATATGAAATGTGCACTACAAATCGAAGTGAAGCACAAGTACTGATAGAAGTATCATAAGAGTGAAAAATATTCACATGACATAAAATACTACTACTACGGATAACAAAATAAATATTGGCAAAAGCCGCCATTAATTGATGTTAGCAAAGAACAGCCTTCCATTCACAGCGCATGTGCATATCTTTTTGTAATGTGGGGTCAAGTTAAAATGTAAAAGTTGTGTGCCAACACTAGGATCTCTAACAGTGAATCTAGCTAGAATTATTGATCATGGAATTGGCACCTACTGGTGGCTAAATTTACAGAATAATAACATGTCTTGACTAAAAGAAAACAAAAACTAAAAGAAAGATCATTGAACATTAGACATTAGACAAAAACTACAGAATAATAACATGTCTATGCCGTTTCTAGTTATTTTTCATCTACCGGAGATGGGACACTGGACATTAGACTTAGTGGATTTATCCCATAGCATATTTGTTGGTCCATGATCTGGCAGTCGCCTCGTACATGGCTCTGTCACTCTTGTAAATTTGCGCAATCTCAAGGACCAAGGGTTGGGTTGGTAAGTGTTGGAAGTTAAACCAAGAAATCCTGATTTAGTCAGTGGATCAACAAGTATTGTTGACGCAGTATGAAGAAGAATTGGGATTGTTGAGATATCAACACAGACTTCATTAGTGAAGCCCAAGTCCATTAGTAATTCACTAGAGCTTTCTAGAGTATATAAATATTAGATAAATCAGAAGAAATCTATACAACAAGTAAAAACAACAATACCAAATTTCAGTTTTTTACGAAAAAAATCCGAGGCAATTGTTCTTTTAAGCAAAATTTTTGAAAACTTTGTACATAACCATTATGCATCCACCAAAAAGGATGCATAACACATTATCCAGACACAACAAAAGATGCATATTTGGTTCATGAATCTATTAATTTATGCATAACATGTTATGCATCCATTTTCTTGGATGCATAAAAGATTGTACATCCATTTTATCGACTGTATAACATGTTATGCAGATATTGTTGTAGGTGCATGACAAGTTATGCAGTATTTTTTTTTTGTTGTTGGTTTCAATACTAACAAAAAAGTTGTCGCATAACGTGTTATGCAACCGTTTTCTGGACTGCATAACAAGTTATGTAACAACTTTTATAGATGCATAACAGGTTATGCAATAGTTTTCATTAATTGCTGCATAACAGATTATTCAACCATTATGACCAACACCAATACATTTGTAGCTTTCTAACCAACAACACCAACTTCTCAAACTCAGCTTTAAATAGAAAACTTTCTCTGCATTGTTGATATCATTTTCATGCCTATATAGTGGGAGAAAAGAAATAGTTTAGCATATCCAACTACTTCAACATGTTTTGGGGCAACTGGAACATTCGTGTGCTTTTCGAGAGAGATTAAGCTCACTTGCTTTCCAATGTTGTTTGACCAAGAAAAGGTTAAATAAACTATAGAATAATTGAATGATATTATTGCATAAATTACAGAATGATGTTATTACAGCTCTCTACCATTCCATTACACCATTGCCTGCAGTTTCTCACAATTCTTCAACTGCAACCCAACTTGCTCTATTCAAACTTAGCCAACATAGTAGCACACCTATACAACACCACTAACTCAATAGTACCACCAGCTTCACACATAAAATATCACATCCTGCAACTCCTGTCCATAATCTCAGCTGATATTCAACTGCACCACTGCACAAACAACACTAATGACTAACTATAGAATAAACATACTTCCATTCCAGACTCTGAAACTATACTACAAATACAACATCATTCTTTTCTTGTTTCACATAACACCAGCTTCATTACAACCAAGTATTCAAAGCTCAGTCCTAGCCACAACTGAGTCTAGACTTAACACCACCATTAAAAACCACCAACCACGTCTGAGTCACCAACTGCAGATGCAACTCAAGCTTCACTGCCTCTTTAAGCTGCACATGCTCAACAAACACCGAAAACAACTTCATTCAATCCTGCAATGGGTTAAAATTGTCATTCCCTGCTCTATAGCACTTGTATCAACATTCTCAAACAACACCTCAGTCTTCTCTGTTTCAAAGTCCCTACAATCTCCAACAGTTTATCTAATAAAAACACACATTAAATCCATTTTAACCATCACAAGAAGTTGCACATCAATCTATATTTAAACCCTTGGTGATAAACTCAAAACTCAAATCACAAATTGCAACATAAAATCGAATCATTCAATCCTTCCATACCTGCAACATCCGACTTCAATCTTCTCAGCAACACCGAAATCATACTCAAACACCACAACCATATAGACCCTAGTTTTCTTCCCTCCAAGAATTACAAGATTCAACTACTTACATCAGAAACCCTAACTTTTGATTCTTCATAATAACCAACAACCCATCAATCTGGGTTGAACCCATCTGTCACGGCTTCAATCCATACTAAAATGGTCTTCAAATCTCCAGAAATCTTTTAACCCCTTCTTCAAAGCATCAGAGATAATCAATCTCGTAAACCCTAACGATATTCTGTATTTTTGAAATCCATTGGAATAGGTTTATAATGTAATATTCATTGAAAGCAAATCTACAATCGAAACTCGTTTTGAACCAAGTTTTTGTAATGAAGATCAGATCCCTGTTGACAAACAAGCTATGGCTTTTATGATTTTTTTTTTCTTAAGTCTCATTTAAAATCACCAGATCTGATAATATAAAAAGTAAAATTAATTAAGTAAGAAGAGGATTTTTCCTTTTTGAATTGATTTGTTGGTGTAGCTTTGTTTCGGTTCCACTTCTTGGCCAATCTTTCTGCATAGAGAAAGATACCTGCATGAAGCAGAGGCTCCAAACCCCTATTGTGACGGGAGCTACCCTAGCTAGGATCCTCCATATTGTGTATTGGCCGCTACACTCATTGCCTATTGGTTTTGAGTTGGGAGCATAAAAAAAATCATATTATGCGAAGTTAGGCAGCCACGTGTCCTGAACAGGTTTCGCCTACCAGGATCGTCGCTGAGCATAGCCAAACTAGGCAACGGTTCAGGGCCCAAATTTAATAAAATGAAAACCTTATTTTAAAGTTTAAGCAGAATTAAGTTTTTCTAGTGCAGCAGCAAAAACTCTTTTTTATGGTACCTAGCAATGGGTCTCAGGAATCGTAAAAGTTATTTTTATGCAACTTATTGTATTCGGTATGTTTATAAGTAAAGCATGCATTAGGTTTACTCATATAGCGTCCTAGAGTCAGTGGCAGTAACCATAAGTCAACGGTACATAGTCTGCAACATTGAGATTGTCATGCTTCAAAATAGATTGATTTCTATATGTAATTACTATCATCATCATAATTGCTCTGCGTCACCGGTGTATTTATAAATATACCGGTTTTAATTTCAATGAACTTTGACACATTAAAAAAATGTCCATTTTTGCAAAAGTATGGCATATATGGACAGCGGATGCAGATCTATCTGTAATTTCCAAGATTTCTAATTTAATGTAGGAAAATCACGACAACATTATAAGAATCAGATACACATGGAAACATCATTAAGTAATTGAAACAGAAAGGAAAAGATTTCTGGTTATAAATATAGTGGAAGAGTAGTGTCAGATCTACATTTTCATTTGAAGCGATGGGAACCAAACGAAACCGCCCAACGAGATGTATGGCTGTTGCAAGCCGTCAAGATATTAGCGCTCTCGAGGAAAGAGTCGCTAGACTCACTTTTGAAAATAGGGAAATGTCTTCTTATCTGGACAGAATTAAGGTATGGTATCTTTTTTAAAATGCAAATTTTTGAGCTTCACCATCTCCAGAGCTTCATTGTTTTGTTTGCTTGGTTAACAATTTTCTTTTTGCACTTTCACAAGTTGTTGCAGAATACAAGAATGGGTGTAGATAATCATTTTTTTGGTATTCGTTTTACAGAAAGAAACTCTAGCCATCGCGGCAGGGAATGCAGATCTCAGACTTCGTTTGGAAGCTGCGCAAAAGAGGCGTAGGCTGCTAGAGGGTAAGTTTCATTTTCTTTCATCTGCATCAACTTTTTCAATCTTCCGACCCAGATTCCATTTTTTATGCATTGGCTAGATAGATCTGGTGGGGGCTTCATCACCATCTTCATATAATCTGGAAAGTTTTATTGTTGATGTCTCTCACCAAGATCATATTCTAATGGTGCTTATTACACAGTTATGTTGATATATTTGGGTCGGCAGAAGCGTCAAATGACGGAGACTCTCAAAGGTAATACATCGAACTTGATTGAGGGTCTCAACTACTTTCGTTTGCACCAGAATCTCGTCACATTTGACTAATGTACATTTACTTATGATACAACCAGATAATGCTGTTCAACAACAGAATAAGTCTGGCCGATTTCCACCTCAGGTGAAGCTTCTATGGGACCCCTTGCATCTAGGGGGATCATCTGCTGCACGTGATACTGCGGTCGGGGACATCAACGGTGGCAATGGTGCACATAATGTGAAACCAGAAGAACATCGTGAGGCATCTAATTAAGGTTGATGATGGCAGTTGTCCCGTGTGGTGCAGTCAAAAGTCACTACAGCCGGGGAAGAACTATCTGGACTTATCAAATTTCTTATGCATACTATCTATTTTGGAGATTGTAAAGCTCAATGAAGCTTATCAATCAATTCTATGAATAAATTTTCATTTGATGAAATGAAAAAAAATTAGTAATCGCTGCTGTATTTTCCTTTGCATGCCCCTCTGTTTGTTGGTCTTACTCTTACATGATACTATCCTGCGCTTGAAATCCAATTACTACTCATAAAAGATTGTAAGGTTTTATTACATTAGGTATCGCGACTAATAATCCAAATACGAATTTGAACGACGGAATTTGCACCCCTGCTATTCAATGGGGTTTTTAACTTCCCGATTTCCTATGGACATTATATCTTACGGTCAGGATATTTACCGGAAATCAATATAACAAGCTGTTGGAAAATAGACACTAAAGCAGAGTGAAGAAAAGAATGTTGTATTAGGGTTCAAGGCTCTAATGAAAGATTCTTTTCGATAATTATTCGACCCTTTCCTAATTGAATTGGCGAGTACAAACAGGTCAATGAATATCGCCGTCAGGATACTTGAAGCCCCGCAACAGTTGCTGGATTCAAAGCTTGTACAACCTTGATCCAACCAAGAACACACTGGTTTTGATACTGATGATGCTTGTAAGAAAGAAAACTGAGAAAGTTGAGAGATGTGTTTTGAATGAAAACAAGTCTCCTATTTAAAGAGGAAATCACACCCTTTGGAGATGACTCTTCATCTCCACAAGCATCTTTTCAGAGTGAACATGCGCGTCTCTTCTTTCAATGCGTCAATTGGTGAAACGAGTTTTCTGTTCAGTTTTCTAACTGACAATAGGAACCCTAGAACATAAAATTTCCAGCGAGACGCTGTCTCGCACTCTGTAGGGGGCCCTTGCCCCCTAGACTCCCAGCGACCTGACCGGCCATGTCAAATACTTGCAAAACTAAATGCCTTCGATTCAAGGATTTGTTGAAAATATCCAACACAAGCCATGTCAAATACTTGCAAAACCATGATAAACTTACTTTTCACCTAAATCCATGTATAGGCAATTAGGCATTGCTTTCCAAATGTCCAAGTCATTTAAATAATTTATCCTTCAAATGTACGCCTTTCAGATCTTCCACACTCGGCCGGAAGATTTTTGTAAACCTGCATACATATTCTTGTTCTGAACATGACTAGTCATTTAGGAATAGTTCCTTCCGATAGCGTTTTTCCGGGTTGAATCTCATGTCTCAAATCCTAATTATCCATGTTAGTTCAATTCTTATTATGCCCGATTTTCTGATTTATCTTTTGAAGTGTAATTATGCTATTGAGCATAGTCTTATGCATTTTACAAACACTTAGACCACAAGCTTTCGTGTTAGAGTTCCAAAAACACGTTCCACGTCATTCCTAAAATACATTTGTCTAATATTGAAAATTCGATAAGAATGGCCCAGTCCTCCATAAGGTTGACCATTTTTTGTAGACTTTATCCTCAAAATAACATCTATGAATAACAAATCCTGTACTTTAGGTCTTCAAACAAAATAGATTTGTGCAAACATTTGTAGTAATTTTTTAACATGGAAGACCAAAAGAAGTGTGTCATACTCAACAATAATAAGAAGCAGCAATTTCAAGGATAATACCTAGTTTTGGGCATTGACCCTTATATCAAATAGTCCAACAGGCAGGCATCCCTTCCACACCCCATTCATGCATTAATCAAGACTACATAGTCATCCTGAAAATCCCCTATCCTAGTTATGCTTTTATATTTATCTAACATCTAACTCAGTTGGTTTTAGTAAATATAATGGACGAAGATGTGTAACAATGTAATACACTTTTATATTATTTTGTCCATACAGAGGTACTCGTCATTAGAATCTTTTGTTTACATGTAACCTGTAATCCTTGGAGATGAATTAACATTTTGTTTCGGTTATTTGACCACTAATATCAAGTGCATCAAACTAATAACTCAATGGATGTTCTATTTGACGAAGCTCATTAATAATCTTTAGCAGCAAGTGACATGTAGAATAGACATTGGATATCTTGGTCGAATACACACAATCAAAAATAAAACAATCATGCATCAGCTTCTGTTAGAACTCATCGCTCATTTGATATACGTATCTTCCTGTTAATACCTTTTTTTTTTGTCTCTCGGGCTCTAAGATATATGTCCTGAAATGTACCAAAATCATAGTGTTGATTAGTTATATCTTCATCTGACTCATCATCCAATTATCACAAGACAACAATAAACATTAGTTGCTGTGATTCACAATGATCCATATGAATGTATACATCTCTCCATCAAAAGGTTCCATTGATTATGAAATTAAAAGTAACTTATTTGAGGATGAAGTTGGAAGAAATATGTAGATATTGTAAAATTATGAAGATTAAGTTTCACCGAAGTAAAATAGTAGGGTATAGAGGGTGGAATCAGGAGGCAATAGAGGTTACAAAAATAAATGCTGGCGATAAAGTCTCTGTTGTGCGACGCATGCTCTATCGCCATCGTTTAACTCTCTATCGATGGAGGTATAGTCTCCACTGCTCGATGGAGACTGTCTCTACACGCTGTTTCTATAATGGCTCAGCGAGTTTGCCAGGCCACCTGACATAGCAAACCGAAATTTTCACAAGTTAGTACGTACGATCATCATCACTATCTCCATCATAAATGCACTCCGTTTTCGGTGAATGTACAAGTTTTAATTTCATTTGTTCACAGTATTCTGGACACATTAAAAACTGTCCTTCTTTGAAGTTATATGAGATATATATGAACAGCCAATACAGATCCAACGCGATTTCCTGACTCGCTAATTTAATGTAGGAAAATCACGACTGTATTCATAGAATCTGACACACATGGAAACATCATTAAGTAATGGAAACGGAAACGAAGGAAATATCTGGTTATAAATAAAATATTGAGGAAGACCATTGTCAGATCCACATTTTCACGTAGGCAGTGCAGTACTTCTTCAGATCCTCTCAAACATTGGATGCTATGAGAACCAAACGAAACCCCCCAACGAGATGTATGGTTGCTTCCCAACGTGAAGAGATTAAGTGTCTAGAGGAAAAACTTGCTCTCCTTAAGTCTCTAGGGGTATGGCGTCAGCATCTCTAGCACGAGTTTTTTGTATCTGGTTTTAAATTTTAGAGATAAGATCTCTTACATTTCACTGCAAATTTTTAACCTTCATCAATGTTCTCATTTTCTTGATTTACTAGTACATTTTTGTTTTTCCACTTTCACAAGTTGTGGCAGTGGACGCAAGAATGGGTGTAGCTAATATTTTTTCGTATTTATTTTACAGAGATCAACAGAAGACTTTGCTGCGGGGAACGCAGTACTTAAACTTCTTGTAGAAGCAAATACAAAAATGTCCGCGCCAGAGGGTAAGTTTCAGTTTCTTTCTTCAGCATCAACCTTTTCATTCTTCCAACCCATTTTTTTTAGCCATAGGATTTTGCGGAGGTTCATGACCATTTCATATAATCTGGATTTTTTTTATTGTTGATGTACTTTGAATTGGTAGGCTCTCAGAATGATTGTACCGACTGACTAATGGTACTTAATTATTACACAGATAGAGTGAAATATCTGGATCATGTGCGTCAGTTTCTTAAGCATCTCAAAGGTAATACATCCAACTTAATCACGAGTCTCAGTTACTTTCAATTGCATCGCTACCTGGTGACATTTGCCTTACATATGTTTACTTGTGAACCAACCAGATTCTCCGCTATCTCCAGCACAGGAGATATTTCGCATCTTACCTCCCGTATTATTATGGGATCCCTTGAAATTAGGATCAACTTCGGTTGCAGGTGGTACATCCATGAAAGATCTACTTGGTGGCTTCACTGGTCTAAATATCAGAGCTGGTGGTAATTTGAAAGGATCCGGTTCTGCCAAGATTTAGTTCGGCGCGACAAAACCACAGATTAGTTGAATTAGGAGTCTGCTAGGTTTATTTCAGTATTTTAATGTTTTTAGGATTCTTTGAAAGGTTTTTCTCGCAAGAGTTTTTTAATCCTCAAAGAGTTCAGGAATAAGTCAAGAGTTTTATTGGGTTACTTTGCTGTTTTGGTTTATATAAAAGAGGCGTCAGGTCATATATTTTATCATCAGAAATCAAAAGAATTTGTTTATTAACTTATTCTTTGTTGTCTGAAACAGCAAACGCTTCTGCTAGCCGTAAGTTCTTATCATAATTGTTCACATATTGTGAAACCAGAAGCCCCATGTGTGCCCGCAAATGTTACTGAAAGCTGGCAGTATTCATTTCATCATTCTCATCCCCATCATAAATGTGCTTCTCCGTAGGAGAATGTAAATCTTCCCATTTATACAAGTTTTGGTTTCATTTATTCGGGAATCCTGACATGATAACTCATTAAAAAGCATTAAAGAGTTGCCTTTTTTGTAGCTCTAAGAACAACAAATGCGGATCCAACAAAATTTCTAGTCTCGGTAATTAAATCTAATAACCACGACCAAGTTTTGAGAATCAGACCTAGATGGAAGCATGTTTAAGTAATGGAAACGGGAACGAAAGGTATGTTAGTATTTGCTAGTTGATACTGTTATGTGCTTGAATTATATACTTTTTGATTGGATACGTGCTTGAATTATCATGTAACAGCAATTCCGAACTTTTATTATATTATGTCAATTCACATTGACGTAGGAGAACAAGGAAAGTTACAAATATATATAAACTACGTGCTCAAAGCTTTGCTCCAACAGTGCATTACTTTGTGTGGCCTTCGGAATCATTTTCTACGAATATGACTCCTTTTTTTTTTTTTTTTTTCTTTTTCCTTTATTCAAACTTTCCTCCATCTTAGACCACGCTTCATAATCAACTTTCATGATCAGTTCAACCTGCAAATTAAAAAAATAAATAAAATGAAATCACGAGTCTTTAGCTTAAGAAGTAAATTCAAAATGGTTGTCGAGAAAGTATATACTACTACTTACTTGGCACAGTCAATCTCGGGAGAAATCTTGAGAGATACATCGACTCCACATTTCTTAAGAATGTTACCTACATTTTCATAATTGAGCCCAGGAACCATCGGTGCCAAATTCTTTGCACATTGACAAACTTGTTGCCTATCATCTTTTGTCGTAGAAATTTTCTTTATGTTATCACAACACTGTTGTGGAACGGTCTGCCCACCGGTAAAAGCGTAATCAATGCACGGTGTAATAGAATCTAAAACAGGCGTACACAAGAGTTGTTGACCTTCGGACTTGAGAGATGCGAATGACAACATCAACACAATGAAATAGAACAAGTAGATAGCAGCAGAAGTGATTCTACTAGTAGAAACCATGGTTGAGTACTGATAGAACAATCTAGTAGTGATGCCAAAACACTAGATATTCAAATGGTATATATAGAAGAAGAATATGAAGAGGTTATAACAAATCTTTGAAAATGTGCTTATCATATGGTGAAGCAAGTAAATCATGATACCACACTTATGGAGCCTCCCGTTTACCTGGCTAGGGGGATGTCATATAATTTGGGTCTGCGGTTGTATAAAACCCCTTCTCACAACAAGACCCAAATGAGTCGAAATCAGTAGGATACCAAGCGTACTGTTTCCAGTGAATCGCACGTATCAAAAATAACAAAAATGATAGCGGACTCTCAATATATTTGCCACTTTAATATTTACCATGAATGTCACATGAAAAATAACAAAAATAATAGGAAAACTCGCCACTTATATGGCGTTTTATTTTCCTTCGACGATGAAATGTATTTTCCTTGCTTCATTTCCCTAATGAACCTGTATGTCATGTCATCATAGTTATTTTTTTCAATCGAAAGTGATTCAAATATATATATAAGGCGTGCATGGACGAGAATGCACTTTATCTCGACTAAAATATAAACTAGGCAAAAAACCATATTTGAGGTTGGCCTATAAATTAATTAAATTATTGGACCATGATGGTCATACTTGTCTTGTCTTATCTTATCTTATCTTTATCTCTGTTGTGTTTCCTTAGGTTTTGTCTCTCTTCGACACGTGTTTGGAGAAATCTAGATTTGATGTGATTACGAATCGGCTGGTTGGTGAAAGTAAATGTTCTCGTACCCATAATCAATGGGCTATAGAATGAAACAAAATCTAGGTACTGTAGTCGTAGGAAATCCTACACTACACCCCTCATATGATTTTATTAACACTCAACTCAATTTAGATTAATAATCTTAATGTTATTGATGAATTTTTGAACAATCTTATAAGAAAAGATAAAGGAATCAAGAATAACCACTGCTCTAGATTTTCTCTCTCCTTTTTACTTGTTTCTGACTCAAAAAAGATCTCTCTCCTTTTCTTCACAGTTGAACGACTATTTATAGGGAAATACATAGCGGATGACAGCTAATCTGTCCTTTATTTTCGGATATGGCTTGCGACATTCTCGCAACCTTACAAATGTTAATCTCGCAAACTCTCTAATTTTCGCAGGGTCATCACATCTTTCTCATGATTTTAGCTGACGTCGTTTATTATATAGTTTCTGAAATTGTTTTGCGACGCTGTTGTGTTGTTTTGTTGACAATTTCGCTAAAATATTATTGTTGCGAGATTCTGATCCTACATCTTGCCTCTTCTCATATCTTCTCTTCAAAGTAGAGAATGATGTGAGAAATGCCGCAACTGTTTATCTCTTCATATCTGCATTTATCACACGTATTCTTCCTTCCATCTATTTCTTGACACGTCTTCTGTAACCGCTGCTTTTCAACCGCTCATGTCTTTTCGTCTTAATGGTGTTTATTTCTTCGAGTAAAAAATCTTCTTTATATATTCTTCTTACTCTTCTTTCCACTTTCATTTTACTTTCTCTTCTCTTTTTATTTGCTCATCTCTGCAACTCTATTGTTCTTCCGTAAGTTCCGCTACTGTAATCCTTCATTCTTCAATATTCTTACTTTTTATTCATTCCCATATTCTATATTCAAATATGTCTCTAAGTGGACATAAACATGAGAAAAACTTATAAGACGTCCAAAAAGATCTTGCAGAGAAAGGTTTCACACTTTCTACCATTCCTGGTGAAAGTGCCAAGTCAATTCTATCTATCAAACTTTTTTCTGATCAATATTGTGATGATCAATCAATCATAATTTCACTTGGTCAAATTCTTGCAGGTCTTCCCATTCCTCTTTATGATCCAGATATTCCCCTATTTTATGAAATTCTCGCTCACTCGGGATTTTCGCGAGCTATCTTTCAATTGAGTGGGGATTGTATCCGTCTGATGTTAGAGTTCGCTAACTGTGGTGCTGGTAAAGGATCTTTGTACTCCAAAAAACTTAGGGATCCTAAATTCGCGGGCTTGGAGATAATTGCTGAGAAATAAACAGTAGCGAGCTTTTTTAAAAATTATGAATTGATCTCTATGAAGAAAGAGAATACTCGCTGGGGTATTCGTTTGAAAAGGAAAGATAACATTGATGAAGCGAAAATACTTATGCAAAATATTGATTGGCATTCTGGTAAGAACACAACTCCTCGCCAATCCAAAGATGATAAATGGTGTGTTTTTCCCTTGATGCTAAAAGGACCTTATATCGCTGGATCAAATATTCTTCTTGAGAATCTCACTATCTATCAACCTTGGGTATTCTCTTGGCCAGAGAAGGAGAAAGAGGTATGTTTCTTCAAGTTTCGCTTACTTTTTATTTCTTTATTTGTCTTTATTCTTTTGTTCGCTGACCCTTGCGACATTTTACAGATCCAAAAACTGAAAGATAGTTATAATAGGATTGGGAAGGCTAGTACCTTATTAGCTCTTCGCTCATACACAGATGAGGTAAGAAATATCCCTTTATGATTTTAAACAGTATATTGTTGCCTCCATTTCTTACTTCTATTTGTGTGTGAAGATTATTGCTGAAATAGAAGAGCCTGCCAATGTTGCGAAGACTGGTGATAAAGGCAAAGGTGTTCTTCGCAGGGAAAAATCAACTGCTACTCCTTCAAAGAAGAGAAAAATCCGTTCTTCTTTTCCTTCAAATATTCCTTCTCATGAAAATTCCGAAAGTGACAAGGATGATGAGGATAATGATGATTTTGCCGCAATTGAAGATTCTCCACCTGAATCTTCTATGGCTAAGCTTTCTGGCCTCTTTTATGATTATTTGCAAGGAATGTGAGATAGCCAATTAGCTAACACCTGCAAAGCTCTCGCTACAAATTGCGATGTCCCTTTACTGGATGGTGATTGTTCTCTTCGTGGAGTTTCTAGATCAGTGACTCTCGATTTCCTGCATTCTCTTAATAGTATGGTATACTTTCATCCTTTTAACTCTTCATTGTTGTAACTCAAAATCTCTTCCTATATTAACACTTTTTATATTTTCTCGCAGGCTGGAAAAGCTTCTTTCGCTGTTGCCTCAGATCTAGAGAGGGGACGCGAAAATCTTGAAAAGAAGAATCTTCAATTTCGCACAAAGAATGAAGAATTGGAAGCTGAAGTCAAATGTCTTCGCGAGAAAAACAGACAACTAGAAATTGATTCTTCTTCATATAAGAAAAATATCTCTAGTCTTCAGCAAGCTAATAATCAGCTCTATGGTATGTTACTTTTCTCCTTTCCCTTCATTCATGCATCCTGTTGTTATATGATTATAACTTATTTAATTGATCCTTTTTGCAGACATTTATTGTCTTTTTGATGAAGCTACCATTCTTCGTTCATTTCCTAATGCCTTGGATAATGATACCCTTCTTGAGTGTCTTAATAATTCTTTCAAAATAGTTTCTCAAATTATAGAATTTCATCTCTCTCTGAATGAGCTTAGATCTAAATTTCGCCTCTTAGAAATTGACCATAGATCTAGTTTAGGCTTAGCCAACCGATTTAAGCGTCTCCTTCTTGGTTCTAAAGAGAAAATCAATGAGTTAAGAACCAAAATTAGCGGTCTCATAGATGATAAGGATTGCATCTCTGATCAAGGTGCTAAGGCTTTGGCGAAATTCCAAGAGACTCTTCTTGAAGTTCAACTTGAACGAGATGAAGCTAGCCGCAAGAACATCGAGCTCTGCGAAGAGAAAACCAAATTCGTTCTCGTCTTCTCATAAGTAATGAAGATGAATTTTCTTGGGATGCGAAAATCTTAGATGATGCCAGAAAAGATTTAGGTGTAAATGTTAGTCTCCAAGTTGAGCATACATCCTTGATTAGAGATATGATTTCTGACAGAGAAGGTTATTAACTGTTCTTCTTTACTAATCTTTTGTTTCTTATGAATTTTCATCAAGTTATTAATTGATTGTCTTTTGTTCGCAGATTCTGAAAGTAGATATCGTGAAAAGATTGAAAAACTTGAAGCTGAGAAAGAGGAACTTGCAAAGAATCTTTCTTCTCGCAACGACAAGTATTCTAGATTAAAGAATCAAATCAAGATCACTGTTGCGAACTTTAAGAATGATGTTATGGATTTTCGCAATCAAACTATCCAAATGGTTTGTGATGACCATAGTATCCCTCATTCTGATTATCCTTGTCTCTTGGAGGAGATCCCACAGAATACTCCCAGTCTGATTATTTCTGATAGCGAAGCTGATGATGAGGAATCTGATGGTGATGAAGGTTCTGATGGTGATGAAGATTCTGACGCAGACGAAGAAGGGAACAAGTCTGATAAAGATGATGAAGGATCAACTAAGAAGTAGTTTGTTTCTTTCTTTGATCCTCTGTAATACTTGTATATTTATTCCTTTTCTGTATATTTGTTTCTTTCATTTTGACCTGCATTCATTAAAACAATTCTTCCTTGCAATACAGTTAATCAATATAATCATTAATTTTTGAATTTTTGTGTAAATCTATCATATGGAGACAAATAACATTTTCTAATTTCATTCATTCCCATACTTGCCTCTGTTATTTGTATCCAAATGAGAGATTTTATAAATTTTTCTTATTTTGTGCCTCAATTTCGCAGTTAATTATGTATAATTCGCAATCTTATGCGAAGTGAATTTTGATTCTTTCAAAATCTCATTACTGTGTGGTCTTATTTTGCCTTCCTAATTAAAGGTCTTATTATGCCACCTCTTGTCATTGCGACAAAATCGCAGGACGTCCTTGCACTTTCATGCAAAAACCCATTGATCTTGCCTTAACTTTTTCTTTTGTATTGTGGCCTCTTCAGGAATGTTGCGACAATATGACAGGCCTAAATATTCTTGCGAAAATAAAGCCCCATGACATTGCCGTCTTGCGACGAAATCGCAGGACGTCTTCGCACTTTCATGCGAAAACCCATTGATCTCGTCTTATCTTTTCTTTTGTATTATTGCCTCTTCAGGATTGTTGCACAAATATGACAAGCCTTAATACCCTTGCGAATAAAAAGCCTCATGACATTTGTCTTAAGACACTTATCAGCTCCCTAATGGAGGGTGCCGCCCTTATCTCCCCCTGGTTCCCCTTCAAGGAGGCGTACTTCTACCATACAAGGTTAGCTCCTCCCATCCAGTCTTAACAACAACCAGTTGTTTTCGCAGCCTCTTATCCCTTTTACCTATAGGGCTTATGGTTACGAGACTGCACCCTAAGTGGGGTTTTCTTCAGGCCGAGTGCAGTATAAGCCAAGACTTGTCAAGAATGGCAAGGTACGCTTCAAACGCCCCTGGCACTCTTGACTCAACCGTGTACCTCGGCGCCTTGATCAGATCTGCACTCCTTGGGAGAGTCCTTATTACCTTAGTCGCCCAACTAAGTCATATGCTTAAGCTGAGAATCCAAGGTGCCTCTCCCGGATGGGCTTTATTGACCCCAAATCTCCATGACTCAGGTTCCGGTGGCGGTGTAGCCTTTCCCTGAGCCATGCAACAGGTACCCCCTTATATGACGTACTTTAGGTCTTACATTTTCCTCTTGCGAAATTGTATTCACGAACTAGGGTGTACGCCATAAAGGTTCCCCTTTCTCTTTTGTCATTTTTCTCTGATTGTCTTCTGTAAAATTATTATCTCTGCGAGAGTCTCGCACATCATCATATTGTATTTGCATTTCGCAATCTCAATTTTGTCATTCAATAAAATGTATTTTTGAGAATTTTACTTATTGCGAGAGTGTCGCAAAAATTAATCATTCATACATTTCTTTTTTTATTACCTTTGCCATCCTCTGCTTCTTTATTATTTTCTGCTACTGTTTCCTTGGTAGTGGTATGTTCATCATTTTTACTCTGAGCTAGCATTAGTTTCGCAACATCTCTTCTTCTTTTCTTTCGATTGCATCCACCATCAACCTCTCACTTTGTGTCTCTTTGATTTTGTGTCGCCAATTTTCCTTCTTGTTTGCTCTTCCTTCGCAAGATTCTATCTCAGTTTCGTAACACCTCTTTCCTTCAACCCAATCTCCCTTTATGATTCCTACACGCTGGGGTGAGGGAATTTGATGCACTGGTGGAAAGTTGAAGCTACACCTAGAATCCCATGTAGCCAAGGTCGACCAATTAATGCATTGTAGGGTGATTCTACATCAACGACACAAATAAGATTTCAGAAGATATTCCCTTCAATGGAATTCGCATAGTAACCTCCCTTTAGGCTTGTTAGCAGTACCATTAAAACCATATATCTTATATGTTGATGGTATAAGATCATCATCTCTTCCTCCCATAGTTTTATAAGTATGATAAAATAAGATGTTCACAGAGCTTCCAGTATCGATTAGAATTCTATTATTTCCCATGAATTTCATCCTCATCCTCATCTTCTTTCGGTTTTGGATTAATTTCTAATTTTACTACCAATGGATTATCATGTACCTCTTCACCTTCGGGGATTTCTTCTGCGGTAAAAGAAATGATCTGTTTCTGCCATTCCTCTAGTGGTGAGATTTTCGCAATATTCATAATTTCTTCCATCATTATCTCTTGCGAACACTCTACTTAAAACATTGTCATGAAAATCTTCAATTGTCTTGTGAATGTACGATAGAGTGACAATAGATTCTTTGCTTTTGCACCAACTTCTATGAAGAATGTTTCCTTCTTTTTCATCGTGTTTACTTTGTGATGCTCTGGTGGTGGTGGTAATGGTTGAGATTGTGGGTGTCCTACCAAAAAGTGGTTTAGTTTTCCTTGATCTATCATTCTCAGAATAATTCTTTTTACATTTCTGCAATCATTTGTTGTATGTCCATGAAAATGATGATAAGAACAAAACTCATGACTTCTGTGGTTTGGAGGTGGTTGTTCCCATGTTCCATGGTGTTGGTATATTCTCCATTAAAATTATAGCTTCCCATATTTTCTCCACACTTGCATTTAGAGGTGGCATCTTGATTTCTTACCATACTACCTTGTGACCTCCTTGTCCCCTATTATAATTTTGTCTTTGACCTCCATAAGTTTCTTGTGGTTGATCGAGTCTTTGAATCTTGTTATTTCCACCACGATTGTAGAAATTTCTTTCTCCTTCATACTCCTCTTGATCTCGGCTTCCCATAGCCACCAGTTTTTGTTGGTTGTTACCTGTCACCTTCTCTTGTTGTACTTGTGAAGTATTCGCTACTGTGTTTATTAACTTGGGTAATAAGCTTGCATTCGCTGTTTTTGAACTGGTGTTTCAACTGGGTATGATTCCATTTCATTTTTCCTTTCATCCAGAGCAATATATTCTTCTTGAAGTTCTCGAAATTCAGTCATTGTGATCGTATTCTTGACTGAAAATTTGGACATACAATAGGTTGGTTGCAAACATAGCATTGATAAATGATAATATAAGATTTCTCTCATCTACACGGCCAGCCATTTCGCTACACATAGTCCTCCATCTTTTAGTTAGGTGCTTCAAACTTTCACCAATCCTTTGTTTTAATCCAAACACGTCTTCAATACCAGGTCGCGAAGAATTATTACTTATATATTCCCCCAGGAATGTAGTCTGCAACTGATTGAAGGATGTTATTGTATTCTTTGGAAGACCTTCGAACCATTTTAACGCCTCCCCTTTTAAGATGGATGCGAAATACTTGCATAATACAACATCATGATTTTCCCATTGCAACATGCACCTCACGTAGGCTTTAATGTGTTGAATTGCACAAGTTCTTCCATCAAAAATGCTGGTTAATGCGGGCAAATTGCATTTCAGTGATATTCCTCCTAATTGTACTTCCCTTGTAAATGGAGTTTTCGCATCTTCTTCTATAGCTTCATCCAATTGTCTTCTGCCTACTTCTCCTCGATTATTTAGCATTCCTCTCATTTCTTCTAACTCTTTCAATATTTGTTTATTTACACCTGAATTTTGATTCATTGGTCTTTTTAATTTCGCCTCTCTTCTTCGCGTTCATGTCTTTCTTCTCTCGCAAAATTTTGCATTTCTTCTTCATTATCCTCATCTCGTCTTCTTTTGGGAGTCTCTTCTTCATCTCTATCTTGAACTCGCATATGATTATGTCTCTCATTTTACCCTTCATGATTTTGTTCATTTATTATTAACTACATTCGCTGTCTTTCAGCCATCCTATGTATTCTATCATATTCTTCATTGATATGACCATTATTCTGGTTTTGTGTACGCTTTCTTTCTCGATTGTCGTGATTGTTCTGGTCAATTGTCTCTTGAAGCTCTTGTTCTTCCATTTCCACTCTCAATCTTTCACGTTCGTAAATTAAACATGCTTGTTCAGCATAATGTCTTTCAATTTCTTCTCCAATCGTCTGTTGATTTCTTTGAGTTTCTCTTTCATGTAAAATTCTCCTTCCTTCCTCTCGATTTCCTTTGCCATATTGATCATTTCGTCCCTGACGTTGTCCATTCTCTTGATTTCTACCATTTTTCCTATCATCAAAAGTTTCATTTTGTGGAACATAACGATCATCAGCTCTTTCTCTATTTTCGCGATATTCTTCATTAGGATTTGATATTTCTTCTTGAATATTGTTTCCATCATTAATTGTGGGTGAGTTTCGCCTCGTCTCTCTTCTAGTCGATCTTAAATATGATTTCGTAATACTTCTCAATTTTCTACTCTGTAGTCTCATATTTTCGATCCTCAATTCGTGATTTTGCCTTGTTATATTTGCACGTTCTTCTGCCTCAGCTCTTATTTCTTCATGTATTCTTTGTCTCAACGTTTCTAATGCTCCAACTTCCTCATCTCCATGAATTATTCCTTCATCCGCTTCTTGATTTCTCTCTACCTGTCTATGGTTTCTGGTTTGCTGCTCTTCTTCTGCGGAATTTGATTGCCAAGTGTGTATACTCACCCTATCATAATCTATATTCCTTCCTTGTACTAGTGTTTGTTGAACTGGTGGTTTAATTTGACTTTCTCCATTATTTATCATTCTAGTAGATTCTCCCATTTCACTTCTTTCTCTTCCAGCAATTCTCTTGCTTCTTCTAACATTTAGTTGGTTGTTCTGATGTATTTCTTCTCCTAGCCATTTCTTCAATGTTAACGAACTGCAAGAAATTATGTAAAATTCTTAATCAATCACTCCAAATCTTTACAAATATCAATATTAATCTTCAATTTTTTCTAGAATAATCTTCGATGCGCCCCTCCTTCTAGCGCCATTATGTAGTTGCAGGAAATCCTACACTACACCCCTCATATGATTTCATTAACACTCAACTCATTTTAGATTAATAATCTTAATTTTATTGATGAATCTTTGAACAATTTTACAAGAAAAGATAAAGGAATCAAGAATAACCACTACTCTAGATTTTCTCTCTCCTATTTACTTGTTTCTGACTCAAAAAAGGTCTTTCTCCTTTTCTTCACAGTTGAACGACTATTTATAGGGAAATACATAGCGGATGACAGCTAATCTGTCCTTTATTTTCGGATATGGCTTGTGACATTCTCGCAACCTTACAAATGTCAATCTCGCAAACTCTCTAATTTTCGCAGGGTCGTCACATCTTTCTCATGATTTTAGGTGACGTCGTTTATTATATAGTTTCTGAAATTGTTCTGCGACGTTGTTGTGTTGTTTTGTTGACAATTTCGTTGAAATATTATTGTTGCGAGATTCTGATCCTACACCTAGGTACAGTAACAGAAGCATATAAGTCTTTTTTTCGTTCGCACACAAGATAAATTTGAAAAATCTCGTTGAGAACTTGAGAGTTAAAACAAGGAAATTGGTAAAAAGTTTTTATTAGAGGATAAAAGTTTCTTGTTAACTCAGTAAAAAAGATAAGAGATTTCATAAAATAATATTAATCAGTTAGATGTAAAGAGTGTAGGATTTGTAATCCAAACACGGCTTACCTTAAACCTAACATTTAGGAGTTATTGTTGAACGAGTATGGTCTCATAAAGACGTGTGAAAGTGAAGCAGTGTGTCATAGTATTATGGAAGTCCTAGTATTGTGGAAGTGCGTTTTGCACGTATCAGTGTTAATGGTTTAGTTGGGTTTGCAATTTGTAGCCTATAAAAGGCACCATCTAATGTTAATGAAGCATGTAGAAAGCTTTTAATCAATGTAATTCTTTTGTTAGTTTTATGTTTGATCTCTCTCACTCCTCTTTTTATCCATGAAATCCAACACAAATTATGTACTCCCCAGTTTTTATCAACGAAAAATACGATATAGTTTTCATCAACCAGCAATTCGGTACTCATCGCTAATAGTACGCCGCTAGAAAGATGAATATAATAGCCACATAAGATAATTTTTTTCCTGCAACTAACCAATAAATATACAGGGTTTTGCTAGTTAATAAAACAAATAAAGCTCTTCAATATGGGGCTATTTCATAATCAAATAATTGAAGATAAAACAGTTCTTAGTCGAATTAAGAGAAGCTGACATGGGTGATTAGCATCACGTAAATGGAAATTGAAAAAGACATACTCGAAAATGATCGATGGAGGTAAGTTAGGTCCTAAATTTTGCAACGCGGCCTGCATCTAGAAACTCTACATCCTTGGACCACTAGACAATCTGTTGAATGCTTAACCCGAAGGTATAGAAACTAGCCACTTCAGAATCGACGAGGTTTTGCACATTTTGATTTTCAAATAATAGTGTATGTATTATTGATTCTAGTCCAATAATGAAGCTTTTTAATGACTAATTAAAGGTATCCCTATTGATAGTGATGCTTCAACTATTAGTTAGAACTAGATTTTGCGCATGCTACGCACCGGGCATATTTTTTCTTTTAAATTGGTATGCGGGGGTTTGCCCCGCACCGTGGCGATGTGTTTTTGATTTGGCGTCCGTAGGGATTTGTCCCGTCCCGCGACGATGTACTTTTGATTTAGTGTTCGCGGGGCTTCGCCCCGGCCCCGTGGCAATGCATGATTTGTTGTGCCCGGGGCTTCGCCCCGTTCCGTGGAGATGTATTTTTGATTTGATGTGGCGGGAAAAATACATTAAATAGTTTGAAAATATGTGCACATTTTATTTATCTTTTTTCTTTTTAACTTGGTGTGCACGGGTCTTCGCCACACCTCGTGGAAATGCATTTTTGATTTGGTAAGTGCGGGTTTCGCCTCGCCCCGTGGAGATGTATTTTCGATTTGGTGTGGCGGGGCAAATACATTAAATAGGTGGAGGATATGTGCAAATTTTATTTATTTTTTCTTTTATTTTCGGAGAAAATATGAGGAGTTTTTCCCCTATATATATTGATTTGGAAAAAATAGTCTTAATATAGTAATTATTGGATTTCCAAATTGAATTTGAACTTCCATAAAATTCCAAACATGGTAAGTTAGATTATCCTTTTAAGTTCGTAATTTTTAAATTATATGTTGCCAAGTGTCCTCACCTAAATATTGTCACTTTATAAATTCCAAATTGAATTTGGTTTTCTTTTTTTTTAAAATTTTTCCTATTCTTTTTAAACCAATCATATGTTGTCAAGTGTCCTCACCAAAATGCTCGTTTCACAAAACTCAAAAAAGGCCTATTTCAGCCAATAAAAAGCGAGGATTTCCTTACCATTCAACGTGGGAGCTTTATTTGTCTAGGCCTTTAAGTCTTTAGATTAGGCAACACATACCACCAGTAGGCAAGTCCAAGTGAGTAGTAGTCCAAATCTAACCAGTAACCACCCAAAACTATTCTACCAAACAGTATTTATCAATAATGGAAATTTCATTTTCCTAAACTGAAAAGAGAAAAATTTATCGACTAATATGAAGAAGGTTGATCACTGTTTAGCAAGAAAATAATTTAGTTAAAAAGCTTATATCAGTAAAGCAATCTTAAGAGAAAAGAGAGCAGTTAATAGAGCCAACCGCCAGCGATAACCCAACTAGCACAAAATGACAAGCATTCAGTCCCTATATAAACCCTTATATGGCTTGCATCCAAAACACAAACTCATAAGCCTTTCAATCCATCTCACCATCAGTAATTAGTATAATAATATTCCTCCAGCCTTGTTTTCAAGTTTAGAGAGTAGACACTACGAAAATGGCAGCAATGTTGAAATTGGTATGCGTGCTTCTTGCTTGCATGATTGTGGTTGCACCATATGCAGCTGAAGGTGCAATCTCATGTGGTATGGTGGTTAGCAAGATGACTCCATGCCTTGGATACCTCACAGGTGGTGCTATTACATCTGGTTGCTGTGCAGGAGTGAAGTCTCTCCTTGCATCTGCTACGACTACTCCTGACCGTCAAGCTGCTTGCAATTGCTTGAAGAGCGCCGCAGGTGGTATCGCCGGGATTAACTATGCTAATGCTGCCTCACTTCCTAGCCAATGTGGTGTTAGCATCCCTTACAATATCAGCCCTTCTACTGACTGCACCAAGTATGTATCTGCAAAATTCTTTATTATTAATAGAGATGATAAAGTCGTTCGTAGTTGAGAGTTAACAAACTCGAATTTGAATAGATTTCGCTAAAAATTTTGAACTAAATGTTTGCTAATGTGTATTTCTGCAGGGTACAATAAATACCAAAATGATACTATTGGAGGATATGCATTTAGCCAGAATGAATGGGATACTGATACGTGATGAAGAATAAAATGGATGTTTAGTTGATGAAGAATATGTCATAAGGAGGTCTGATGCATGTACTCATGCTGAGCTTCGTTAGCTATCATCCACTGCTTATGGCCTAATACTATAATGTAATGTTGTTGTGATGTTGTTCTTGTTGAGTTTTTGTTGTTATTTTTTCTTGTAGTAGAATTAGTTTCTCTGTATCATCTAATCAGACCAGACATTTCCGGGTAGTTTATGTAATCCTCCTCCTTTGCATGAATGAAAATGAAGATTTATTTATTAGCTATCTCTAACCTTTTCATCAGGAAGATGATTATGTCAATTGCATATAGATTCTCTCAGTACGAGTTATATAGGTAGGGTACGTATTCGATATTGATTAACCGGTGTATCTATAGTTATATGTACTCATGCATGTACAGTAATTCTACACCCACCAGAGGGAAAAATTCGAGTTACTTCCTGTAAGTATTATGGATCTAGACATCTAGTAGCCCCAAATTTACGGTGGGTGAACTTAAAGTGAAAGATTATTCTAGTTAAAGCAAGATAATGTCCAACATTTCGAGGTTGTCATACTCATCTCTGTAAGCAAGTCCAACTGAAGACGTATTGGCATATATGGTATTACCAAACAGTGTAAATCTTCAATGGCCAATCAATTTTCTATTGAACCTATTACTGCAAACGGTAAGTTCTGTCCACAAAGGTGTAGTATGAATTTTCTTGATTCTTGAAGTCACGAGTATAGATCTAAGTAACGGTTTATTGGAGGATGCCATCAGTTGTCCTTGGGTTTGAAAGAAATGAGTCAAGGTCATGGATATGGGGTTCCATGTGACCAACAACAACCCACTCTTACCAATTTACACCCTTTATCCAGCACCAGTAAGACAACTGAGAAGAAACATTTTGAGGCTCCGTTCCGGCTAGGATAGGAACCGTTATCATACATTGAGTTTCGATGCAAACAGTGTCATGTAACCTTTTCACGAAGGTCCCTACAATCAGTCACTTGTTAAGGTTTGGAACTTTGGATCTCCAAGACTCCAATGTACAAGAGTTGAAATGTATTGCCGTAGTAGTAAATGTGTTTGTCCCCTTGATCAAACAATTGATGGCAAGTGTTGGCTACTCGTTTGTCGAAACAAATTCCTGGTACAGCTTTGAAAGAGAGGTGTTGGTATGCATAAGATGTTATGCAGTCAATATTGGATCTGCATAAGATGTTATGCAGTAAACTAAAACTGATCAATGAAGAAACACAGTTTAACGTGGTTCGGCTATAGCCTACGTCCACGGGAGAAGAATGATTAGGGTTTCTTATTATCAATGGAGGTTTTACAAGACGTGTATATATATATCCTATACATGCCACATATTCGTATAGATAGCAACATATCTAGAGAATATTTTCTTGCAATGTGAGCCAATCATAAACAGAGAAACCAAATATTCTCCTTTGTTCCAACACTCCCCCTCAAGTTGGTGCGAAGATATCAATGGAGCCCAACTTGGATAGAATTCCATTGAATTGCTTGACAGGTAAACCCTTAGTAAAAACATCTGCCAGTTGTTGATGACTACGAACGAAGGGAGTGCATATTACTTTGGCCAATACCTTCTCTCTAACAAAATGACAATCCACTTCTATGTGCTTTGTACGCTCATGAAAGGTGGGATTTGATGCGATTTGTATCGCTGCTTGATTGTCACAAAACATCTTAGCTGGCTGAGGTGACAGAAAACCCAAATCTTTAAGTAATGCTCGCAGCCAAACAATCTCACAAGTTGTTGAAGCCATGGCTCTGTATTCTGCTTCAGCACTTGATCGAGAAACAACATTTTGTTTCTTGCTTCTCCATGTAACCAGATTACCACCAAAGAATATGCAGTACCCTGTTGTTGATTTACGATCAACTGGACATCCAGCATAATCAGCATCTGAATATGCTGTTATACAGTAGCTAGAAATTGAATAGGCTTCATTCTTTGTCATCAAAACTCCTCTTCCTGGTGATCCTTTTAAATACTGTAGAATCCTAGTTACTGCATTTAGATGTTTAACACGAGGTGTATGCATATAACGACTGACTAAGCTTACTGCATGTGCTATGTCAGGTCTGGTAACAGTGAGATAAATTAACTTGCCTACTAACCTTTGATATGACCCAATATCACTTAACACATCACCATCATTATCAAGTTTGTTGCCAATTTCTGTAGGAGTATCACAAGGCTTTACTCCCATTTTTCCTGTAGCCTTCAGCAGGTCCAACACATATTTTCTTTGATTCAGAAAAATACCCTTCTTTGAGTAAGCAACTTCTAATCCCAGGAAATACTTCAGTATTCCTAAATCCTTGATGTCAAATCTGGAATGAAGCATTGCTTTAAGATTTCTAATTTCTTGTTGATTGTCTCCTGTAATCACAAGGTCATCAACATACACTAGAACTATAGTTGTACCAAGATTACTTCTTTTAATAAACAAGGAAGAATCGGCAGAGCTCCTTTTGAACTTATTCTGGATGAGTACTGAACTTAGCTTTGCATACCATGCACGTGGTGATTGCTTTAAACCATATATTGCCTTCTTAAGCTTGCAAACCATATTGCTCTCTCCTTCTCGAGGGTGTCCAGGTGGTATACTCATATACACCTCTTCTTCTAGATCACCTTGTAAGAATGCATTCTTCACATCCATTTGAAACAATTTCCAATCTTTATTAACTGCAAGAGACATAAGAACACGAAAAGTATTCATCTTTGCAACTGGTGCAAAGTTTCTGTGTAGTCTTCTCCATATCTCTGAGTAAAACCTCTTGCCACTAATCTTGCCTTATAACGCTCAACAGTTCCATCACTTCTGTATTTAATTTTGTACACCCATCTACATCCAACAGTCTTCTTCCCGGGAGGCAACTTGACAATACTGTATGTATTATTTACATCTAAGGCCGTAACTCATTCTCCATTGGTGCCCTCCATTTTGGATTAGACTTTGCTTCATTGTAGTTTCTAGGTTCTTGATGACTAGATATAGCACTTAGAAATGCAGAGTGTGAAGAACCTACATGATCATAAGTTAAATGTGCTTGTATAGGATACGCAGCGGAATGATATGTAAAGAAGTCTTTGTATTTCTCTGGAGCCTTCTTCTCACGACTTGAGGTTCTGACAATTGGTACCACTGGTTGATGATCTTGTGGAACCATAACCTCAGATTCTGGAACTTGATGCGGCACATCTTGTAATCCTGTATTATCATCAGTAACACTAACATTATTGTCTGAAGCTTCTTCATGAACTGCTTCATTATGCACATCCAACACTGCATTAGGTAAGTCCACCAACTCTACCCCACCACCATTATCTCTGTGGGAATCTGTTGCAGTAGGTATCTCAGTAATAACTGGAAGTGGTGCCAAATCTGTGTAACACTCCCCCTGAGACCGACTGCCAGAATCACACTGAAAGTAAGCCACTGCTTCATCAAATACAACATCACGAGAAATCTGTAGCTTTCTAGTGGGTGGATGATAACAAATATAACCTTTCTTTGTAGATGAATAACCAAAGAACACACATTTAGTTGCCCGTGAATCCAGTTTATCACGATGCTTTGCCTGTAAATGTACGTAACAGACACAACCGAAAACTCTGAGATGAGAAATGCCAGGCTGATGATGTTTAAAACCTCTAATGGAGATTTGAACTCAAGCACACGACTAGGCAGACGATTGATCAATAAGTGGCCGTCAGAGAACCATGAGACCAGAATTTCTTTGGAACATGCATCTGAATCATAAGAGCACGAGTAGTTTCCAGAATATGACGTAGTTTCCGTTCAGCAACACCATTTTGCTGTGAAGTACCAACACAGCTAGTTTGATGGATAATACCATGACTACGCAAATAACCTGGAAGAGGCCTTTGACAAACTCAGTGCCATTATCTGATCTAAAGATTTTAACCTGTGCATCAAATTGGTTGCGTATCATACAATGAAAATCCGCAAATACAGATGAAACTTCAGTTTTGGATTTGAGTAAATAGATCCATGTAGCACGTGACCAATCATCTATAAAGATAACAAAATACTTATACCCATCATAAGCATCAATTGGAGGGCCCCATAAATCAGAATGAATTAATTCAAAAGGCATTGTAGCACGAGTCACAGAATTAGGAAATGGAAAACGAGATTGTTTAGAAAACTGCAAACATCACAGACTTGAGTCTGGACAGAAAAGTGGGAAAAATCCTAGACAAAACACGACTAGAAGGATGTCCAAGTCTTTATGATAAAGAACTGCGGAGTGATCTTTGAGTGAGACATGCCATGTCACTAGAACGTAACAGGTACAATCCATGAGAAAAGATGCCTCTACCAATCGTCTTCTTCGTCTTTCGATCCTGAAAGATGACCGAGGTAGGGGTAAATGTAACATCACAATTCAGAGAATTAGTGATTTGACCAACAGATAACAACTGAGTAGGAAACGATGGAACAACAAGTGCATTAGATGGCGGACAATCTGGAAAAAAATGCACTTTCCCACTGCCCATCACAGGAGCAGTAGAGCCATTAGCAACTGACACATTTTTATGAGAGCTGCGAATAAATGCATGAACTGACGAAGGATCATTTGCCATATGATCTGTAGCTCCTGAATCAATAATCCAAATGGCGGTTGGAAACAGGCGTAGTAAGAAAGGCTAGTAGGTTACCTGAAGTATGGTTGGCCTTGCGCTCAGTCTTATTACCCAACTGGTAAAGAAATCCTTCAATTGGTCTATGGTAAAGGATGAATTGTCAGCTACAGCAGCTCGAGCAAGCTTATTTTTGTCAAAATTAGCTTTAAGATGAGGATAAATATCCCAACAACGATCCTTGGTGTGACCAGTTTTATTACAATGATCACAATGAAAAACTTCTCTCTTACCCTTAGCACGAGAATTCTTGTCCTTATCAAATGGCATGGCTCGGTTTATCATCTTTGGAGCTCATAAGAGCACTGATTCAGCTGCATCCAGGTCTACAATGCTTTTAAATTAGGATTCATAACTTTCTTACGCGTCTCTTCACGCTGCACAGTCGCACAAACATTAGACACTTGGCATTCAGCACTCATGAGAATAGTGCTTCTAAGAGATTCATACTCTGGTTTGAGGCTACTGAGCACATCAAAGATTTTATCCTCCTAAACCCTCTTCAAGAGAATTTTGGCATCAGTTGTATGAGGACGATATGTATCCAGTTCATCCCACTTCTTTTTTCAATAACCAAAATGCTCAGTAAAACTTTTCGTACCTTGTTCAGCCTCAGCAATCTCACGTTTCAGCTCAAACACCCGAGCAACATTATTCCGTAAGCCATACAGACTAGCAACAGACTTCCACAAATCCTTTGCAGATTCTGAGAACGAGAAGATTTCCGAAATATGTGGTTCCATCGACTGAAGAAGCCACGTGCGAACAAGTTGATCATCAGCAATCCAATCTTCATACTTTGGATCCTTAGCATCTGGACAGGTACTATTCTCACCAATATACCCAGATTTTCTTTTACCCCCAAGAGCAAGAGCAGCAGCCCTAGACCAGCTTACATAATTGACATCATTCAGCAATACAAAGGTTAAACGCAAACTAGTATTATGATCTGATTGTGCCATAGTAAACACACAGAGAAACAAAAATTTGATTACGGAGAAACGGCCAGGATAGTTAAGGATCCCCTGATACCATGTTGGTATGCATAAGATGTTATGCAATATGCATAAGATGTTATGCAGTCAATATTGGATATGCATAAGTTGTTATGCAGTAAACTAAAACTGATTAACAAAGAAACACAATTTAACGTGGTTCGGCTATAGCCTACGTCCACGGGAGAAGAATGATTAGGGTTTCTTATTATTAATGGAGGTTTTACAAGACGTGTATATATATATCCTATACATGCCACATATTCGTATAGATAACAACATATCTAGAGATTATTTTCTTGCAGTGTGAGCCAATCATAAATAGAGAAACCAAATATTCTCCTTTGTTCTAACAAGAGGCATGAAAATGTTTTAGTCTTTCGTTCGCACGGGATTATCAGATTAAGACAACAACATTAGTTAAAAATGACAAGCATTCAGTCATTTTTTAACCATTCATAATCTCAATTGATAGTAATGCTTCAACTATATTTCTTTTACGATAAAAAATACTACTCCTGTGTGAAATTTTTCTTTCATCTTCCGTTCTCACAAAAATAAGCCACACAAATTCATTTTATGATGTCTAAAAGACTCTAAATACTTCAACCATAGAAACAATAATATTATCCCGTCACCGTCACATTCTTACACTCATCGTACCATCTTATGCTTCCTTGGAGTTAATTTCTCTTCGACACGTGTTCACAGAAATCTAGAAAATTTTGAAATCATTGAATCGGCTGACTTTGTTTCTCTAATGAACGAAAAGGTATGCAACGTGTTGGTTTTCCGTTAATCGAAATACTGAAACAAAATCTAGGTACAGCCGCATGTGAAGCTGTAAATATTTGTATCTCGTTCATACCTGCTAGACAAAGAGCCCGAAATCAAATTAATATGGTTGAGATTGTTGGTGAAAGAAATAAGTTCTCTGTAGTCTGGTAAATATGTACAGTTTATTCTACTCCAGCGAGAGAGAAATCCCGGTTAATTCTGGTAATGAAATCATGTGTTGAGCGATGATGGGTTTTCAAGCCGATTGAATATACCTACAAGAGAAGTTTGGAAATTTCTTTTGCTATCCCGAAACTAATCAATAACTGTACACATTCGTTCTTAGTTATGGCCCTTCAATATGGGGACATTTCGTAATCAAGGAGTTGAAGAGAGGGTACATAAGACAGGTATAAGTCACATTTAGAGAGATTGAGATAGATGATTAAGATCACGTAAATAGAAACAGAAAAGGATAGACTCGAAAATGATCAGGTAAGGGTAGGTCCTAAATTATTGTCTAATTGTATGAAAATATAACATTGAACTTTCAAGACGGTCCATGATTTTAATGAAATTAGGTGGATTTGATTTAGGCATGTACACATAGTATATGGTTCATCACCATAAAGATAGTTTGCAACGCGGCATGCATCCAGACAATCTACATCTTTGGACCACTGGACAATCGGTGAGGTGAATGATTGACTAATCTCAAGCTTTAGAAATTTTCCATGTCAAAATCGGAGAGTTCGTAATAATTATTCTACTCCATTAAGGAAGCTTTTTAATCGCTAAATAAATTAGGCACCACATACCTGTAGACAAGCCCGAGTGAGTAGAACTGCCAAACAGTAATCGCAAACTCAATTTTCTAAAATGAAAAAAGTAAATTTTGTCCACAGAATGTTGAAAAGGGTTTGATCACTATTTCGCTAGAAAGTTTACTTAAACAGTGAAAAGCTTATCAGTAAAGCATCTTAAGAGCAATTAATGGAGCCAACCACTAACTATAACCCACCTAGCAGAAAATGACAAGCATTCAGTCCCTATATAAATCCTTCTACGACTTGCAACCAAAACACAAACTCATAAACTTTTCAATCCATCTCATCTCAGTATAACATATTCCTTGGGTAATTTTGTTTTTCTTGTTTTTGAGTTTAAAGAGTAGTACCTAAGAAAATGGCAGCAAAGTTGAAATTGGCGTGTGTAGTCCTAGCTTGCATGATTGCGGTTGCACCATATGCTGCTGAAGGAGCAATCTCATGTGGTATGGTGAGTTCCAAGATGGCACCATGCCTAGGCTACTTGACGGGAGGAACTCTTCCAGCTACATGCTGTGCAGGAGTCAAGTCTCTCCTTGCATCTGCTCAGACAACCACTGACCGTCAAGCTGCTTGCAGTTGCTTGAAGAGTGCCTCTGGTGGTATCGCTGGGCTTAACTATGGTAATGCTGCCTCACTCCCAAGCAAATGTGGTGTTAACATCCCATACAAGATCAGCCCCTCTACTGACTGCACCAAGTACGTATATCTAGTATTTTTTACCATCGTAGTTTCTTGTGTTTTTAGTCATTAACAGTTAACGAAAAATTTCCTAATGGAGATGCGATAAGGTCGTTAAAAGTTCCTCTTATTTTAAAAGATTTTTTCTTTAAGTTTTGTTCTAAATGTTTGCTATTAATGTGTGTTGCTGCAGGGTGCAGTAAATACCAAAATTATACTATCGGAGGATTTGCATTTAACCAGAATGAATGATCTACTGATATATGATGAAGAATAAAATGGGATGTTTAGGTGACGGAGCTTTATGTCGTAAGGAGGTCTGATGCACGTACCTTTGCTGAGCTTCGTTAGCTATCATTCACTGCTTAGTGCGTAGTACCGTGTTGTTGTGATGTCGTTGTTCTTCTTGTTGTTTGTGTAGTAGAAGTAGTTTTTCTGTTGGGTTTTAATATCATTTAATCAGACCAGACATTTGCTGGTAGTCTATGTAATCCTCCCACTTTAAATTAATGAAAATGATTATATTTAACTACTATTGGCGCTCTACACTGTTAACAGTCATCCTTACTTCCTTGGACAAAGAGAGAAGTTATTTATGTCAATTATTATTACACCCACCGAGGAAATTTCCGAGTTCCCTCTGGAATCTTGATATTTGGCATAACGTGCGACTGTCATATATCACTCTTGTAGTCACGAATCAAGAATCAAGATCTTAGTTAGCATTATTGGATACAACAACGTTGGGCACGCGCGTGCTGGAATCATCGACTCTATAATCAATGACAAAAACAACATTTCATGAAAAATTCAAAATCTTAAATAATCAATTTAATCAAATACTACCCAAAAATCGCCCATACAAATGTACGCAAAACTAAACAAAGATGGCATCATAGCAAGAATACTTCTCGGGTTTTTTATCGAATACTTCGTGTGCAGTATTTTGTGGTTGAGCGTGTGAGTTTGTTCTGTGCATCTAGCTTCCTTACATATCTTTTTTGACCTACAATATTAAATCCAACCTTTTTTTTTTTTTTTTTTTTTCCTGAAGAACACACACCATACCATTAACAAAAGAAGGAATTACAAACATCCAAAAGGTACTCATTCCTGAACAACAAAGTTAAAAAGGGAGGAAGAGGAGACCAAAGACCACTAAGACTATCAGACCTAGATCTGCGAGCAAGCCTGTCTGCTAACGTATTGTTTCGACGCTTAACATACACCAGTTTATAAGATAAAGACCTAGAGAATAAGCTTTCGACGCTTAACTTATTTTAAATCTAACCATTACACAACAATTCAACTCTAAAAGAAACTTTAAAACAACCACCATACAACACCTCTGATAAAGCTTAATTGTATATTGCAAAACATTCCAACAAATTCTCCGATACTGCAAAATCATCTTCATCTTCCAAGGATATATGAAGAAATAGAGATGAAGAGAAACTAGGAAGAAGAGATAATTGTATTGCAGTGTTTTATTGTAAATTACAATATAGGATATTTATATTTACAGATATGTACTAACTCTCCATAACAGAGAACGCTAACTTGGGTAATCTAGAACCTAAAAGGAAGTTCTCCTAATGGAAATAGTATTATCACTAATTAAGATAGACGATATCTTGTCAGTATCCTTGATATTCTCCATCAATGTCCTTAATATTCTCCAACACTCCCCCTCAAGTTGGTGCGTAAATATCAATTGAGCCCAACTTGCCTAGTATCTCCTCAAATCTGGCAGCGGAAAGTCCTTTCGTGAAAATATCATCTAACTGTTGAGCACTCGGAACAAACGAGGTACAAATAACGTTATTATTCAATTTTTCTCTAACAAAGTGGAGGTCTACTTCAATATGTTTTGTTCGCTCATGAAAGACGGGATTAGAGGCGATATGCACAGCAGCTTGATTGTCACAAAACAATTTGGTTGGATGAGGCGAAGCAAAACCCAAATCACGCAATAAAGATCGAATCCAAATAATTTCACATGTCGTTAACGTCATAGCTCGGTATTCAGCTTCAGCACTAGACCGTGCGACAACATTCTGTTTCTTGCTCCTCCACGTTACCAAATTTCCGCCAACAAACGTACAATATCCAGTAGTAGACTTCCGATCCACCAGACATCCATCCCAATTTGCATCCGCATAAGCGGAAATAGATATAAAACAATTACCAGAGATGGAACGTTGTCCATTTTTACGCATCCATATGCCTCTTCTTGGAGAGCCTTTCAAGTATTGGAAAATTCGGTTAACTGTATGCATATGATTTACTGTAGGCGCATGCATAAATCTACTTACAAGGCTAACAACATAAGAGATATTTGGTCTTGTAATAGTGAGATATATATGTTCACCCATTAACCTTTTAAATTGACCACTATCAGAAAGTAACTCACCATCTTCATCCAGCTTTGCTTGGCTATCAATAGGTGTTTTTGATGGTTTTACACCCAAATTTCCTGTTTCTTTCAATAAATCCAATGCATATTTTCTTTGATTTATAAAAATACCTTTCTTTGAGCGAGCAATTTCTATGCCGAGAAAATACTTCAAAGTTCCCAAACCCTTGATAGCAAAGTTATTGTGCAAGAGAGACTTTAGTTTTCAATACGAACATAATCGTCACCAGTTATCACTAGCTCCACCTATTGCTCCCCAGCTCCACAGTATCCTCGATGTCCTCTGGTTCCTATGATGTTTCCTGCAAAATCCACCATAGTCATAGCAGTGTAGTAGAGTAAGTTCTCAGGATCTTCAAGAGTTCAGATCCTGATGGTTTTTCCATAAGTGGTTGACCTATTCAGCTCCCGATCATAAGTAGTACTATTGTGATTCATATTTGCGTCAGTTTCCTCAGGTAATAGAGGAAAATCAATCACAATATGTTCTTGCATGTTATGGATCTTATCATGGTTACAAAGGTGTTGTTTAATACGCATAGAAGTAAATGCCGTATTTGTCTTGATTTGTTTGAAGATCAAATCACATCTGGCTTTCCAGATATACCAGCAAGTAGTGGCATAGACCTGACCATTTTGATTAGTCTCCCCAATATGAAACCAGGAATTCAACCAATTTATGAAGATCGTGGTGTTATCAAACTGAGTATTACCAGAACTAAGTATTTCTTGCCAAACTAATGTTGCAGCAGGGCATGTTAGCAACATGTGTGACATGGTTTCTTGTTCCCCACTGTTACAAACAGTGCATAGTGGATCAATGTAGTGTAGTATGCTAGTTGTTTGAGCATTTGTGGGGAGGATCCCATGTGCACACTTCCAGATAAAGATCCGAATAACTGGTTCCACATCCATATGTTATATTTCCTCCCAATTTCCATTTTGTGTTTCATTGTTGTATAAATTGTCGATCTTTGCCTTGTATAAAGCTTTGACAGAGAAGTTGCATGTATGATTCAGCTTCCAAATTATCTTATCTTCCTCAGCTGGGTGAGTTTGCAGAATAAGAATCTCTTGAGCAGTATTGTTGCAGAAGTAGTCTTGCACTAAAGTTTCATCCCAAGTACCATCTGGCAGAAGAAGAGATTCCACATACTCAATCTGGTGAGGGAAATGTTGTGGCTTATTGAGTCTTGTACAGATTCCTGGAATCCAGATGTCATCCCAAATTTTGATTTTTCTCTCATTTCCAATTCTCCATACACAGTGTTGTTAAATGTTGTTGATGCCTTCTACAATTCCTTTCCATATCCAAGAGTCTCCATCCTTTGAATGAATGTCCATATTGAGGATATTCTTGTCAATTAGATATTTTGCATCCATTAGTTTGTACAATAGGGATTTTTTATCTTTCTCAAATCTCTAGCCAATTTTAGTGATCATAGAACTGTTGAAAAGTTCCATATTCATAAAGCCTAAGCCCCCATCTCTTTTGGTTTGCATACTGCAATCCAAGATTTTGGGTAGTAGCCAGTAGGATTTTCTATGTTTTTCCCCAGAAGAAGTCCCTTTGAAGGTTATTGATGTATTTGCAGGTCTTCTTGGAAATTCTGAAGCAGTTCATCTGGTAGATACAGGCATAAGAGGTTACTGATTTGATGAGAACTTCCCTTCTTGCAGGATTCAGTGGTACATTTTTCCAGCTAGATAGTCTTATTTTCATCTTTTCAACTTAAGGTTTGAAAGAGTTGATTTTTCTTCTATGAGTGAATAGAGGTGAACCCAGGTATTTGTCATTTAATTGAAGGATTTGGACCCCCATAAAATTGCTGATTTGAGGGACGAGGCTTGGGTCTGGTGTCTTGCGGATAAAGACTCCAGATTTGTTGAAATTTATGAGCTTCCCTGATGTGCTTCCAAAACTCTGAAGAATCTTCATTATGTTTTGATCTTCTTTCAAATTGGCTTTGCAGAAGATCATGCAGTCATCAGCAAAAACAGATGGTTGATAGATGGTGCTGCTTTGCATATCTTTATTCCAGTTATGATGCCCAACTCCTCAGCATAAATAATAGTTCTTGATAGAGATTCCATGCAGAAGATAAAAAGATAAGGAGAAAGACGATACCCTTTCCTTAATCCTCTGGAAGGTTTGAAGAATTTATTAGGGGAGCCATTAATTAGGACAACATATGTGGATGTTGAAATGCACTGTAATATTTTGTTGCACCAATGGTCATTGAAACCTATCTTCTTCACGATGGATATTAGGAATGTCTAATCTCTGTCAAAAGCTTTTTTATGTCAATTTTAATACCCATAGTTCCTGAATTTCCTTTTTCCCCTCTGTTGGATCTCATATTGTGTATGATCTCATGAGGAATGGCAATGTTGTTACAAATTTTTCTGCCATGGATGAAAGCAGATTGGTAGGGAGATATGATTTTATTAAGGTAAGGTTTCATTCTTTGAGCTAGGAGTTTGGATATGATTTTATAAGTAGTATTGCAGGCTAATTGGTCTAAAATGACTTGGGGATGTTGGATTTTCAATTTTTGGGATAAGAGATATCAAAGTGGAGTTCATTTCTTTGAGAAGGTGTCCAGAAGTGAAGAAATGTTGAACCATTTTGACAATGTCATTTCCCAACAAGTCTCAATTGGCTTTGAAGAAATTTGGTGGAAATCCATCAGGACCTGGTGCTTTATCACTGGCAACAAAATGGATTTCATTTCATTGGGTTCAGGGTTTCTGTTGAGCAAGATGTTGTCAGTTGAGGTTATGGTTGTTGGGATTAGGTTGATGATTTCTGGGAAGATGGTTATGGTTTCAGCAGTTGCCATTCTTGAGAAATGAGTAGTAATGCAGTCCTTAACTTCTTGGTATTCAGAGATCCAGTCTCCTTCCTCATTCTGTATTGTATCAATCTTGTTTCTTCTTTTTATGCTCTTGGTGGCTATGTGAAAGTAACTTGTGTTTTGGTCTCCCAATTTTATGAGTTCATCCCTGCTTTTTTTTTCCAAAACTTTGCTTCTATATCTTGCCAGTTCTTGAGGTGTTTCCTTGCATCAGCTAGTGCACGACCCATATCTTCTTTGAAAGATTTGTTGTGAAGCCAGGTTAGATATTGCTTACATTATTCAATGTTAGTTTTGATGTTTCCATATATTTCCTTGTTCCAGACTCTGATTTGGAGATTTCTGTCTTTGAGTATTCTTGCAATTGTGAAAGCACTAGATCCAGAGATAGATTTACTCCAATATTCAGCTATTATTTTCTTGCATTCCTCATGCTCCAACCAAGGGCCAAAGAATTTGAAAGGTATCTTTCCATTATTCCAATGAGGATTAGAATTTAGAAGTATGGGGTGATGATCAGACCCAATAGCTAGCATATTGAAGATAGTGGTATTTGGATAAAGGATTAGCCAATCATCAGTTGCTAATTCTCTATCTAATATTTATTTTGTGAGAGCATGTCCCCTACTTTTGTTGGACTAAGTGAAGGGGCATCCAGTAAATCCAATATCAACCAAATCAAGTTCAAGAAATTTTTGTTAAATTGATAAGCTTCATTAGTATCCATAGGGTGAGCACGGAACTTTTCAGTGTCATGAAGGATAAAATTAAAGTCACCCATTACCATCCAAGGCAATGTATTGGTAACTGCAATTTTATCTATTATTTTATCGAGTTTGGAAGAGGTGTCATAGGGGCTACCGTAGTAGCCTGTGAAAATCCAGGGGGGATATTGATAGGTTTGATTATAGCATTGATATGATTCAAGAAGTAATCCATAATATCTAAGGAAATTATGTTTTTCCAAATCAATGTTAACTACCAGTAGTGCCACTTTCCCCTCCTGGATTTACAGACCATTAGTTGTTGACACCAAGATCAAGCACAGTTTTCTTAAATTTATCAAGCTTTTGTTTGGTTTCAAAGAGAAAAATGATATCAAGTACAACTTATTAAGCATATCATTAAGATAACTTTTTGCATCCCTAGTTCCCAATCCTTGGGAATCCCATTCCAAGGAGGTAAAGAATTGCCAAAAGTAGGAAATATTAGGATACTTGGAAGTTAGTCTTTTAGAGATAAGGTCATACTGGATGTAGTGAACAAAGTGGGTAATATAATGATTCATGTAGTATCTAATAGAAAGGTAATGAGAGATTGAGAAACTTACCATATTTTCAGCGGGTGAGATATATATCCATAGTACCATTAGCCACAGGGGAAGAAGTGTTATCTATCTGTTCACAGGAACCATCTGGGAAGTCTTTGAGTCTATTGAGGTTGGCTTGCTCCAAACAGTTTGGAAGTTGATTGTCTTCATTGCAGAGAGGCTTCTTTCTTTTACTGTCAAAGTTAGAGGTGTTTTTGGGATCTTCACTAAAAGTTTCAAAGTTGTGAGCTTTTTTCTTAGCTTTCCAAGATGCTTTCTTCCTTTTAGATGATTCAACTTCCATGTTTGCTTTGATTTGTTCCAGAGAGGGAAGGGCATTGAATAGGAACTTTTGTGGAGAAGGGGAAGCTAGGAAGATCTATTCAGCAGCAGCAATGTTTGCAGTAACAGCCTCAGGATCATTTCTTGCCTCAGAATCCTTGTTTTGATGAGTTCTGGCAACAACTTTCATTTTTGGTAGTTTTTTCTTGTAGGTTCCTTCTAGCTTTTTTACCTGACTAATTTTTTGTTTTTAAGTTGGCAATCCAGGACATCAGGGTGAGGAGAGGAGAGATTATAATTGCTGGAGACTGAGCTCCAAAAGTGATTTGGGTGTTAGATGTTGAGGTGATGTTGGATATAGTCGTTTCAAGCTCTAATCTCTTGGTTGCCTTCATTTTTGCCTCAAATTCTGCAGCACCATCTGCATCAAAATATGATTTGTAAATGACTTCTTTGCCAGCTTGTACAATTTTTTTCCTGGGGGTTCTTGGTGGAGGTGGTGGTGGAGGTGTTGATAAGGATTAAGTCATGTGATGGTTTTGATTTGGTGGTGTGGGAAAAGGGGGGCTAGGGTTATCAAGAATTATGCATACTTTGCAGAAACTAATTCAATTGAGTGCATAAGCACATTCCAACCAGTGGGAGAGAGTAGGAGTTTCAGAAGCTTCAATTCCAAACTTAAGAGATTTGGTGACATTGATAGTGAGTTTTACCTCCAAGGTTTTTTCAAATTTGTCTCTTCCATAGGGTTTCTTTGCATCTTAATAAACTCTTATTGGTTTCAGAATGTTTCTGATGTCTGGAATGATATGGGTTGGGATTCTTTTGACCAGGAGCCAAATCATGACTTTTAAGAATTGTTCTTCATCAATTAGATCAGGACCATTGGATGGTACACCTACTAAAACTATAAGTTTCTCAAATACTCCTCTGGTGCCACCTTTCCTCAGGGTAGTGTAGTCATCTTCATGTGTGATTCTGAGAATGTAGTAATTTCTTCTCCTATTCCAAACATCCACTTCAATTCTGCTTTACATTTCCCAGTTTGCATTGATGAAGTTGCTAACGCTGAGGTTTGAAAGCAAATGTTGGTGGAAAGCTTACCAATAAAACACCCTTTCCAATATTGAGGTTGTTTGGTTTTGATATTATCTGGATTGATGAAGACCTTTGGAAATAGGTCCTCAGGTAAGTTTATAGCAGAATTCATTTTCTGAACTAGGTTGTCAATAGTATTAGTGTTGGTGTTTGAAGAAGAAGCCATGAAGTTGAGGGTATGATACAAAGTGAGGTATATATGGAGGTAGTGTAGGTATTATTCACTGTTGGAAACGTAGGTAATGATTATGATTTCAAAATGAAGGTTGAAGTGGAAGGCTTTAATTTGAAATTTATTCACGTGAACATACTGAGTTTTGACATGCATAGAAAAGGTATCTAAAATTTGGAGGTTTGTAGTCAAGTTATAGAGGGAACTTGTTTGCATGTAGCTTTCTCCAAAGGCTTTTTTGCAGAGGTCTGGATAGTCACTGACTAATGGTACCTTGAACAGTGACCTGACATAAGAATTCAAAAGAAGAGTTGTGTTGTTAGTATCAATGTAATGAAAAGAGAGAGTGACCCGAGTTACCCGATTTCTAAGCTGGAGAGTCTTGTCCTTATCAGCGGCCGATTTGGAGAGAAAGTATTGATTGGGTCCAAAATGTGATTTGGGCTTACATCTCAGCTTTAAGAGCTCCGGTGGATGTATGATGTGAATTCTAGCCCAACAAGATTTTCATTCAGCATTTGTGAGGTTGCGAGTCAGATGAGTGAGCTTTGAGATTCTGTATGTGGGAGAGTAGCATGTGAAGTTATCAGATGTGTTACGTGTCCACCAATTACTGGTGACAAGTGTGATAGAGTTCAGCAATTCACCCCCACCTGTCAAGAAGACTAACTGATTAAAAGATGGGTTAAAGCGTGTGGGAAACAAATCCCTGCAGTATAGGCCATGAATGCCTATTTGCGGAAGAATTGAAACGACAGGAAAAGAGGGGGAAAGGATTAATTGGTGAAGCGACCGAAGCGCCCAAGGGTCTGTTCAGTAGTCGTAGAAACCAATTATTCTGTCTGTGCAATTTTTTTCTTAAGCAATTTTTCTTGTCGCAATTTATTCCTCTTCCTCCATGGCTGATGAGCAACAGGAGATCGATCGAAAAGGGAAGCAAAAGTTGGTTTCGGTGGATGTTGAGCCTCGAATTCACTAGTATCCTTATGATCATGATGTGAGTCGACTGCCATATGGAATTTCCTTGCCACAGGAGTGTGAATCTCCTAATTTCAGAGAGAGAGTTTTGAATGTATTTGAAGGATATGCAGCATAATACGGAGGTGAAACTCGAAGAGTGCATGCAAGAGGATGGACCTCCTGGAATTGTGCATGAGTTGTTGCTCGATTCTCCAGTTTAGCGATTGATTCAATTCTTCAATCAGCCCAAACCATCTCCGATTAATCAAGATACCAGTAATCCGTGTCTCAGGCCTGATGCTGATGTTGAGCATGGAGGTTGTAGGATGCCTGGAGCTGTACATATTGGTGATAATAAGACTTATGAGACTAGTGCTTCTGATGTTGTTGATAGTGAAGTTCCAATTCCAACTGTGATGCCAAAGTGTGCTGGATCATACGATGATGATTGGGTATTGTATGCCTATCATCCAAAGTATGGGCTTTAGAAGTGCATGAGGGGGTTGCTGTCGTTGCTGATGGGCTTCTCGTCTATGGAGTGAGTCGGGTTAGATTTCAGTCGATTACACTTCCTGCAGCAGAAAGGTTTATGGTTCGACAATTGGCAGCACCACCTTGACAAGTTGATGAGCCGATGCATTTTCCTGTAATGGATGCTCTTTGTCCGACTACTGGAAAGATAGGCCGAACGATTTTCGCCGGAAACATCCAACCCACTGTCGATCCAGGGCCCGATCCAGCTCGGCCAGTGAACACTCCCAGCAATGGAACACGAGATCCTGAAGAATCTGTAAGTGGTTTTTGAAAATGGGGTGCTCTGGTTTTTGCATCACAACCCTCTTTGTTCTTGGACTATATCCTGCTTTCTTCCTGTAAACTTGTTAAATATATTATTAGTTTCATTTTCCGTGGAAACGAAAACTACTAGTATGTCGAATCTTCTTTCCACTTCCACTCTCACCAAAATAAGCTACGTAATTCTTTAGGGTGTCTATACACTTCCACCATACCAACATTATACTGGCCCGTCACTATCACTGTCACATTCTTACATCCATCCTACCATCTTAGGTTTCCTAGGAGTTGCTTTCTCGTCAACACGTGTCCGAGAAATCTAATTTTTTTTTGAAATCATTGAACCGGCTTGTCGGTGCAGTTAATGACTTTGTTATCTTAAAGAATGAATAAGGTATGCAACGTGTTGTTTACTCATTTAACGAAATACTGAAACAAAATCTAGGTACAAAAGCATGTGAACCTGTACATATTTGTCTCTCGTTCATACCTGCTAGACAAATAGCCCGAAATCAGTCAATATAGTACCTAAATTAATATGGTTGAGATTGTTGGTGAAACAAAAGAATTCCCTGTCTGTCTGGTACAGCTAGTTCTACTCCCGCGAGAGAAATCCACGATTTTCACCTGCATTTTATTTTGTAAAATGACACTGATGCCGGTAATGAAAGCTATGATGGTTTTTCCAGCCGATTGAATATACACCTATAAGAGAATTTCGATATTTCTTTTGCTATCTCTAGTCGCGAACTGGCACTGTATAATATCCTTGAAGTCATTCTTCGGGCACGGCGCAACTATCAATAATTTTACACATTTGTTTGTTAGTTATGGCTCTCCAATATGGGGGTCTTTTCTTAATCAAGGAATTGAACTATTGAAGAGAGGTACAGAAGACGGATATCAGTCACATTAGAGAGCTAGCTAGATTGAGATTGATGGAAAAGATCTGAAAATACAAATAGAAAAGGAGAGACTCGAAAATGATCGAGGTGGGTCCTAAATTATTGTGTAACTATATGTTGAACTTTCAAATACAGATGGTCCATGATTTTAATGAAATTAGTTGGATTTTGATTTTTTGTATGTACCATATAATCTCGTCCACATAGTATATGGTCCATCACCACAATGATAGACTTAGTTTTTCGCAACTCCGCATTCATCCAGATAGTTTACGTCTTTGGACCACTGGAGTACTGGACAATCTCTTGAGGTGAATGCTTGATTCATCGGAAGCTTTAGAAATTTTCCATGTCAAAATCTGGGGAGTTTTTGAACGTTTTCATTTTCAACTCTAACATCATGTATGTAATAATGATTCTACTCCAATAATGCAGCTTTGTAATTACTAATTAAGCTATCTCTACTGACAGTAATGCTTCAACTATAGTTATAATTAGGCAACACATGACTAGTAGTCCAAATCTAACTTAAACTGTACAAGAATAGTACTACCAAACAGTATTTATCAATAATGGCAAATTCAATTTCCTTAACTGAAGAAAGTAACTTTTGTCCACAAATATTGAAAAGTTTTGATCACTGTTTAGTAAGAAAATGATTTAGTTAAAAGCTAATCAGTACATTCTTAAGAGCAATTAATGGGAGCCAACCACCAACTATAACCCAACTAGCACAAAATGACAAGCATTCGGTCCCTATATAAACCCTTCTACGGCTAAGAACCAAAACACACAAACTCATTAGCTTTTCAATCCATTTCAGCTCATTCAATTCCTTTAGCAAAAAAAATATTCTTGTTCTCAAGTTCAAAAAGTAGAAACTAAGAAAATGGCAGCAATGTTGAAGTTGGCATGTGTTGTTCTAGCTTGCATGGTTGCGGTTGCACCATATGCAGCTGAAGGAGCAATTTCATGTGGTATGGTGACTTCGAAGATGGCACCATGCCTTGGCTACTTGACGGGAGGTACTCTTCCAGCTACATGTTGTGCAGGAGTCAAGTCTCTCCTTGCATCTGCTCAGACCACCCCTGACCGTCAAGCTGCTTGCAGTTGCTTGAAGAGTGCCTCTGGTGGTATCGCCGGGCTTAACTATGGAAATGCTGCCTCACTTCCAAGCAAATGTGGTGTTAACATCCCTTACAAGATCAGCCCCTCTACTGACTGCACCAAGTATGTATATCTAGTATTCTTTATTGTCATAGCTATTACTTATTAACTGCTAATAAAAAAGTTCTTAATAGATGATAAAGTCGTTTAAAGTTCGGAGCCAATGACCTCTAATGTGAAAAGTTTTTTTACTAAAAGATTTGTTCTAAATGTTTGCTAATGTGTTGCTGCAGGGTACAGTAAATACCAAAATTATACCATAGGAGGATTTCCATTTAGCCAGAATCAATGAGCTACTGATGTATGATGAAGAATAAAATGGATGTTTAGGTGATGAAGCTTTATATCACAAGGAGTTCTGATTGACGTACTTGTGCCGAGCTTCGTGAGCTATATCATTCACTGTGTTGTTTTTGTTTTTTCTGTAGTAGAATTAGTTTCTTCGTTCTGTTTTCGTATCATCTAATCGGATCAGGCATTTCCTGGTAGTATATGTAATCCTCCCACTTTTAATTAATGAAGATAAAGATTTACTTACTATTAGCTATAACCTTCTCATCCATTGTTGATAATAGTCCCTCACTTCTTGGACAAAGAGAGAGTGGAATAGATGATTATGTCAATTACTACACCGCGAAAATTCTGAGTTCCTTTTATGAATTCTGGAAATTTGACGTAACTAACAATACATAATATCCAACTTTGTTCCATGATTCGTATACTATTTTGAATTTGTCTTATACATTTCTCTAAGCAAGTGCACTTAATAGCTTATATGGTATTCAAAACAGTGTAAATCTTCAATGGCAAATCAATTCTCTTTACTGCAATGGGGTAAGTTTTATCCATGAAAATAATTGTGATTACTTTTGTAGTCACGAGTGAATAATAAACATCTTAGTTAGCTATATTGGATGCCATCCGTTGTACTTGGATTCAGGTATGTTAGAAACGGCTCAAGGTCAAGAATGGGGTTGCATGTGTCCGACAACAAGACCTACTCTGACCAACTTTATTTCACAAATCAAAGACATGCATGTGGACCAAGTCCAATAGTACTGAATACTGATTCACTGAGCCTATGATGGACGACCTTTTCCGCCCAAATTTCTTAGATTGGTACTTGGCACGGACAAACTATATACCCAATCGGCCAGTCGGTCTTATATATAAAGGGTTACCCATGTAACGCAGTTTGGAAGAGCAGAGTAGTACATGTAATAACAAGAGGCACGGACAAACAAACTCCATAGACAATACACAGTACCAATGAGAGGACTGAGAAGAGACATTCCGGAAAGAGGTCGATGCATGAAATGAAATGCTTTTCTTACGTTCACACGGGATTGAGAAAACAACATTTTAATAGGAAAATTCCTACTTGAACTCGTTTATTAGGAAGCGAACCATACATCTTTTCTCTTAATGAATTTGGTCGCAACTTTGTATGCATAGTATAATATACTGGCAAGCATTGAGATTTGAGATCCCCTTTATAAATTCCTCCATCTCCGTGCCTCTCGTAACCAAACAAAACACAAACTCCTCTAACAGTTTCATATTAAGTACTGAAATTAATGGGGTCATTTAATGATGTAGTGCAAGATATGGCAGAATCTTATTTGAAAGGAAGAGATCAGCGAAAGAATATTCGTTAACCATGCAAGAATATCTGCATGTTTGTTATTTTTGTTAAGAAATAAGAGATATCTTGCATGATATCGTATTTGGGTAGATTTCCTTTTATTTGCATTAATCTTAGAAGATACTGTCTTTAAGCCTAATAAGGCCTATATATGTCCTCGTCTAAAAGAAAAGAAGATGGACTTTGAATAATCATATTCTTCCTTTGAGAAGTTTTATACATTGTGTGATTCCTAGTACTAACGTTCTACACCATTTGGTATTCAGAATCTGGGTATTGATCCTTCCAACATGGTTCGTGGTAGAGGTCAGGGTGGTCCTCGCGAAGCTCTAGTTGATGAGGTGATGGAGAGAACTAGATACGATGAATTATCACGCACGGTTGAGCATCTCGCCGGTCAAGTAGCAACATTGTTACAACGACATGAGCGTCGTCGTCCTCCTACGGATGAATCCAATTCGGATGGAACAGATGACGATACTGATACTGAAAACCCCTTTGCTGGGCGTGAGCGTGCTTCTAGGAGTTGGGAATCGTCATTTCGCATAGAGATTCCTGAGTTTCATGGTAGCGGTTTATCACCGGAAGATTGTATAGACTGGTTCTCTACCGTGGAGGAAGTTCTGGAATTTAAGAGGGTTCCGCTTGTGGCTACGCGCTTTCGCGGAAGGGCTGCTGTTTGGTGGCGTCAGTTGAAAGCATCTAGAATTCAGAAAGGTAAACCTCCTATTTCTTCCTGGGCAAGGCTTGAAAAGTGTATGCGTTCAGCCTTTTTGCCATTTAACTATACCAGAGAACTGTATATTCGTTTACAAAATCTTCGTCAGGGTTTTCGATCCATTGATGAATATACGAAAGAGTTCTATGATTTGGTCACTCGGTCAGGTATTACAGACACCGATGATCAGCTTGTATCCCGCTATATAGGTGGTCTGCGTGAGACTTTCCAGGACACACTAAATATGTTTAATTATTTTTCTGTGTCTGAGGTTCACCAACGAGCTCTGCGTTTGGAAAAGCAATTATCCCGTAAGTCAATTAGAGCAGCTGTTGGCCGTCCTACTATTGCTCCTTCACAGATTGCTTCCGCTCAACAGAATGTTAGTACGTCTCAGAGGCCTGGTCCTAAATGCTACCGATGTGGTGATCCTGGTCACTTGGCAAACGATTGTCGTAAGGCTGGTCGACCTGGCAAAGCTTTACTCGTAGAGACTACTGCTGCTGATGATGTCTTTGCTGATGCGGAGGAGACATCAACTGAGTTCGATGAAGTATTTCTGCCAGGGGACCAAGGTGACTGCTTGATGATTTCTCGACCATCATTCCTGACGCCGAAGGTCGACGCTGACGAGTCATGGCTCAGAAAGAACATCTTCCAGACAACGTGCACCATAGAAGGCAAAGTCTGTCGAATGATCATTGACTCAGGCAGCTGTGAGAACGTGGTGTCTGAAGAAGCTGTGAGAAAGCTCAAGTTATCAACAGAGAAACATCCTATTCCGTACTCTCTTCACTGGCTGAGTAAAGGTTCGGAGGTAACTATTTCCAAACGTTGTCTTGTGAAGTTTTCCATTGGTTTTATATACGAAGATGCTTTGTGGTGTGATGTCGTGGTTATGGATGCTTGTCATCTGCTATTGGGACGACCTTGGCAATACGACAGGGAGGTAATGCACGATGGTAAACTAAACACATATTCATTCTGGTTCAAATCGACTCGCATCACGTTAGTCCCTGCCAAGGAGGCTGTGCACAAACCACTCTCTAACCTGGCTTCCAATTTTCTGTCTTGGCGTACGTTTGAGACCGAGATTATAGATGAGGGTATTGTGTTCATCTTGTGTGGTCTTTCTCCTACATCTGCGACGGCTGTGGAGGTTCCGTCATGTATCCAGGGAGTATTATCGGACTTTGCAGACATTTTTCCTGTTGACCTTCCGGAGGGGTTACCTCCATCTCGTGCTATTCAGCACCGGATAGACTTAGTACCAGGATCGGTTCTTCCTAATCGAGCTCATTACCGTATGAGACCAAGAGAACACGAGGAACTACAGCATCAGGTAGGGGAGTTATTAGCCAAGGGTCTCATCAGGGAGAGTCTTAGTCCTTGTGCAGTTCCGGCGTTGCTCATTCCTAAGAAGGACGGTTCATGGCGCATGTGTGTGGACAGTCGTGCTATTAATAAGATTACGGTGAAATATCGTTTTCCCATCCCTCGTCTGGATGATATCCTGGACCAGCTTCATGGTGCGACGATTTTTAGCAAATTGGATTTGCGTAGTGGCTACCATCAGATTCGTATACGGCCTGGAGATGAGTGGAAGACCGCTTTTAAAACTAGGGAAGGACTTTATGAATGGTTGGTGATGCCGTTTGGTCTCTCCAATGCTCCAAGTACGTTTATGCGTGTCATGAATGAAGTATTAAAACCATTTTTGGGTAAGTTTGTGGTCGTTTATTTCGATGACATTTTGGTTTATAGTACTAACTTGGATATGCACTTGCGTCATCTTCGTGAGGTCTTAGTAGTCTTACGCCAGCAAAATTTCTTTGCCGCTACAAAGAAGTGTGTCTTCGGTACAGATCGCATTTTGTTTCTTGGATACGTCATATCCAAGGATGGTATTTCCGTGGATGAATCGAAGGTTGATGCTGTGCGTACTTGGCCTTGTCCGCAAACAATCAATGAGGCCAGGAGCTTTCATGGGTTCGCATCCTTTTATAGAAGGTTTATTCCCCACTTTAGCACTATTGCAGCAGCAATCACCGACTGCATGAAGGATGGCAAGTTTGCTTGGACAGACGCAGCTACAGCAAGCTTCATCTTGCTGAAGGAGAAGCTTTGTTCTGCCCCTATATTGTCTTTACCAAATTTTTCTTTACCATTTGAGGTTCATACAGATGCCTCTAAGGTGGGTATTGGTGCCGTCTTAAGCCAAACAGGTAAGCCGGTCACCTTTTTCAGTGAAAATTTGAATGGAGCCAAACGTAATTATAGCACGTACGAATTGGAATTTTATGCCATCATACAGACTCTCAAGCACTGGCGTCATTATTTGATTCATTCCGACTTTGTTTTGTTTACTGACCACGACGCTCTCAAGCACATAGGTAATCAAGACAAGATGAATGCACGCCAGGTTAAGTCGGCTAGCTATCTGCAGGATTTCACGTTCGTCCTCAAACACAAGGCTGGTACTCAAAACCGTGTGGCTGATGGTCTGAGTCGTCGTCGGAGCCTCTTAACATCCCTGCGGACTGAAGTATTGGGGTTTGACTCGTTTGCGACATTATACCAATCAGACCCATATTTTTCTGTCATATTGGAAGTTGTACGTGCTGGCAATAATACACAATTCTCCTTGCTGGACGGATTTATCTTCAAAGGTACTCGACTGTGCATCCCGTCCTGTAGCTTGAGGTTGAAGATCATCCAGGAGATACATAACGAAGGTCACTTTGGTCGTGACAAAACATTCCAACTGATCTCTTTCTCCTATTTTTGGCCGCGTCTGTTTAAGGAGGTCCAACGATTTGTCTCCCGTTGTCACGTCTGTCAGATCTCTAAAGGGTCAGCTACGAATGCGGGTCTTTATATGCCGTTACCAATTCCTTCGAAGCCATGGACTGATATTAGTATGGACTTTGTCGTCGGTTTGCCGCGCACTCAACAGGGAATGGATTCTGTTTTTGTTATAGTTGACAGATTTTCCAAGATGTCACATTTTGTAGCATGCAAGAAGACTGCGGACGCGGTTAATGTGGCGCTATTATTTTTCAGAAATGTGTACCGTCTGCATGGTCTTCCGGAATCCATCGTTTCTGACCGTGATTCTAAATTTCTTAGTCATTTTTGGAGATGTCTATGGAAATTGTTACGTACGGAGCTAAAATTCAGCAGCGCTTATCACCCACAAACGGATGGGCAGACAGAGGTAGTGAACCGTTCTCTTGGGAATTTACTTCGTATTTTGGTTGGGTCTCACACTAAGCAATGGGATCAACATCTGTTTCAAGCTGAATTCGCTTTCAATAGAGCAATTCATAGAAGCACAGGGTTTAGTCCTTTTCAAGTGGTCTGTGGGTTTAACCCTCGTTCCTCACTCGACCTAGCACCGGTTCCAGACCTACACCGGGTGCATACCATTGCAGATGCGTTAGTGGAGAATCTTCACCACATTCATGAGATTGCTGCTCAAAATTTGGTAGCTTCTTCTACCAAATATAAAACGGCCGCTGATAAGCATCGTCGTCATGTTGAATTTGAGGTAGGTGATTTCGTTTGGGCTGTGCTTATTAAGGAACGTTTTTCGGCGGGTACATACAACAAGTTGGGTCCTCGCAAGATTGGTCCATTTGAAATAATTGAAAAACTCAACCCAAATGCTTACCGTCTGAAGCTTTCCAGTCATATTCATACGGCTGATGTGTTCAATGTGCGTCATCTAATTCCCTACCACGGCGACTCGTCCGATGATGATCTTCCTAACCTGCCTAATTCGAGGGAGAATTTCCTCTTTCCCGGGGAGAATGATGTAGTGCAAGATATGACAGAATCTTATTTGAATGGAAGAGATCAGCGAAAGAATATTCGTTAACCATGCAAGAATATCTGCATGTTTGTTATTTTTGTTAAGAAATAAGAGATATCTTGCATGATATCGTATTTGGGTAGATTTCCTTTTATTTGCATTAATCTTAGAAGATATTGTCTTTAAGCCTAATAAGGCCTATATATGTCCTCGTCTAAAAGAAAAGAAGATGGACTTTGAATAATCATATTCTTCCTTTGAGAAGTTTTATACATTGTGTGATTCCTAGTAGTACTAACGTTCTACACCATTTAACACGGGTCATTTTGGAAATCAAATCAACTCACTGAAATCATTGAATCGGCTAGTCGGTGCAGTTAATGACTTTATTACCTTCGAGAATGAAAAGGTATATGATACGTGTTGGTCGTTCATTTATCGCAATAATGAAACAAAATGTAGGTACAGCAGCATGCGAAGCTGTACATATTTGTCTCTCGTTCATACCTGCAAGACAAAGAGCCCGAAATAAATTTACAGAGTAGGCAAATATGGTTGAGATTCTTGGTGAAAGAGAAAAGTCCCTTGTTAAGTCCGATAAAAATGTACAGTGCTGCTCCAGCGAGAGAGAAATCCTGGTCATGTCCGGTAATGAAAGTCATGTGTTGAGACTTGAGCGATGATGGTTTTTCCAGCCGATTGAATACACCAAAAGAGAAGTTTTGAAATTTCTTTTGCTATCTCAAGTAGCGAATAACTGTACAAAAAACAATAACTGTACGCATTTGTTTCTTAGTTATGTCTCAGAAATATGTGGCCCTCTCGTAATCAAGGAATTGAAGAGAATGTACGAAAAAACAGATATTAGTCACATAATAGAAATAGAAAAGGACAGACTCGTAAAAGATAGGTAAGGTAGGTCCTAAATTATAATCTAATTATATGGAAATACGACATTGAACTTTCAAATCCAAATGGTCCATGATTTTAATGAAATTAGGTAGATTTTGATTTTTCGTATGTACCATATAATTTCTTCCACGTAGTATATGGTCCATCATCACAAACATAGGCTTAGTTTTTTGCAACGCTGCATGCATCCGGATACTCTATATCTCTTTGGACTACTGGACAATCTGTAAACCTTTTGAGAACGGCAGAACTCACTGAGAAACCTTTTTAATCACTAACTAAACCTATCTCTACTGAAAGTAATGCAACATCTGTAGTTAAAATTAGGCAACACATGTTTGTAGGCAAGTCCAAGTGAGTAGTAGTCCAAATCTAACTCAAACTGTACTTAGAATAGAACTACTAAACCGTATATTCATCAGTAATGGCAAATTCAATTTTGCAAAGTGAAAAAGTAATTTTGTCCACAAATAATGAAAAAGATTTGATCACTGTTTCGAAATCAAATTTACTCAAAAGCTAATCAATAAAGCATGTTAAGAGCAACGTGTATAAACAGATACGTTCGTAGATAAAATCAGTTATTTCGATTCAATGTTGATTGAAGAAAGAAGAAAAACAACAGTACATGCATGACAAGAGGCACCGAAAACTAGCTCTTTATTTTCCCCGAACCGACGAATCATCCGGGTACTCAGCCGGAAAGGGTTTTACTCAAAAGACAGCACCAATAAGAGGACCGAAAAGAGACATTTCGTAAGGGCTCAAGTAATCTTTTCTCAAATTGGCCCCCGACTACGATCAGTACACCCTTAAGATCTCCTGCTGAATTAGTTAATTGAATAACAAAAGAACAAAAGATTTGTCCTGCTCTGGTGACTTTTAGCCGCTCGTCGTTGTAGTAGTGAAAGGTATTAAAAACTACTAACCTTTGTGGCAGCAAAATATCAACTGCTGTGAACTCAGTACGACATCCATATAAAATCTTTGGAGACTTGCCCAAGAATTCAAGGTAGGAAGTATTAACAACTAGCTTTTCACCATTATTGAACAGAATAAAGGAACATTTCCCTCCAGGTTCCCATGTAGCTTTCTGAAAATCACGTTTTGCTGACAATCCAACTATTAATCTTCCAGTGGCAGTGGAGCTTATGAATGCTACCTCGTAGACGTCCCTGCAATTATGCATGTCGACTACCAAGTTTCCACGTTCAACCGGTACATTCGAGTAACTCTTCATCCAAGTTTGGTATGTACATAGAAACTCTAGGAAGATATACCATATCCCAGTCATGAAGAAGAGTACACATTTTGCTACGTTCACAAGGATTGACGAAAAGAATTCGAGCAACTTGAAAAATATAGGGAGTATTTTTGCATGCTACCATCAGTTCGAAAATTTACACTCCTTTGATCAACACACGGAGTCTGTGTGTACTGACTCGACTTCATAGTCTCAAGGCATAGGAAATGTTCAACGGACATACTTAGATTATCACCATTAGCATCAATTAATTTTTTCCATCCATTGATATCACGTAAGTTGATACTGACACCTTGATTATCAACCTTGGGCATGAGAAATATTGATTTCACACGATTCCTTAGCAATTGATAGACTTCCAGCACGTTTATTCTCAAACACAGTTTGATATTGGCATTGTATCCATGACTTGGCATTAGCAGTTTCGGCTGGAACAAGTATAAATGAATTCCATATGAAACTGAAAGTACTTGATGTTTAGTTGACTGATGTCGGATTGACCGAACCCTGAAGAATTGTTGAATATTAGCAGCAGCTTGAGCTATTAACGAATCTTTCAGTGACAAATCCGTAATCCGAAAATTCTTGTTTTAACATTGATTTTTGTTCAAAAACCAAGTATTATTTGTCCAGTAGCATTTGATCTTGTAACTGCAGCCTTGTCGACGTCCATGTTACTGGCAAAAATTGTTTTGTTAGATCGAAACAAACCTGCCACTATGTGTATTTCGATTTGTACAACATATTCGAAAGAATTTCTGTTGTTCCATGTCTCAAGCTTTCGAAGTTCATCTAACTCTTTGTTATCACCCTTCCAAAGTGTTGAATAGAGTCCTGAACTAATGGAAGATGAAAAATTTATAAACGTTTTCTTCTCTTCAAGAACCATTAAGACTTTATGAATTGCAAGGGTTAAAGAAGAACCACAGAGACTAAGAAGATCGTATTCCGAGATACCATTGTAAAATATAATCTTCTTAGCTATAGTATTGAACCCCAAAGATGATGGTACTCCTTGCAAATAATTGTATTGACTCTTGATGCAGGGCGAAAGCGTTGAATAGTATTAAATCCAAAACAACATGTTTCCGAGATACTACTCTCAAATAAAACACTAATTTTCATTAATTAAAATATTCTCCTCTAATATCAAAACATGGAGCTCTTTATATAGATAACTCCTTATCAATTAATAACTAAATATTTTATTTAATTATTAAGAATACTTACTACCTTATCTAATGGATATTTTCTAAACTAATAAAATACTAAAATAAATACTATTAGATACTTCTAAAAGTTACCTAAATAATAAAAGAGAAAATATCTTAATTAATTAAATATTATTTGCTAAATAATAATAATAAATCAAAGAAAAATAACAATAAACGAGTATATTCACTTTCCCTAAATACTCCACCATTCTCCCCTTCTCAAAAAAAAACTCGCCCTCGAATTTTTCCAGTATTTGTTGTTGGGTAAATAATTCTTCGATGAAAATTCTTATAATCCTTCAAGTTAAATAATATTGACATAATTACTATTGAACCGGAAAATACCTGCGCATCGAAATAGTGAAGTTGATGTCGTTGATCCACCCGATTACATACTGCTTCAAGAGAATATGGACCAACATAACAAGAATATAACATGATCTCATCATCAGGGTAATCATCATAGACCGGTGGTGAATTCCAATCCACGATAACTTCATATTCTTTAGTTCCAGAGAAAGAAAAAATATCATCAAACCTTTGGGTTTCAAGATTTAATCCGGACTCCAAAGAATATCGAGGATCATGTGCAACTCCTTGAAATCCTTTCTCCTTGTCGCCAAAGATATTTTTGTTTTCATCACCGGTCACTTCCTCCACTCGTTGTAGGCTAGGACCATGATGGGGCTCTTGCTGATGATGCATTTCAGCCAATAGGAGGGTGAGCGCCTTAACCTTCCGTTCTAGATCATCTACTACCACTTGCTCGTTCTCATCGCTGAGAGCGGCTCTTCGAACAACACCATAATTACTTCCTCGAAACATGATGCAGGAGCGTTGCCTGTCTCTGAACCAACTGATGCAGGGCAGAATACAATAGATCGCACCAAATTTATCTTGGTGTCAGAACTGTATTCTCCACTTGGTGCTAATAGTGTCGACTTAGACAGAGATGACTGAATTCCATAAGCACTCGCAGGTGTTAATTGCGCACCTGTCAAACTTATATTTGTTTCTAGGTATTGTGTAAGAGTATTATTCAAGTAGCTATCAATCTCCGATCTTGGTTTCAGGTTATCTCTTAACTTAACTACCAAATCTTTTGCCAGTGATACTCTTTAATCTTTTGAGAATATACGACCACGAAGTCTTCCAGAGTAGTTCTTAGTAGTCGTGACTTGATGAAATCGACGATTCACATCATAGACAAACGAATAAAACAACGGTTGATGATTTATTGTTCTCATAGGATATTCCACCAAAGAATTCTCAGGAGTTAACCCAACAAACTTACTAGGGTTTAAATAAGAGACCGTACATGCTTTCTCATGAATAAGAACGTGATAACCTTCAACAGTAGGCAAAGTCCATATTTCATTATCAGGAATTAGTATATCCGAAGGTTTATTAAGTTAGATGACTCACCAATGAACTCCAAAGAATTATGCGACAACTCCTTCAACTGATTTATCTCTTCTTCTTCCTTCTGATGATCAACTTCCATAGGTTGCGGACCATCAACAGTCTTCTCTGAAACTGGAACCAAAAACATATCAACATTCTCTTGAGAATTAATCTCCGTCTCTTACTCACCAGCTGATGTAGCTGAAACACCGCCAACACCTTTAGACGACGAATAATCTTGAGTTTATAACGATACATCTTTATCGCTATGTGATTCTTCCTCTTCGTCGACCAGTTTTTCTTCTTGCATAGTGACATGAATATCATCCTCTGGAACATGAACTTCCATATCATCTTTGTTAACTGACGTAGCTGAAACAACTACATAAACATTAGAAAATGATGATTCTTTTTGAGTTGAAACAGGCAAAACAATCTTGAAATTTTCAAAAGTCTTCGCTTTAGCAATCAGTAGTTCAAGCTTTTTCAAATTCCGCTTTGCAGTTCTCATGTTAAGAAGATGTTAGTATGTTTTATATGTATCTTCTTTGGAGAAAAAACTCTTATTGAAATTGTAATCACTTGCAGATATTTCTAGTTTAAGCTGCAGAAGATCTTTCATAGTTACTAGTTCCATGATCAAAAGAGTAAAAGAAAAAAGAACTAGGTTTTTTTTTGTTTTTTTTTTATAAGGGATAGGGTTTTGAGTTTGCGGTTTTGCGGAAGCGGTTATGGATCGATTTCTAGATAAGAATCTAGAAATGTTGTCTGTGGTACCAACTAATGTATAACAGAACGGAATTGATAAAGGTGAAAGCAAGCTAGTTGCTGAAGATGAGAAAAGACTTTAAGTTTCGTCAGAAACTTAACAAATCTGATTGAGACATCAAGACTTGAGTTTTGATAATTGATAATAATAATAATTCAATAATAAGATGTGTTCTAAACAAGAAGGCATATCCTTTAAATAGGTTTACAAAAACCGTAAAACAGGAAAGCTAACTAAACTAGGAAAGCTAAAAGACTTGCAAAGAAAGCAAACGAAATAAAGGAATGAGAACAACTTGTCATAGTTGGTTTAGTAGAATGGAGGCAACTAGTCATAGTTGCCTTAGTCGAAAAGGGATCAACTTGTCATAGTTGATGCTGTCTTGAAGCAGAGGATGTCCTACATCAGACCTCACTTAAGTAATGAAAGATTACCTCAAGTATGAAACCAAATTCCCTACTCAAACTCTTTCCCTGAGATGCAGAGGAAACCATAAGCAAGACTATTTCTCTTGTTTTCTTCTTCAACGGATTCAATCAATTTCAGCACCAACTACAACTTCTTCTTCTGAAATCCAGTAAACAATCACCAACATCAATTTCAACTTCTAAACATCTTGAAATCTTCCTCTACTAATCTTCTCACCATCAATTCCATCTCCTTCAACTAATATTCAAACCCACGAACCCTAAGTCTCTGCTTTGACAAGAACCCTGATCCATGAAGTTTAAATCCAATAATTAAACAAACCCATATAACGATTCTATCCAACTCTTGTTAATTCACCACTGGAATCGAACTTCAAGTCAATTCCAAAAAACCCTAATTTAATCTGGGAAGAACATTAACCCTAATTTTCTTTGAATCAAAATTAAGCTTCATATAAAATCTCAATCTCATACCTGATAAAAACCCATATCTAATTATTCCTCAATTTCTCACAGATTCAATCCTTTCTAGAAAATCCTAAACTAATTCTCAATTCTTTTTCCAGAACTCAAACCACTCTAACATCAACACCTTCTTCTTTGATTCATCCAGTATCTAACTTCTTAAGAATCAACCACACAGATTAATAAACTGATTCACTCGATTGTTTCTCATATTCTCTCAGCCGAAAAAGAACAGGAAAAAGAAGAGCAGGAGAAGAAGAAAGAAGAAAGAACGAAAAGAACGAATAAGAGAAAATGATTCTCTCTGCTCGATTAGGTGAAGATAAGGCCAAATGAATTATTAGGACACCCACTTGCTTTGGTAGGGAAACCACAACGTGTCTGTGTTACATCAATGACACTTTTCCGTGAAATAACGATTTTACCCTTCATAGTAATTTGTTGATATCTGCTTCATCAAGTATCCGAATGACACGTTCGAGTAGCCCATTATGCATAACTTTCCAATATCTATCCAGAGGTACTAGTTTCGTATCTAGATCATTGTTAGATTAATTTATATTAATTAATATTCGTGTTAGACTAATCGAGTTATTAAAGGCTAATTCGTCCCTTGACTGGTCTAATAACATTGACGAGCTTGAGGGTCTTTACATCTTCTCTCTTCTAGATCATCCAGTTTTGTTAGGAATAAATCCACACTTAAATTCTTTTCCCATGCTTCTCGCTTAGTTTTAGGAATTATAACTTCAGTTGGGAATACCGCTTCAACTCCATATGTCAGACAAAAAGGTGACATTCTTGTAGCCTCTCTTCTAGTTGTTATGTATGCCCATACTGCATTGTGTACTTGTTCGCACCATCCTTTATTATATCCCTCTAATTTCTTTTTCAATATATATGCAATTGTCTTATTGGTTGCCTCAGCTTGACCATTGCTCTGTGGGTACAATGAAGTGGACTTCCCGCTTTGGATTTTGAACGCATTAAGTAACATTTCTATATTTTCTCCTTCAAATTGTTTTCCATTATCAGAAACTAGTTATGCTGGGATTCCAAATCTGCAAATGATATCCTCAAATATGAATGTGAAAACATATTTATCTCGAATGTGTTGCACCACTTTCACTTCTGACCACTTTGTAAAGTAGTCTGTCGCTACTATTAAATATCGTTTTTGCCCTGTTCCTGGTATGAATGGACCCACAATGTCTAGACCCCATTTTCCAAATGGACATTCACTAGTTGATGAGTTGAGCATCGTCCCGGGTGCGTGTATTTTCTTTCCATGACGCTGGCACTCTTCGCACCGACTTGACACTTCTTTCGCGTCTTCATGCATGTATGGCCAATAGTAGCCTTATGTTTTCATTCTATACGCTAAAGACCTTCCTCCACTATGATTTCATGCATCTCCATAATGTAATGCTTTCAGGATTTCCATTCCTTCTGTTCTTGTTAAACATTTAAGCGATGGTCTAAGGAATGATCTTCGGTAAAGTACCCCATCTCTCAACTCATAATTTGTTGCTCTGCTATTTAACTTGTGTGCCTCCAACCTGTTTCTTGGGACTTCTCCTCTTTCTAAATACAAATAAAGTTGGGTTCTTCAATCTGCGGCTTTGTTCGCCTGCTCTTCTTCTTCATTGTCTACTAGCATTACATCTACATCTTCGCATTCTTCTTTATTAATTGACGGTAAAAAGAGTGTTTGTATCTTTATGTCCCTCGTAGTCGGATCCACCATTATAGACGGAATAAAAGCAAGTGCATCTGCTAGCCGATTATCTTTCCGCGAAATGTGTCTCCAATTTATTTTTGGAATTTTTGTTGATAACTTTTGTACAAGCTTCTTGTATTTTTGCAAGGATGGTTCATTTGTGCTATATACCCCTTCTATTTGGCGAATAACCAAGTGTGAGTCACTAGTAATTCGCGCATCTTCAATTTGCATTTCAATGGCCAGACGTTACGCGTGCACAACCGCTTCATACTCAGTTTCATTATTGGTGGATGCGAATTCCAACCTGAATGAATATGTCATTCTTGTTCCTGCTGGTGAGATGAAAACTATTCCAATTCCATTACCCTCTCGATTTGATGATCCATCCACCAATATCTCCCATCTAGTGTTATCTATCAAAAAGTCTTTAGGATTCCCACACTCTTCATCTATATCCATCATCTCTTCCACACTTTCATCATCTTCTAAAGGGAATTCTGCCAAGAAATCTGAGATTACTTGCGACTTTGGGGAAGATAATATTTCATACTTGGTCTCAAAGTTCCCTATTCCTGATCTTTTTGATTGTTTCATTACTGACTCAATTGGTATTTTTGTTAACACTTTGATCTTGTGAGCTGAAAAATATATACGAAGCTTTTGTGTTGCATACACCAGTGAGAGTATTAGCTTTTCTATCTTTTAATAATTCTTCTCTGCAGCATTGTAAGTTTTGGTTATGTAATATATCGGTTTTTCCACTCCTTCATCCAGACGTAGTAGTACGACACTTAATGCATGCGTTGTTGATGCTAAATATATCAGTAACTCTTCTCCTTTTTCCGCCTTTTGCATGATGGACAAATTCATTAGATGATTCTTTATATTTTGCAGCGCTTTATTGCATTCATCCGTCCACTTGAACTTAGTTCCCTTTTTCAGAATATTAAAGAAATATTTGCACATGTCTGATGATCGCGAAATAAATCGCCCTAGTGAAGCTAGAAATCCATTTAGTTTGTGGACATCTTTTATAGTCGTGGGTGATGGAATTTCTCGAATCGCTTGTACCTTCTCTGGATCAACTTTTATTCCCTTATTTGATACAATATAGCCTAGAAACTTTCTCGATGCTACCCCGAAAATGCACTTTTCAGGATTTACCTTAATATTGAATTGTCGCATCTGTTCAAAGATTTTCCTTAAGTTTTCTACATGATATTCATCTTTATTACTTTTTACCAGCATATCATCAACATATTCTTCTAATGTGGTATGTATCCACTGTGCGAACACCTTCTCCACCATTCTTTGATATGTCGCACATGCGTTTTTCAAACCGAAAGGCATTTTTGTATAACAATATAATCCTCTAGGAGCGAAACAGGAAGTATGCTCTTGGTCTTCTTCAGCTAACGGAACTTTATTGTAACCCTTGTATCCATCCATCAATGATAATCTATCATTTCCTGCTGCCGACTCAACCATGTGTGGTATGTCTGGCAATGGATAACTGTCCTTCTGGCATGCTTTGTTTAAATCACTGAAGTCAATGCAAATCCTTATCCCCTTATTCTTGTTTGGCACCACCACCATGTTTGCTATCTATTCTGCATTTTTCGCTGGTCTTATGATTCCTGCTTCAAGCATCTTCTGTAGTTCTTCTTCTATCTGAGGATGATATGTTGTTGCTATCTTCCTTATCCTTTGCTTGAATGATCTTACATTCTTATTAATATCCAACTTATGACATGCAACGGATGGATCTATTCCTGGCATTTCTTCCATGATCCATGCGAAGATGTCTTTATATTCTCGTAAGAGGTTTATTGTTTTTTCTTCTTCTTCTTTCCCATCTTAGTTCCAATTTTTAATATATTTGGTTCCTCTACTGTTCCAACATTTATTTATTTTGTCGGTTCTGTTGCGATAAAATTTGCTTTAGGTTCTTTTATTACATGCATAGGTTCTCCTTCTTTTAGGTTCTGTTGCGATAAAATTTATCTCATGGTGGTGTTGGCTCTTTTATTACATGCATTGGTTAGCCTTCTTTTTCGGGAACTTCGCTTGGTATCCCCCTTACTTCTTGTGCTCTTATCATGTATATTCAGAACTCTCATTATTTCTTTAATTTTATTGCTCTTCTCCAGCGATCTTTTCGTTTCTTTGGGCGACCTTCATAGTTTTTCACATCTATCTGACTGCAGATCTTCGCACTCTCAATATCTCCTTTGATTTCTACTATTCCACTTGGTATTGGGAATTGAATGCATTTTTGAAGAGTTGATGCAACAACTTTAATCGCATGTATCCATGGTCGTCCTAAGAGCATATTATACGGTGATTCCACATCAACCACGTACAATTTCACCTGTGGTTCTATTTCTCCCAACAATATTCACACTGTTATTTCTCCTTTTGGCTTTATTGTTGCTTTATTAAAACCATGAATATTGTAACTTGGGCGATCCATATCTATATCCTTATATCCCATTTCTTTGAACGTGCGATAAAATAAGATATCCACCGAACTCCATGTATCTACTAAGGTTCTATCCACCGCCCATCCATCTTGTTCTTTCGCTCCAGCATGTTTTTCTTTGCGTTTTACAGCCATTGTAACCACCAAAGGATCTGTGCGTCTTAAATTCTCTTCTGGTATCTCTTCCGCCGTGAATGTTATACTCTGTTTTTCCCAATCTTTCAGTGGAGAAAGTTTTTCTACCGTCATAATTTTCTTTCCTTCGAAATCACGCTTGTGTATTTTTCCTGTAATTCTTCCATGGAAGTCATCGATAATAGTTTTGGTTATTAAGTTACTTTGTAATTTCCTAATCCCTATTTTGCTTTGATGATTCTTATCATTTTTGTTTTCTTGTTTCAATTAAAATAAGGATTTCTCTATAAAGAACTAAAAATTTGAACAATAAAGATGAAAATTTTGAGGCTAACCTTCTGAACTTTTAGGTTTAAACTTCTAAACTTTCACCACCACGGTAAATCACTCCAAGCTGATTTCTAGCGCCAAAATGTAGTTGCAGGAAATCCTACAACCACACCCTTAATGAAATCTTAATAACAATTTAAGTAATCATCTTAAAATTCATATATTCATTCATAAAATCTTTAATATGGTTACAAGATTTGAGATGAACTCTAACTTGGTGAACAAAAAATCTTTTTCTCTCCTAAATTCCAAGTTTAAGCTCTCAAAAAGATCTCTCCCTATACATGGTCGCTCGGTCCCTTATATAGGGATATTACATAGTGGATGACAGCTAATAAAGCCCTTATTTTCGGATCTGGCGTGCGTCATTAACGCATGCTTACTCTGACTCTTATCGCACGTACTCTATAACTTCGCACGATCATCACATTTTACTTGTGATTCTTCTGATGTCATCTTAAATATACTTTACGCGATAACCTTCGCTCGTTCATCGAACTATTACTTCGCACACATAATAGACGTGCAACACAGTCACTTGTTAAGGTTTCAATTTTTAACGTTTGTATCCATGTGACTCGTATGGATACCTGAAGTATTTTCGGTATAGTAAATTTTTTTGTGCGGAGTCGGAGCATCTCTGAGTGTTGGCTACTATTTTGTGAAAAACAAAATCCAGGTACGGCTTTGAAAGAAACTCTTGAAATACTTCTATCCTTTAGTTTGTACAGATATAAAACATTGAACTTCCAAGTCTAAGAGCATCTCCAATAGTGGGTGCTATTAATCCTACGTGGAGTTTTTATTTAGATCCTTGTTTGCGGGGTTATACATCTATAGCAAAAAGAAATAGTGTTTTCCTCATGAACCATCTCCAATAGTGCGGGTGTTAGTTTTAGGATTTGTTTTTTTGGATAAAGATAAATATGATTCCTTTTTTTCCTATTGGTTTAGAAAAATTTATTTAAGTATAATAATTAAAAAAATAATCAAAAAGATGACATGGAGGTCATTCTCAAGGTCTAAATAAGACTTTCTGTAAGACCTTCATAATTATTTTGACACCCTTCCTATTTTATAGGATCTACTGTTGGAGATGAATTTAATCTAAATGAGGGTCTAAAACCCTGTGTCAAAAAAAAAAAAGAACTCTCACCCTCTGTTGGAGATGCTCTAAATGGCCCATGGTTCAAATGAAGTCGGGTAGACCTTCTCGAACTGTCAAAACCAAACCCATCTACGCAAGTACAAAGCTGTTGAGGCGAATGCGGAGTCGGAGAAATCTTGAAAATTTTGACTTTGTTACCTTTTAGAATGAATAGGTACGCGACGTGTTGTTTTCTCATTTAACGAAACAAAATCTAGGTACAGCAGCATGTGAAGCTGTATATATTTGTCTCTCGTTCATACCTGCTAGGCAAAGAACCCGGAATCGATCAATATAGTGCCTAAATAAATATAGTTGAGATCGTTGGTGAAAGAAATAAGTTCCCTGTCTGGTACAGCTAGTTCTACTCCGGCGAGAGAAATCCCCGACTTTTACCTGCATTTTTATTTTGTAAAAATGACGCTAATAATGTCTTACTACTGATAATAATGTTTTATTTGAATTTCATCCAACTTTTTGTCTTGCGAAGGATCGATGTACCGGGAAGGTTCTTCTTCGCGGCAGTAGGAGGGGTGGTCTCTAATTGTCTCTGATGTTTGGGGACCTTCTCATATTTTGTTTAGTGAAGGATACAAATATTATATCATATTTATTAATGCGTTTAGTCGTTTTACTTGGATGTTTCCTATGTCTCAAATGTCTGATGTCTTTTCTATATTCTTTTTGTTCCAAAAGCATGTTGAAAATCTTTTTAATCGGAAAATCAAGATTTTTCAATCGGATAATGCACTTGAGTATCGCAAACTTACTCCGCATCTTCAGCAACTTGGTATTTTTCATAGATTTTCATGTCCACATACTTCTGAACAAAATGGTTTAGTGGAACGCCGTCATCGTCATATTCGTGAAACTGGTCTTACAATTCTAAACATGGCTTATGTACCATCCTCGTATTGGTATGACTCTTTTTACACTGCTTGTTTTTTAATGAACCGTGTTTCGTCCACTTCTATCAATAATTCTTCTCCATATGAAGTTCTTTTTGGTCTCCCACCAGACTACACTTTGCTTCGTGTATTTGGTTGTTTGTGTTATCCTTATCTACGACCATACAAGCCTCATAAAATGGAACCACTTTCTTCTCCTTGTCTTTTTATTGGATATAGTCCATCCCAAAAAGGTTACAAATGTCTTCACATCCCTACAGGACGGATATATGTCAGTCGCCATGTTGTTTTTGATGAGACCACTTTTCCTTTTGCGACCGCATCACTGCCTTCTCCGGTATCGACTTCTTCACATGTATCTATTTCTACTCCCTTAAGTTTTTCTTTACCGCCGACACTCGCTCTTAGTCAGCACGACCAGTTTCTGCTGTGTCTCCTTCACTTGGTTTACAGCAGACATACCCAACTGCTCCTCTCACCATCTTGTCAGACTCAGCCGACAACACTACTTCTCTTGGTTTTCAGCCGACACAGTCAACTACTCCAATCATCAACGTGTCAGACTCAGCCGACAACAATATTTCTTCTCTCAGACCTGTCACCAACTTGCAGTCTCCAACTCCTGCTTCTGAAGGTACACAATTGTCTTTTTTGCAGACGAAAACGTCTATGCCAGAGTCTACTACATTACCTTCACCTATGCACCTTCCAAAATCTAGTCACGTATCTACTACGGTGTCTAATTCAGCTCTGAATGAGCCTGTTCAGAATTCTGTGCCTGCCTCTGCTGTTGTCACACATCCAATGGTGACTCGGGCTAATGATGGCATTTTTAAACCAAATTCTAAGTATGCACTGGTATGTGATTCTCTTCTTGAGCCTACCTGTATTTCATAAGCTCATAAAGATCCAAAATGGCGTACGTCTTCCGATGACGAGATCAATGCTTTAATTCGAAATGGTACGTGGTCACTAGTAAAATATGATCCTTCTATGAATGTTTTTGGATGTAAATGGGTATTTTGTGTCAAACGCAATCCTGATGGTACAATTGTACGTAGTGAATCTCGCTTGGTTGCAAAAGGCTATAATCAACAAGAGGGAATTGATAACTCTGAAACTTTTAATCTGGTTGTTAAAACATTTACTATACGCATTATTCTCACATTGGCTTTGTCTTCCAATTGGCCTATTCGTCAACTTAATGTACATAATGCTTTCTTACATGGAGAACTTCAAGAAGAGGTGTATATGAAACAGCCACCGGGCTATGTGGATTCTCGTTTTCCTACGCATGTTTGCAAGTTACACCGTTCTCTCTATGGCCTCATACAAGCTCCTCGTGCATGGTACCACAGACTTAGTACCTTTTTGCTGCAAATTGGCTTTGTCACTTCGAAATGTGACTCCTCTCTATTCATCTACAACGGTACTCATGGTACTATTTATTTGCTGGGCTATGTGGATGATATTATTTTTACAGGTTCCAATTCTACTGGTATTAAATCCACTTTTGATCGTCTACAACAGGAATTTGCAATTAAATATCTTGGTTCTTTGTCTTATTTTCTTGGAATTGAAGCAATTCGTACACCCTCAGGATTGTTTCTTTCTCAACAAAGGTATGCTTATGATCTTCTTATTCGTGCAAAAATGGATGGTGTTAAACCTATTCACACACCACTTAGTACTTCTGGGGACATATCTTCTGATCATAGTACTTTATTAACTGACGCTACTGAATATCGTAGCATTGTTGGAGCCTTACAATATTTGACATTTACTCGTCCTGATTTGGCATATGTTGTTAATAAGGTATGCCAATTTATGCATGCACCCACCGTTTTTCACTGGGGTCTAGTAAAGCGTATACTTCGTTATCTTAAAGACACGTCTACTTTTGGTATACTTCTTCGACCATCTCCTTCTCTACAGTTATCTTTCAGTGCGTATACTGATTCAGATTTGGCTAGTTCTCTTGAAGATCGACATTCTACTAGTGGTTATTGTATTTTCTTGGGTGGTAATATTGTTTCCTGGGGTGCTTGTAAACAGAAAACAGTGTCACGTTCTAGTACTGAGGTAGAATATAGGGGACTTGCAATTGCTACTGCTGAAATTATGTGGATTCAATCACTTCTTTCAGAACTTCGTGTTTCTACTCAATCACTTCCTGTTCTATGGTGTGACAATCTTGGTGCAACTTATCTTACTGTCAATCCTATATTTCATGTAAGAACGAAGCACATTGAGATTGATTATCATTTTGTTCGTGATCAAGTTTCTTTGGAACTTCTTGATGTCAGGTTTATATCCTCCAAGGATCAAATTGCTGATATATTCACAAAATCGTTATCAAAGGATCGATTTTTTTTAAGGTTCAAGCTAACGGTTCAGGATAACCCGTTACGCTTGCGGGAGGGTGTTAGACATAGTCTGGTACGTGTGTAATAACACTCGCGTAACCATGTTGAGATATTTAGCTTATTGCATATTAGGAAATCTGATGTTTTTGAGGAACCCTGTAAATATATATATGTTGTACTTTGATAAATTATAATCATCGAATAAGAATCACAATTGTTTATCTTCTGTTTATGTGTCGTCTCTTCTTCTAAACTATTCTCTAGTTCTTAACCTAAACCTCGTAGTCTTGTCTTGCCGTTAATGAAACCTATAATGGTATTTCCAGCCGATTGAATATACACCTATAAGAGAATTTCGAAATTTCTTTTGCTATCTCTAGTAGAGAACTGGCAATGTATAATATCCTTGAAGTCATTCTTCCGGGGTAATCAATAATTTTACACATTTGTTTGTTAGTTATGGCTCTTCAATATGGTGGTCGTTTCTTTGTCAAGGAATTGAACTATTGAAGAGAGGTACAAAAGACAGATATCAGTCACATTGAAGAGCTAGACTGAGTTAGATGGAAAAGATCGAGGTAAGATAGGTCCTAAATTATTGTCTAACTATATGTGGAACTTTCAAATACAGATGGTCCATGATTTTAATGAAATTAATTAGTTGGATTTTGATTTTTTTTGGATGTACCATATAATCTCGTCCACATAGTATATGGTCCACCACCACAAAGATAGACTTATTTTACATCTTTGGACCACTGGACAATCTCTTGAGGTGAATGCTTGATTCATCCGAAGCTTTAGAAATTTTCCATGGCAAAATCTGGCGATTTTTTGAACGTTTTCATTTTCAACTCTAGCATCATGTATGTAATAATGATTCTACTCCCATAATGCAGATCTTTAATCACTAATTAAGCTACTGATAGTAATGCTTCAACTATAGTTACAATTAGGCAACACATGTCTGTAGGCAAGTCCAAGTGACTAGTAGTCCAAATCTAACTTAAACTGTACAAGAATAGAACTACCAAACAGTATTTATCAATAATGGCAAATTCAATTTCCTTAACTGAAAAAAGTAACTTTTGTCCACAAATATTGAAAAGTTTTGATCATTGTTTAGCAAGAAAATGATTTAGTTAAAAGCTAATCAGTACATTCTTAAGAGCAATTAATGGGAGCCAACCACCAACTATAACCCAACTAGCACAAAATGCTATATAAACCCTTCAATGGATAAGAACCAAAACACACAAACTCATAAGCTTTTCAATCCATTTCAGCTCATTCAATTCCTTTGGCAAAAAAAATATTCTTGTTCTCAAGGTCAACAAGTAGAAACTAAGAAAATGGCAGCAATGTTGAAGTTGGCATCTTCCCCATGCGTAACCTACTTTCATTACATCGCCTTGAATCCTCGTTCACGGGATTTGATATGAGCATATCGTACTCTTCTGGATGTGACACTGGGATGCTAAGAAATTACATGATGAAATATTCTGGATAGTGCAGGCTTGGGATCCTCCGCGGCCTCGTAAAGTTTTGAAGGCGTCTTCTAGACAGGGAGGTGATGATATTCTTGCGCTGCACCCTTGAAGAGTAGATGACCTTGTTGTGAGTACGTCTTTTTGGTTGACTATGTCTTCTGAGCTTTGACAGTGAAGGGATTCCGTGTATATCCTCAGTCCCCAAGTATGGTTTACATGTTTCCATCTTTGTAGTAATTTTTGTTGTGGTGAATCTCTGTATGGTATCAACGAATGAGCGACAACAGTTCTCGGTAGGAGATGTAATCAGAAAAGACTACATTCTCGTGGTAACAAAGTAGGTTGGATGAAATTGTATGGGCTTCCGTGGAAGTAAAAGGATTGCCTGGTTGTGATCATGATCCTTGACATGGGGAGCGTGGTGGTACGACCCTTTCCAGGAAGAAGCGGCGTTGAAGCAGCTTCGGCTCTTGGAGAGGATGTTGAAACTTAGGAAGTCAAACGCTAAAGTTTCGGCTTCGGATCCTGGAGCAGCTTATGGAAAGAACGCTGAAGCGTAGAGGTTGATGGAGAGACCGTTGAAGCGAAGCAGCTATCGGGGTGAATTTTGAAGCGGAGCGGCTGCGTTAATCAATGTGCTGTCAAACTGGACACCCTTCAAGCGAACAATGGTTAGGAATCCCCAGTTCCTTATATTAATCATGCTTTGGTTTGGGAGCGGCTTCTCTGGTTGGAAACATCTGCTTCCTTAATGCAGTGCGGTTGAGGGCTGCAGATATGTCTTGACGTTGTGCCTTGGGGAAACGTATAATCTCACATAAATGTTTCATCATGGACCGCACAGTTTTGTGGGCGAAGTCCCCAGAAATCATGCGTCTCTTGACAGGAAGAGAGTCTTCGTGAACCCAGGGGATTTGCTGATTTTCCTTGCTTCGATTTCGGAGAAGTCGTTCCCGATATTTACGTGTGATGAAATCGGATTGCTGATTCCCTACTGGGAGTTCAAGTGCAACGCTAGAAGGATGCAAGATGCTAGCGCTGGGAAGATGCAAGCTGCTGTTAAATGCGAGTTGCTGTAAAGATGCAAGCTGGAAGTGCAAGTGTGACGCTGGAAGGACGCAAGCTGTCATTACGCTGGAAAAGATGCAAGTTGCTGGCCCCGGAAATATGCAAGTCGTTAGCACTGGATCTTGTTGGAACGAGCGTTAGCTTTGCGTGGGTGCTGGTTCCGGCGTGGGCGCTGTCTTGGCGTGGCGCGGTAGCAATAAAGTGGGCCAGCATATTCCAGGTATGTACTCCAGCGTTTCTTGTGTTGGTGCAAACCCTAGCCATAGGTATGCCTCACATAAATCTGTAGAAATATTGTTTTTCTCTTCGAATATTACCGTGGTAGCGTCATTTACCCCATGAATAGTGACTAGTAACCGTCATGATGCAAAGTAGGTACACATGGGCATGCAACTGATTCCACGAAGACTGGCCGTTAGGATTTCTCTGAGATACAAGGTTGCAGGCCAAGGTAACCAAAGGTCCTTCTGCGAACGTGGTCAAACAACAAGAGGCGGAGGTTGGAAGGCTGTACAAAGAGTTGGATCTGAAACAGGCGGTCCTCCAAATGACGAAGGACGTTTTCTTCGAGAAGGGCAAACCACCGTTGAATGGCTTCCTTTGGATGCAATTCTGTCTTCTGAAATTCTTCTGTTTTTTTTCCCGAGCTGCATGCAGTTGCTTGAAGAGTGCCTCTGGTGGTATCGCGGGGCTTAACTACGGTAATGCTGCCTCACTCCCAATCAAATGTGGTGTTAACATCCCTTACCAGATCAGCCCCTCTACTGACTGCACCAAGTATGTATCTAAGTTATTTTTTATTATCACAATTATTTCTGTTTCTAGGACGGACTAATTAACAAATTTGTAACAGAGATGCTAAAGTCGTTCAATGTTCGGGCTTAATGAATTCTAATTTAAATAGATTTTGCTTAAAGTTTAGTTCTAGTTGTTTGCTAATATAGTAATGTTTTGCTTCAGGGTTCAGTAAATACCAAAATTATACCATAAGAGGATTTGCATTTAGCCGGAATGAATGAGTTACTGATACGATGAAGAATAAAATGGATGTTTAGTTGATAAAGCATTATGTCATAAGGAGGTCAGATGCGCGTACTTATGCCGAGCTTTATTACCTATCATCCGCTGCTTAGTGCCTAGTATTGTACGCTATTGTGATGTTGTTGGTGTTGCGGCCGTCGTTGTTTTTTCTGTAGTAGAATTAGGATGTTTCTCTCTTGGATTTTACTATCATCTAATCAGAGCAGATATTTCCTGGTAGTTAATGTAATCCTCCAATTTTTAAATAATGAAAATTAAGATTTACTTACTATTCGCTCAAACCTTCTCATGATGACATGATGTCAAACAAATATTTTCCCAATCACTACGATAGATTTTGTATTTCAAATATTGTCATATGTGGTGCATGTATGTTACCATTTTCTTTTCTTTTATTTTTCCTTGGAAAGAGTAAGTTTGAAAGAAAGCATACAAACCGTATAAAAGCAATTACAACTCAAGCGGGCAAAAGCCCAAACAAAAATTGAAAGAATAAGGAGAAACACTATATATCTTTCAATCTATCCGTTTACCTCCATCATTTATATTTCAGGTGATGCATTCTTTTTTTGAAAATTGGCATTTCTCCGGTGAAATCTTTTTGAAAATGCTTATTAGTCCCCAAATTTACAGTGGGTGAAACATTGTTGTATTTAAAACCAAAATAATATCCAACTTACAATTTCATAAAGATTCGGATAGCGCTTTGAGCTTTTTATTCATTTATCTGCAAGTCCAAATGAAGACGTATTAGCGGCATATATGGTTTTACCAAACCGTGTAAATCTTGAATAGCAAATCAATTTTCAATATTGCAAAGAGTTAGTTTTATCTCCACAGAAGATGCAATAATTGTCCTGAAGTCACGAGTCAAGAGTCTTGGTTAGCTTTATTGTACCGGATGCCATCAGTTGTCCTTTGCTTAAGAAAGATATGCGTCAAGGTCGGTGATCTTGTGGTTGTATGTGTCCGACAACAAGACCTACTCCGCTACTCGACCAATTTTTTGTGCCAAGTCGAAGACATGCATGTGCACCAAGTACTATGCGCGTACATTTTTCCATAATGGACGATCTATTTTACCAAACTTTCTTATGAAACTATCGAGAAGTATCGTGGGAAAGCACACTGCAGAGTAGTACATGTAGACAAAAGTTATAACCACTTACCAAGGATCCTCGGATGCACCACATACTTTATCGGAAAGGCTTCTATAATCTATACCCTTTATGCAGTGTCGGTAAGAGAACTGAGAAGAGACATTTTGGACGCTCCGTCAAGGACGCCTGCTGTTCTCATGTAGTCATACTATTGAGTTTGAGATGCAATCAGTGTCACCGTCACGTAACCTGTTTTCAAGTTGGTCCTTACAAGCAGTAAGGTCTTGATCAATGACGGGACCGGAGTTTCGGTGTAGTACATGTTTTTGTTCCCTTTAACAAACAAATTGATGCCATGTGTGGGCTACTCTCATGTCAAATATAAGTCTTTTGTTCACACTGGATTACGAAAACAACACTAGTTAAAAATGACAAGCATTCAGTCATTTTAAACTAATTAATTAAAGCTATCTCTATTGACAGCAACGCTTCAACTATAGTTAAAATTATGCATCTAACTGAAACTGTACTAGAACGTGGTATAATAACTACAAAATTTATACCATTGGGGAGGACTTGCATTTCGCCAGAGTGAATGATCTACAGATAAATGACGAAGAAGAATGAAATGGATGTTTAGGTGATGAAGCTTTATGCCATAAAGAGGGCTGATGCACGTACTTGTCCCGAGCTTTATAATTAGCTATCGTTCACTGCTTAGTGCCTAATATATTATCCAGTGCATCTGATTAAGTCACTTACTCAGTCGAGAGGGGCATATTGTCATATGTACTCATGCATGTATAGTAGCAGTTTTATACCTGCCGAGGGAAAATCCGAGGTTGCTTGCATGATTTTTTTTTTGAAAAGTAGTTTGGCCTAGCCTGTGAAAGTTTTATCCACAAAAGGTCTAATAATTGTCATCACTCTTGATGTCACGAGTCAAGATCTTAGTTTAACTTTATTGGATGCCATCAGTTATCCTCGGCTAAAAGAAATAAATGACGAGACTCAAGAGGACTGAGAAGAGATTTCATCAGGGCGACCCACCACACAATCAGTCACTTGTTTAAGGTTTTGATCTCCAACGTATGACAATACGAGAGTCAAATATATTGGTGTAGTAAATGTTTGGTGTCCCCTTGATGAAATTATATAATTGATGCCAAGTCAAGTGTTGGCTACACTTTTCACAAAAAACAGAATCTAAGCGCGGCTTCGAATGAGATATCGTTCACAGGAGGATTGGGAGAACAACATTTTCACCAAGATTGAGAAGGAAATTACTATGGCTAAAATTTGTTGGTAATTGTTAGACTATTGACTTATTTTAGTCAAATGTGTGTGCAGTTCACATGTGTGTAAGTGGTGAGGTGTCAGTTTTGTGTTGGTGGATCCACCGGCAAATACAGTTGCCGGTAATCATGAGTTGTCTGAAAATTCTTTTAAATATCAAAGTCTTGTGTTTGTAATTCTTTAAGAAATGATGAAATGAAAACCAGATCTGAGAGATTTTCAAACGACTGTAATTCTCTCAACATGGTATCAGACACCATAAATCCTAATTTCTTCATCTCTTTTTCAAATAATCAGTAAATCAATCCTTCCTCTCAATAATTTTTCTTTCAATCAATCTATTCATCAATGCCAGAACCTGATAAACACATTGCGTTAACATTCAAACCACCATCCAAATTAACGAATACTAATTATACACTATGGAAATCTCAGACTGTACCATTAATTCGAAGTTACAATCTCTTTAGATTTGTAGATGGATCTTACCGATGTCCGGTAAAGTATTACCACCGAACTTCACCAGAAGGAGCTGCAACTATCACTCGATCTGATTATGTTGAAGATACAAATCCTGAATCCGAATATGTTCGTAATCCTGTCTATACTTACTGGATTAATCAAGATCGAGCTCTTCTATCCTGGTTATTTACTACTTGTGCTGAAGAAACTCATTCTCAGGTTCTCGATTGCACTTTCTCTCATGAAGTTTGGATTCTTCTTCAACATAATTACGATGCTACAACAAAATCCAGGTTAATGCAATTGAAAACAGATCTTGTCACATTAAAGAAAAGCACAGATTCTATGTTGGTGTACTTCAATAAAGCTAAATCTCTATCTCATCAGTTAGCACAAATAGATCGACCAATATCTGATGAAGATTTGGTGTTTCACATATTACAAGGTATCCCGTCTGAATTCAATGCGTTTAAGACATCCATTACTACTCAGCAATTGAAGAATGAGAATATCTTATCACATCATCTGAGCTGCTTGGTTTACTCCTATCTGAGGAAATTCGTGTGAATGATGAATTTAAAGTGGATCTTACTACTGTCTCTGCAAATTTTTGGAACCACATCAACATAATCATCATCACTCGATTGCACACAATAATCAAATTCTAAACATTTCAACCTATGGTAATCATTCACATTATTCAGGTAATTCAAATTTTCACCCTCCTTCCAATTCAAAATGGTCTTCTTATGGTCCTAGAGGTTCTCCACCAAGAGAAATATGTATAGAGGTGGTCGAAATGGTGCTCGTTTTCGTGGTGGTTATAGAGGTGGCAGATTTGATGGTGGTGGACGATCTGGTCGATTCAACAATGAAAATCAGTTTTACTACTCACTAATGAAGTTTAACCATGCAACTGATTGTCAAATATGCAAGAAGCCAGACCACTTTGCACCAACTTGTCGATACAAATATGTTCCTTATGACAACTCAATGGCCTCTGCATACTATACAACCAATGACCATTACTATGAAGATTATGATGATTTCCGGTGCCCTGAACCTGAAGCATATGCTGCTTACTGATGATAATACTGCTTCTTCATCTGGATGGGTCCCTAATTCTGGTGCAACACACCACATTACTTCTGATCTATCCAACTTAAACCTCCATTCTCCTTATCAAGGATCAGATCAAGTGCGTGTTGGTAGTGGCTCAGGTTTGCACATAACTCATATTGGCACTTCTTCTTTTTAGAATGGCACTACCAAATTTACTCTCTCTAATGTACTACATGTTCCTTCAATTAAAAATAATTTGATTTCAGTACAACAGTTTACTAAGGAGAATAATTGTTATTTTGAATTTCATCATGACGAATTTCCGGTGAAGGATTTGGATACCCATCATACTCTGCTCACCGGACCTGTTACAGATGGACTCTACCATTTGGAATTTACCGTTACTGCTCTTAAACAAGCTTTTTCTTCTGGTACTTTTACAACTACTCAATGGCACAATAAATTAGGACATCCTTCATACAAGACTTTGAAGCACATATTATCATCTGTTGATGGAGTTCTTGTTGATCATTTGTCAACCTCAATATGTACTGCCTGTCAAAAAGCTAAAAGTCATGCATTACCTTTTCCTTCTGTTACTCATGAGAACTTGTATGGTCGTTTAGATGTCATTCACATAGATGTTTGGGTCTCCACTATATGTTCAATCAATGGGTTTTGTTAGAGCATAGCTCGGTCGACCTCGCATACGTTGCTATATCAAGCATCTTTGTCAATGTTAGTGATCTAAACTATGAGTCTTGATTTCTAGCCTACATAGATAAGTCTCGGACTAGGATAGAAAAGTGTAGTTGAGCTCAAGGACTTCATGAAGATTCATCATACAACGACGAAGATCTACTCAAGGAACCGTGGGACATCATCAACAAAAAGGTATGTGGAGACTTGAACTTATCTATCACTCTGTTTATGGGTGAAAATCGTTTCTGCCGATTTTGGTAATTTCGGTGAGTGGGTGAGAAATAAATCTAAACCCTAAACAAATGTACTGCACGGGAGTACTTTAGATTCGAGAGATCAATCTGTACAAATCTGGCCTAAACCAAGAAATGCCCGTTCCGGATTTGCTTCGGTCACAAATAGGAGGAGAAGGGCTGGTTTAGGGAGGGAAGCGAAGAGAGTGTTGAGACCAGAACAGTTCTGGAAGAGTAGTACTCGACTTGTATCAGAAAGTGAAAGCTTTGAGAAATCTAGCAAGAGTTGCTTTTCCGAGTGTTGTATTTCTCCTTGACCAAAAACTTGTTGTCTTGGTGGAAATAGGTAAGACCTATTTATACAAGTCTAAGTGAAACGTACTCTGGCCTCGTAAGAAAAAGAAACGGATGAGTTAAATGGGAAGAGGTAGTAACGCCTGGTATTAATGGAATTTGATGGAATTGATGTTCCATAATGAAAGAGCGTTTCACCATTACTTCCTGCATTTACTAACCGTTTTATTCTTAATACACTATCTTGAAACGGGCATTTGTGTATGTCGCACGTTGTAAACCGCCAAACCAAAACCCTAAAGAGCATCCCCCAGTTTGTGACATGTATTTATGTCTCGAGTTTTTTCGTGGAAAACGTGTAGCATGTCGTTGGTGTTTGATAAGTTGAGCTTGAGATATGTGCCGGCTCACTGGCGACCTTCGACGGTCGAGATTTTGCATCTTGAGAGGAATCGTGTCCTTTGATGTAGGCGCGTTATGCCAAAGTGCAAGGGTTGCATGGCATGTGCCAATGTCTTGTGTGGAATTCCTTGGATGTAGGTTGTGCATCGGGTGCAGGTGACAATGCCAAAATGCAAGTGTTGCATGGAATATGCCAATGACGCGCGTAGAGGCTTTGGCCCTAGGTTTGCACGGCTTGGCATGCTAGGTTGCAAGCGTCGCTTGGCATGTGCCAATGGCGCGTGTGGAGGCTTGGACCTAGGTTTCCAGGGCTAGGCATGCTAAGTCGCAAGCGTCGCTTGGCATGTGCCAATGGCGCGTGTGGAGGCTTGGCCCTAGGTTTGCACGGCTTGGCATGCTAGGTCGCAAGCGTCGCTTGGCATGTGCCAATGGCGCGTGTGGCGGCTTGGCCTGGGTTTGCACGGCTAGGAATGGTAGGTCGCAAGCGTCGCTTGGCATGTGCCAATGGCGCGTGTGGCATCTTGGTCCTATGTTTGCACGGCTTGGCATGCTAGGTCGCAAGCGTCGCTTGGCATGTGCCAATGGCGCGTGTGGCGGCTTGGCCCTAGGTTTGCACGGCTTGGCATGCTAGGTCGCAAGCGTCACTTGGCATGTCCCAATGGCGCGTGTGGCGGCTTGTCCCTAGGTTTGCACGGCTTGGCATGCTAGGTCGCAAGCGTCGCTTGGCATGTGCCAATGGCGCGTGTGGCGGCTTTGCCCTAGGTTTGCACGGCTTGGCATGCTAGGTCGCAAGCGTCGCTTGGCATGTGCCAATGGCGCGTGTGGCGGATTGGCCCTAGGTTTGCACGGCTTGGCATGCTAGGTCGCAAGCGTCGCTTGGCATGTGCCAATGGCGTGTGGCGGCTTGGCCCTAGGTTTGCACGGCTTGGCATGCTAGGTCGCAAGCGTCGCTTGGCATGTGACAATGGTGCGTGTGGCGGCTTGACCCTAGGTTTGCACGGCTTGGAATGCTAGGTCGCAAGCGTCGCTTGGCATGTGCCAATGGCGCGTGTGGCGGCTTGGCCCTAGGTTAGCATGACATGCTAGGTCGCAAGCGTCGCTTGGCATGTGCCAATGGCGCGTGTGGCGGCTTGGCCCTAGGTTTGCACGGCTTGGCATGCTAGGTCGCAAGCGTCGCTTGGCATGTGTCAATGGCGCGTGTGGCGGCTTGGCATGCTAGGTCGTAAGCGTCGCTTGGCATGTGCCAATGGCGCGTGTGGCAACTTGGCCCTAGGTTTTCACGGCTTGGCATTCTAGGTCGTAAGCGTCGCTTGGCATGTGTCAATGGAGCGTGTGGAGACTTGGCCCTAGGTTTGCACGGCTTGGAATGCTAGGTCGCAAGCGTCGCTTGGCATGTACCAATGGCGCGTGTGGCGCAAAGATCGTGCAGCTCGAATTTGGCATGATTTCCGTGAAGCGCAATGATTGTGCAGCTCGAATTTGGCACTGTACCGTGAAGTGCAATGATTGTGCAGCTTGGTTTTGGCATGGTTGCCATGATGCACAGCGATTGTGCGGCTTTGGTTTTGGCATCGTTTCCATGATGCGCAGCGATTGTGCGGCTTTGGTTTTGGCATAGTTTCATGATGCGCAGCGATTGTGTGGCTTTGGTTTTGGCATAGTTGCCATGATGCGCAGCGATTGTGCGTCTTTGGTTTTGGCATAGTTCCCATGATGGGCAGCGATTGTGCGGCTTAGGGTTTTGTGTGTCGAAACCCTAGTTTAGCATTTGAAAAAAGATACCCTGGTAATTTTTTACATAAGTGCATTATATGTTCTAATAAATGTGTTTAGCGTCATCGGTGACGTCATGCTATGCGTAAGGTTTTACCATTTTACCCCTTGTCTAAAACCACCATCAACATTAAGAACCCTGCTTAGATTGGAACATGGGCCTTGTTGCGAGGTAAGCATAAGATGGTGACAAACGAAGATAGAACTGAGACAGTAAGTCATGAAAGAGGTCCGAGGATATTTGTCTGACCTTTTTCGAGATGTAAGTAGAATCCGCAATCCTTGCATCTGGTAGCTTTGCACGAATCCCAGTATGACTAGGTGTCTTTGGGGCCAGGCTTTGGGACGCGAGGTGGAGCTGCTAGCATAGACTTGGCATGAAAGGGATTTGTCAGCACCAATGGGTGGGTTTGGAATGTGCGTGGGCCGCTCGGCAAAGCATGGCGTCGGCAAGGGGAAATGCAGGTTGCCGGCAAGGCTCTGACATGGTCCGCTAGTAAGGCGTTGGCATGGAAAGCACGGATTGTCCTGGATGGCGCGGAGCGTTGGCATTGGATGGAATTAGCATGAAAGGAGTGGAGTGTTGCAAAAGCTGACGTAAAGCGTTGCAAGACTGGCACTGGAAAGGAAAGTGCGGATGTCTTGAGAGTGACAAGGCTTGCTCTTGTGGGCCCAATCGCCTTTCTTCGTGCGCGGCTTTAACAGGGAATTCTTTTCTTATTCAAAAATCTTTTTCGAGAGGTAGGTAGCATCCGCAATCCTTTCATCTGGTACCTTTGAGAAAATCCTGGTATGATTGGGTGTTTTCAGGGGATAGGCTTTGGAACGCGAGGTGGAGATGCTAGCATGGACTTGGCATGAAGGGGACCCATTAGCACTGACGGGCATGGAACGGGTGTGGGCCGCTCTGTAAAGCATTTGGAAAGGCATGGCGCGGTGGTAAGGGAAGTGCTTGCAAGGGAAGCGCTTGCGGTTTAGGGTTTGACACGCCGAAACCCTAATTAGCGCCCTTTACTAGCATCGCTGTAGAATCCACGTACGGACTCAGATTTTTACGGTCCGACCCTTTATCGGACACGAAACAGAATTCTCTATCTCCCCGATAGTGAATAGTTAGGTTTCGAGCTCGTCTAGGAGGTGAAAACGGCCCGACAGTGAAAATCAGGAAGAAGTTAGGAGGGATGTTGCGGGCCCGGGGTGGCATAGTCGCGCGCCAGTCACCTATTCCCGTTCATGGAGGAAGAAAGAATCTTCATTTTGTAAAGCTCTAAAAACTCTGTCCGCATGAAAGAGGTATCGACCCTCTTCTGTTTTTTTGTTGTTCGTCTGGATCCGTGTTTTCGTCTGCAGTGTCTCTCCAGTGGATTCCAAAGATTTACCAAAATTCGATGTATTCTTGGGACGGATGGATGAAATAAATGCTCGGAAACGATCACGTCAGGGATAATCTTGGAGATTGTGGTTGCGTCGTCGGTCCATCCTCGACCTTAGGTTTTCAGTGGACCTTCTGATCGTGATGATGATGTGTCGTGAATCCTTGCATGGTCGAAAACTTCTGGAGCCCTTGGATGAAATAGGGAGACGTTTTATTGCCGATGTGATGCTATCAAGTCTCTCGGGACTTTGTTCCAAGCTACATCCTTCGAACCATCTTCTGAATCTTGGACTATCGTACAGAATGAAACGCGGTGAGAAGTCCCCAGTTATACTTCGGTTTGATATGATGGCATGGATGAATATGTGAATGTAACCTTCTGGCGTGCTTTTGGAGTCTTTAGTGCACATGCGCGGCTTCATGTTGAGAAATTCCCGCGGCTCGTAAAACCTCGACAATGATGATGTTGAAATCAGTAATAACCTGGTTGAGGGGATTCAAAGCGTCTCATGCTAGTAGTCTTTTGGATGTGACACTGGATGCTAAGAAATTACATGATGAAATATTCTGGATAGTGCAGGCTTGGGATCCTCCGCGGCCTCGTAATGTTTTGAAGGCGTCTTCTAGACAGGGAGGTGATGATATTCTTGCGCTGCACCCTTGAAGAGTAGATGACCTTGTTGTGAGTACGTCTTTTGGTTGACTATGTCTTCTGAGCTTTGACAATGAAGGGATTCCGTGTATCCTCAGTCCCCAAGTATGGTTTACATGTTTCCATATTTGTAGTAATTGTTGTTGTGGTGAATCTCTGGATGGTATCAACGAATGAGCGACAACAGTTCTCGGTAGGAGATGTAATCAGAAAAGACTACATTCTCGTGGTAACAAAGTAGGTTGGATGAAATTGTATGGGCTTCCGTGGAAGTAAAGCATTGTCTGGTTGTGATCATGATCCTTGACATGGGGAGCGTGGTGGTACGACCCTTTGCAGGAAGAAGCGGCGTTGAAGCAGCTTCGGCTCTTGGAGAGGATGTTGAAACTTAGGAAGTCAAACGTTAAAGTTTCGGCTTCGGATCCTGGAGCAGCTTATGGAAAGAACTCTGAAGCGGAGAGGTTGATGGAGAGACCGTTGAAGCGAAGTAGCTATCGGGGTGAATGTTGAAGCGGAGCGGCTGCGTTAATCAGTGTGCTATCAAACTGGACACCCTTCAAGCGAACAATGGTTAGGAATCCCCAGTTCCTTATATTAATCATGCTTTGGTTTGGGAGCGGCTTCTCTGGTTGGAAACATCTGCTTCCTTAATGCAGTGCGGTTGAGGGATGCAGATATGTCTTGACGTTGTGCCTTGGGGAAACGTATAATCTCACATAAATGTTTCATCATGGACCGCACAGTTTTGTGGGCGAAGTCCCCAGAAATCATGCGTCTCTTGACAGAAAGAGAGTCTTCGTGAACCCAGGGGGTTTGCTGATTTTCCTTGCTTCGATTTCAGAGAAGTCGTTCCCGATTTTCGTGTGATGAAATCGGATTGCTGATTCCCTACTGGGAGTTCAAGTGCAACGCTAGAAGGATGCAAGATGCTAGCGCTGGAAAGATGCAAGCTGCTGTAAAATGCGAGTTGCTGTAAAGATGCAAGATGGAAGTGCAAGTGTGACGCTGGAAGGACGCAAGCTGTCATTGCTCTGGAAAAGATGCAAGTTGGTGGCCCCGGAAATATGCAAGTCGTTAGCACTGGATCTTGTTGGAACGAGCGTTGGCTTTGCGTGGGTGCTGTCTTGGCGTGGCGCGGGTAGCAATAAAGTGGGCCAGTATATTCCAGGTATGTACTCCAGCGTTTCTTGTGTTGGTGCAAACCCTAGCCACAGGTATGCCTCACATAAATCTGTAGAAATATTGTTTTTCTCTTCGAATATACCGTGTGGTAGCGTCATCTACCTCATGAATAGTGACTAGTAACCGTCATGATGCAAAGTAGGTACACATGGGCATGCAACTGATTCCACGAAGACTGGCCGTTAGGATTTCTCTGAGATACAAGGTTGCAGGCCAAGGTAACCGAAGATCCTTCTGCGAACGTTGTCAAACAACAAGAGGCGGAGGTTGGAAGGTGTACAAAGAGTTGGATCTGAAACAGGCGGTCCTCCAAATGACGAAGGACGTTTTCTTCGAGAAGGGCAAACCACCGTTGAATGGCTTCCTTTGGATGCAATTCTGTCTTCTGAAATTCGTCTGTTTTTTTTTCCGAGCTGCATGCAGTTGCTTGAAGAGTGCCTCTGGTGGTATCGCGGGGCTTAACTACGGTAATGCTGCCTCACTCCCAATCAAATGTGGTGTTAACATCCCTTACCAGATCAGCCCCTCTACTGACTGCACCAAGTATGTATCTAAGTTATTTTTTATTATCACAATTATTTCTGTTTCTAGGACGGACTAATTAACAAATTTGTAACAGAGATGCTAAAGTCGTTCAATGTTCGGGCTTAATGAATTCTAATTTAAATAGATTTTGCTTAAAGTTTAGTTCTAGTTGTTTGCTAATATAGTAATGTTTTGCTTCAGGGTTCAGTAAATACCAAAATTATACCATAAGAGGATTTGCATTTAGCCGGAATGAATGAGTTACTGATACGATGAAGAATAAAATGGATGTTTAGTTGATAAAGCATTATGTCATAAGGAGGTCAGATGCGCGTACTTATGCCGAGCTTTATTACCTATCATCTGCTGCTTAGTGCCTAATATTGTACGCTATTGTGATGTTGTTGTTGTTGCGGCCGTCGTTGTTTTTTCGTAGTAGAATTAGGATGTTTCTCTCTTGGGTTTTACTATCATCTAATCAGAGCAGATATTTCCTGGTAGTTAATGTAATCCTCCAATTTTTAAATAATGAAAATTAAGATTTACTTACTATTCGCTCAAACCTTCTCATGATGACATGATGTCAAACAATATTTTCCCAATCACTACGATAGATTTTGTATTTCAAAATTGTCATATGTGGTGCATGTATGTTACCATTTTTCTTTTCTTTTATTTTTCCTTGGAAAAGTAAGTTTGAAAGAAAGCATACAAACCGTATAAAAGCAATTACAAGCGGGCAAAAGCCCAAACAAAAATTGAAAGAATAAGGAGAAACACTATATATCTTTCAATCTATCCGTTTACCTCCATCATTTATATTTCAGGTGATGCATTCTTTTTTTGAAAATTGGCATTTCTCCGGTGAAATCTTTTTGAAAATGCTTATTAGTCCCCAAATTTACAGTGGGTGAAACATTGTTGTATTTAAAACCAAAATAATATCCAACTTACAATTTCATAAAGATTCGGATAGCGCTTTGAGCTTTTTATTCATTTATCTGCAAGTCCAAATGAAGACGTATTAGCGGCATATGGTTTTACCAAACCGTGTAAATCTTGAATAGCAAATCAATTTTCAATATTGCAAAGAGTTAGTTTTATCTCCACAGAAGATGCAATAATTGTCCTGAAGTCACGAGTCAAGAGTCTTGGTTAGCTTTATTGTACCGGATGCCATCAGTTGTCCTTTGCTTAAGAAAGATATGCGTCAAGGTCGGTGATCTTGTGGTTGTATGTGTCCGACAACAAGACCTACTCCGCTACTCGACCAATTTTTTGTGCCAAGTCGAAGACATGCATGTGCACCAAGTACTATGCGCGTACATTTTTCCATAATGGACGATCTATTTTACCAAACTTTCTTATGAAACTATCGAGAAGTATCGTGGGAAAGCACACTGCAGAGTAGTACATGTAGACAAAAGTTATAACCACTTACCAAGGATCCTCGGATGCACCACATACTTTATCGGAAAGGCTTCTATAATCTATACCCTTTATGCAGTGTCGGTAAGAGAACTGAGAAGAGACATTTTGGACGCTCCGTCAAGGACGCCTGCTGTTCTCATGTAGTCATACTATTGAGTTTGAGATGCAATCAGTGTCACCGTCACGTAACCTGTTTTCAAGTTGGTCCTTACAAGCAGTAAGGTCTTGATCAATGACGGGACCGGAGTTTCGGTGTAGTACATGTTTTTGTTCCCTTTAACAAACAAATTGATGCCATGTGTGGGCTACTCTCATGTCAAATATAAGTCTTTTGTTCACACTGGATTACGAAAACAACACTAGTTAAAAATGACAAGCATTCAGTCATTTTAAACTAATTAATTAAAGCTATCTCTATTGACAGCAACGCTTCAACTATAGTTAAAATTATGCATCTAACTGAAACTGTACTAGAACGTGGTATAATAACTACAAAATTTATACCATTGGGGAGGACTTGCATTTCGCCAGAGTGAATGATCTACAGATAAATGACGAAGAAGAATGAAATGGATGTTTAGGTGATGAAGCTTTATGCCATAAAGAGGGCTGATGCACGTACTTGTGCCGAGCTTTATAATTAGCTATCGTTCACTGCTTAGTGCCTAATATATTATCCAGTGCATCTGATTAAGTCACTTACTCAGTCGAGAGGGGCATATTGTCATATGTACTCATGCATGTATAGTAGCAGTTTTATACCTGCCGAGGGAAAATCCGAGGTTGCTTGCATGATTTTTTTTTTGAAAAGTAGTTTGGCCTAGCCTGTGAAAGTTTTATCCACAAAAGGTCTAATAATTGTCATCACTCTTGATGTCACGAGTCAAGATCTTAGTTTAACTTTATTGGATGCCATCAGTTATCCTCGGCTAAAAGAAATAAATGACGAGACTCAAGAGGACTGAGAAGAGATATTTCATCAGGGCGACCCACCACACAATCAGTCACTTGTTTAAGGTTTTGATCTCCAACGTATGACAATACGAGAGTCAAATATATTGGTGTAGTAAATGTTTGGTGTCCCCTTGATGAAATAAATATATAATTGATGCCAAGTCAAGTGTTGGCTACACTTTTCACAAAAAACAGAATCTAAGCGCGGCTTCGAATGAGATATCGTTCACACAGGAGGATTGGGAGAACAACATTTTCACCAAGATTGAGAAGGAAATTACTATGGCTAAAATTTGTTGGTAATTGTTAGACTATTGACTTATTTTAGTCAAATGTGTGTGCAGTTCACATGTGTGTAAGTGGTGAGGTGTCAGTTTTGTGTTGGTGGATCCACCGGCAAATACAGTTGCCGGTAATCATGAGTTGTCTGAAAATTCTTTTAAATATCAAAGTCTTGTGTTTGTAATTCTTTAAGAAATGATGAAATGAAAACCAGATCTGAGAGATTTTCAAACGACTGTAATTCTCTCAACATGGTATCAGACACCATAAATCCTAATTTCTTCATCTCTTTTTCAAATAATCAGTAAATCAATCCTTCCTCTCAATAATTTTTCTTTCAATCAATCTATTCATCAATGCCAGAACCTGATAAACACATTGCGTTAACATTCAAACCACCATCCAAATTAACGAATACTAATTATACACTATGGAAATCTCAGACTGTACCATTAATTCGAAGTTACAATCTCTTTAGATTTGTAGATGGATCTTACCGATGTCCGGTAAAGTATTACCACCGAACTTCACCAGAAGGAGCTGCAACTATCACTCGATCTGATTATGTTGAAGATACAAATCCTGAATCCGAATATGTTCGTAATCCTGTCTATACTTACTGGATTAATCAAGATCGAGCTCTTCTATCCTGGTTATTTACTACTTGTGCTGAAGAAACTCATTCTCAGGTTCTCGATTGCACTTTCTCTCATGAAGTTTGGATTCTTCTTCAACATAATTACGATGCTACAACAAAATCCAGGTTAATGCAATTGAAAACAGATCTTGTCACATTAAAGAAAAGCACAGATTCTATGTTGGTGTACTTCAATAAAGCTAAATCTCTATCTCATCAGTTAGCACAAATAGATCGACCAATATCTGATGAAGATTTGGTGTTTCACATATTACAAGGTATCCCGTCTGAATTCAATGCGTTTAAGACATCCATTACTACTCAGCAATTGAAGAATGAGAATCTTATCACATCATCTGAGCTGCTTGGTTTACTCCTATCTGAGGAAATTCGTGTGAATGATGAATTTAAAGTGGATCTTACTACTGTCTCTGCAAATGTTTTTCAACCACATCAACATAATCATCATCACTCGATTGCACACAATAATCAAAGTCTAAACATTTCAACCTATGGTAATCATTCACATTATTCAGGTAATTCAAATTTTCACCCTCCTTCCAATTCAAAATGGTCATCTTATGGTCCTAGAGATTCTCCACCAAGAGCAAATATGTATAGAGGTGGTCGAAATGGTGCTCGTTTTCGTGGTGGTTATAGAGGTGGCAGATTTGATGGTGGTGGACGATCTGGTCGATTCAACAATGAAAATCAGTTTTACTACTCAGTAATGAAGTTTAACCATGCAACTGATTGTCAAATATGCAAGAAGCCAGACCACTTTTCACCAACTTGTCGATACAGATATGTTCCTTATGACAACTCAATGGCCTCTGCATACTATACAACCAATGACCATTACTATGAAGATTATGATGATTTCCGGTGCCCTGAACCTGAAGCATATGCTGCTTACTGTGATGATAATACTACTTCTTCATCTGGATGGGTCCCTAATTCTGGTGCAACACACCACATTACTTCTGATCTATCCAACTTAAACCTCCATTCTCCTTATCAAGGATCAGATCAAGTGCGTGTTGGTAGTAGCTCAGGTTTGCACATAACTCATATTGGCACTTATTCTTTTCAGAATGGCACTACCAAATTTACTCTCTCTAATGTACTACGTGTTCCTTCAATTAAAAATAATTTGATTTCAGTACAACAGTTTACTAAGGAGAATAATTGTTATTTTGAATTTCATCATGACGAATTTCCGGTGAAGGATTTGGATACCCATCATACTCTGCTCACCGGACCTGTTACAGATGGACTCTACCATTTGGAATTTACCGTTACTGCTCTTAAACAAGCTTTTTCTTCTGGTACTTTTACAACTACTCAATGGCACAATAAATTAGGACATCCTTCATACAAGACTTTGAAGCACATATTATCATCTGTTGATGGAGTTCTTGTTGATCATTTGTCAACCTCAATATGTACTGCCTGTCAAAAAGCTAAAAGTCATGCATTACCTTTTCCTTCTGTTACTCATGAGAACTTGTATGGTCGTTTAGATGTCATTCACATAGATGTTTGGGTCTCCACTATATGTTCAATCAATGGGTTTTGTTAGAGCATAGCTCGGTCGACCTCGCATACGTTGCTATATCAAGCATCTTTGTCAATGTTAGTGATCTAAACTATGAGTCTTGATTTCTAGCCTACATAGATAAGTCTCGGACTAGGATAGAAAAGTGTAGTTGAGCTCAAGGACTTCATGAAGATTCATCATACAACGACGAAGATCTACTCAAGGAACCGTGGGACATCATCAACAAAAAGGTATGTGGAGACTTGAACTTATCTATCACTCTGTTTATGGGTGAAAATCGTTTCTGCCGATTTTGGTAATTTCGGTGAGTGGGTGAGAAATAAATCTAAACCCTAAACAAATGTACTGCACGGGAGTACTTTAGATTCGAGAGATCAATCTGTACAAATCTGGCCTAAACCAAGAAATGCCCGTTCCGGATTTGCTTCGGTCACAAATAGGAGGAGAAGGGCTGGTTTAGGGAGGGAAGCGAAGAGAGTGTTGAGACCAGAACAGTTCTGGAAGAGTAGTACTCGACTTGTATCAGAAAGTGAAAGCTTTGAGAAATCTAGCAAGAGTTGCTTTTCCGAGTGTTGTATTTCTCCTTGACCAAAAACTTGTTGTCTTGGTGGAAATAGGTAAGACCTATTTATACAAGTCTAAGTGAAACGTACTCTGGCCTCGTAAGAAAAAGAAACGGATGAGTTAAATGGGAAGAGGTAGTAACGCCTGGTATTAATGGAATTTGATGGAATTGATGTTCCATAATGAAAGAGCGTTTCACCATTACTTCCTGCATTTACTAACCGTTTTATTCTTAATACACTATCTTGAAACGGGCATTTGTGTATGTCGCACGTTGTAAACCGCCAAACCAAAACCCTAAAGAGCATCCCCCAGTTTGTGACATGTATTTATGTCTCGAGTTTTTTCGTGGAAAACGTGTAGCATGTCGTTGGTGTTTGATAAGTTGAGCTTGAGATATGTGCCGGCTCACTGGCGACCTTCGACGGTCGAGATTTTGCATCTTGAGAGGAATCGTGTCCTTTGATGTAGGCGCGTTATGCCAAAGTGCAAGGGTTGCATGGCATGTGCCAATGTCTTGTGTGGAATTCCTTGGATGTAGGTTGTGCATCGGGTGCAGGTGACAATGCCAAAATGCAAGTGTTGCATGGAATATGCCAATGACGCGCGTAGAGGCTTTGGCCCTAGGTTTGCACGGCTTGGCATGCTAGGTTGCAAGCGTCGCTTGGCATGTGCCAATGGCGCGTGTGGAGGCTTGGACCTAGGTTTCCAGGGCTAGGCATGCTAAGTCGCAAGCGTCGCTTGGCATGTGCCAATGGCGCGTGTGGAGGCTTGGCCCTAGGTTTGCACGGCTTGGCATGCTAGGTCGCAAGCGTCGCTTGGCATGTGCCAATGGCGCGTGTGGCGGCTTGGCTCTGGGTTTGCACGGCTAGGAATGGTAGGTCGCAAGCGTCGCTTGGCATGTGCCAATGGCGCGTGTGGCATCTTGGTCCTATGTTTGCACGGCTTGGCATGCTAGGTCGCAAGCGTCGCTTGGCATGTGCCAATGGCGCGTGTGGCGGCTTGGCCCTAGGTTTGCACGGCTTGGCATGCTAGGTCGCAAGCGTCACTTGGCATGTCCCAATGGCGCGTGTGGCGGCTTGTCCCTAGGTTTGCACGGCTTGGCATGCTAGGTCGCAAGCGTCGCTTGGCATGTGCCAATGGCGCGTGTGGCGGCTTTGCCCTAGGTTTGCACGGCTTGGCATGCTAGGTCGCAAGCGTCGCTTGGCATGTGCCAATGGCGCGTGTGGCGGATTGGCCCTAGGTTTGCACGGCTTGGCATGCTAGGTCGCAAGCGTCGCTTGGCATGTGCCAATGGCGCATGTGGCGGCTTGGCCCTAGGTTTGCACGGCTTGGCATGCTAGGTCGCAAGCGTCGCTTGGCATGTGACAATGGTGCGTGTGGCGGCTTGACCCTAGGTTTGCACGGCTTGGAATGCTAGGTCGCAAGCGTCGCTTGGCATGTGCCAATGGCGCGTGTGGCGGCTTGGCCCTAGGTTAGCATGACATGCTAGGTCGCAAGCGTCGCTTGGCATGTGCCAATGGCGCGTGTGGCGGCTTGGCCCTAGGTTTGCACGGCTTGGCATGCTAGGTCGCAAGCGTCGCTTGGCATGTGTCAATGGCGCGTGTGGCGGCTTGGCATGCTAGGTCGTAAGCGTCGCTTGGCATGTGCCAATGGCGCGTGTGGCAACTTGGCCCTAGGTTTTCACGGCTTGGCATTCTAGGTCGTAAGCGTCGCTTGGCATGTGTCAATGGAGCGTGTGGAGACTTGGCCCTAGGTTTGCACGGCTTGGAATGCTAGGTCGCAAGCGTCGCTTGGCATGTACCAATGGCGCGTGTGGCGCAAAGATCGTGCAGCTCGAATTTGGCATGATTTCCGTGAAGCGCAATGATTGTGCAGCTCGAATTTGGCACTGTACCGTGAAGTGCAATGATTGTGCAGCTTGGTTTTGGCATGGTTGCCATGATGCACAGCGATTGTGCGGCTTTGGTTTTGGCATCGTTTCCATGATGCGCAGCGATTGTGCGGCTTTGGTTTTGGCATAGTTTTCATGATGCGCAGCGATTGTGTGGCTTTGGTTTTGGCATAGTTGCCATGATGCGCAGCGATTGTGCGTCTTTGGTTTTGGCATAGTTCCCATGATGGGCAGCGATTGTGCGGCTTAGGGTTTTGTGTGTCGAAACCCTAGTTTAGCATTTGAAAAAAGATACCCTGGTAATTTTTTACATAAGTGCATTATATGTTCTAATAAATGTGTTTAGCGTCATCGGTGACGTCATGCTATGCGTAAGGTTTTACCATTTTACCCCTTGTCTAAAACCACCATCAACATTAAGAACCCTGCTTAGATTGGAACATGGGCCTTGTTGCGAGGTAAGCATAAGATGGTGACAAACGAAGATAGAACTGAGACAGTAAGTCATGAAAGAGGTCCGAGGATATTTGTCTGACCTTTTTCGAGATGTAAGTAGAATCCGCAATCCTTGCATCTGGTAGCTTTGCACGAATCCCAGTATGACTAGGTGTCTTTGGGGCCAGGCTTTGGGACGCGAGGTGGAGCTGCTAGCATAGACTTGGCATGAAAGGGATTTGTCAGCACCAATGGGTTTGGAATGTGCGTGGGCCGCTCGGCAAAGCATGGCGTCGGCAAGGGGAAATGCAGGTTGCCGGCAAGGCTCTGACATGGTCCGCTAGTAAGGCGTTGGCATGGAAAGCACGGATTGTCCTGGATGGCGCGGAGCGTTGGCATTGGATGGAATTAGCATGAAAGGAGTGGAGTGTTGCAAAAGCTGACGTAAAGCGTTTGCAAGACTGGCACTGGAAAGGAAAGTGCGGATGTCTTGAGAGTGACAAGGCTTGCTCTTGTGGGCCCAATCGCCTTTCTTCGTGCGCGGCTTTAACAGGGAATTCTTTTCTTATTCAAAAATCTTTTTCGAGAGGTAGGTAGCATCCGCAATCCTTTCATCTGGTACCTTTGAGAAAATCCTGGTATGATTGGGTGTTTTCAGGGGATAGGCTTTGGAACGCGAGGTGGAGATGCTAGCATGGACTTGGCATGAAGGGGACCCATTAGCACTGACGGGCATGGAACGGGTGTGGGCCGCTCTGTAAAGCATTTGGAAAGGCATGGCGCTGGTAAGGGAAGTGCTTGCAAGGGAAGCGCTTGCGGTTTAGGGTTTGACACGCCGAAACCCTAATTAGCGCCCTTTTACTAGCATCGCTGTAGAATCCACGTACGGACTCAGATTTTTACGGTCCGACCCTTTATCGGACACGAAACAGAATTCTCTATCTCCCCGATAGTGAATAGTTAGGTTTCGAGCTCGTCTAGGAGGTGAAAACGGCCCGACAGTGAAAATCAGGAAGAAGTTAGGAGGGATGTTGCGGGCCCGGGGTGGCATAGTCGCGCGCCAGTCACCTATTCCCGTTCATGGAGGAAGAAAGAATCTTCATTTTTGTAAAGCTCTAAAAACTCTGTCCGCATGAAAAGAGGTATCGACCCTCTTCTGTTTTTTTGTTGTTCGTCTGGATCCGTGTTTTCGTCTGCAGTGTCTCTCCAGTGGATTCCAAAGATTTACCAAAAATTCGATGTATTCTTGGGACGGATGGATGAAATAAATGCTCGGAAACGATCACGTCAGGGATAATCTTGGAGATTGTGGTTGCGTCGTCGGTCCATCCTCGACCTTAGGTTTTTCAGTGGACCTTCTGATCGTGATGATGATGTGTCGTGAATCCTTGCATGGTCGAAAACTTCTGGAGCCCTTGGATGAAATAGGGAGACGTTTTATTGCCGATGTGATGCTATCAAGTCTCTCGGGACTTTGTTCCAAGCTACATCCTTCGAACCATCTTCTGAATCTTGGACTATCGTACAGAATGAAACGCGGTGAGAAGTCCCCAGTTATACTTCGGTTTGATATGATGGCATGGATGAATATGTGAATGTAACCTTCTGGCGTGCTTTTGGAGTCTTTAGTGCACATGCGCGGCTTCATGTTGAGAAATTCCCGCGGCTCGTAAAACCTCGACAATGATGATGTTGAAATCAGTAATAACCTGGTTGAGGGGATTCAAAGCGTCTCATGCTAGTAGTCTTTTGGATGTGACACTGGATGCTAAGAAATTACATGATGAAATATTCTGGATAGTGCAGGCTTGGGATCCTCCGCGGCCTCGTAATGTTTTGAAGGCGTCTTCTAGACAGGGAGGTGATGATATTCTTGCGCTGCACCCTTGAAGAGTAGATGACCTTGTTGTGAGTACGTCTTTTTGGTTGACTATGTCTTCTGAGCTTTGACAATGAAGGGATTCCGTGTATATCCTCAGTCCCCAAGTATGGTTTACATGTTTCCATATTTGTAGTAATTGTTGTTGTGGTGAATCTCTGGATGGTATCAACGAATGAGCGACAACAGTTCTCGGTAGGAGATGTAATCAGAAAAGACTACATTCTCGTGGTAACAAAGTAGGTTGGATGAAATTGTATGGGCTTCCGTGGAAGTAAAAGCATTGTCTGGTTGTGATCATGATCCTTGACATGGGGAGCGTGGTGGTACGACCCTTTGCAGGAAGAAGCGGCGTTGAAGCAGCTTCGGCTCTTGGAGAGGATGTTGAAACTTAGGAAGTCAAACGTTAAAGTTTCGGCTTCGGATCCTGGAGCAGCTTATGGAAAGAACTCTGAAGCGGAGAGGTTGATGGAGAGACCGTTGAAGCGAAGTAGCTATCGGGGTGAATGTTGAAGCGGAGCGGCTGCGTTAATCAGTGTGCTATCAAACTGGACACCCTTCAAGCGAACAATGGTTAGGAATCCCCAGTTCCTTATATTAATCATGCTTTGGTTTGGGAGCGGCTTCTCTGGTTGGAAACATCTGCTTCCTTAATGCAGTGCGGTTGAGGGATGCAGATATGTCTTGACGTTGTGCCTTGGGGAAACGTATAATCTCACATAAATGTTTCATCATGGACCGCACAGTTTTGTGGGCGAAGTCCCCAGAAATCATGCGTCTCTTGACAGAAAGAGAGTCTTCGTGAACCCAGGGGGTTTGCTGATTTTCCTTGCTTCGATTTCAGAGAAGTCGTTCCCGATATTTTCGTGTGATGAAATCGGATTGCTGATTCCCTACTGGGAGTTCAAGTGCAACGCTAGAAGGATGCAAGATGCTAGCGCTGGAAAGATGCAAGCTGCTGTAAAATGCGAGTTGCTGTAAAGATGCAAGATGGAAGTGCAAGTGTGACGCTGGAAGGACGCAAGCTGTCATTGCTCTGGAAAAGATGCAAGTTGGTGGCCCCGGAAATATGCAAGTCGTTAGCACTGGATCTTGTTGGAACGAGCGTTGGCTTTGCGTGGGTGCTGTCTTGGCGTGGCGCGGTAGCAATAAAGTGGGCCAGTATATTCCAGGTATGTACTCCAGCGTTTCTTGTGTTGGTGCAAACCCTAGCCACAGGTATGCCTCACATAAATCTGTAGAAATATTGTTTTTCTCTTCGAATATTACCGTGGTAGCGTCATCTACCTCATGAATAGTGACTAGTAACCGTCATGATGCAAAGTAGGTACACATGGGCATGCAACTGATTCCACGAAGACTGGCCGTTAGGATTTCTCTGAGATACAAGGTTGCAGGCCAAGGTAACCGAAGATCCTTCTGCGAACGTTGTCAAACAACAAGAGGCGGAGGTTGGAAGGCTGTACAAAGAGTTGGATCTGAAACAGGCGGTCCTCCAAATGACGAAGGACGTTTTCTTCGAGAAGGGCAAACCACCGTTGAATGGCTTCCTTTGGATGCAATTCTGTCTTCTGAAATTCGTCTGTTTTTTTTTTCCGAGCTGCATGCAGTTGCTTGAAGAGTGCCTCTGGTGGTATCGCGGGGCTTAACTACGGTAATGCTGCCTCACTCCCAATCAAATGTGGTGTTAACATCCCTTACCAGATCAGCCCCTCTACTGACTGCACCAAGTATGTATCTAAGTTATTTTTTATTATCACAATTATTTCTGTTTCTAGGACGGACTAATTAACAAATTTGTAACAGAGATGCTAAAGTCGTTCAATGTTCGGGCTTAATGAATTCTAATTTAAATAGATTTTGCTTAAAGTTTAGTTCTAGTTGTTTGCTAATATAGTAATGTTTTGCTTCAGGGTTCAGTAAATACCAAAATTATACCATAAGAGGATTTGCATTTAGCCGGAATGAATGAGTTACTGATACGATGAAGAATAAAATGGATGTTTAGTTGATAAAGCATTATGTCATAAGGAGGTCAGATGCGCGTACTTATGCCGAGCTTTATTACCTATCATCTGCTGCTTAGTGCCTAATATTGTACGCTATTGTGATGTTGTTGTTGTTGCGGCCGTCGTTGTTTTTTCTGTAGTAGAATTAGGATGTTTCTCTCTTGGGTTTTACTATCATCTAATCAGAGCAGATATTTCCTGGTAGTTAATGTAATCCTCCAATTTTTAAATAATGAAAATTAAGATTTACTTACTATTCGCTCAAACCTTCTCATGATGACATGATGTCAAACCAATATTTTCCCAATCACTACGATAGATTTTGTATTTCAAATATTGTCATATGTGGTGCATGTATGTTACCATTTTCTTTTCTTTTATTTTTCCTTGGAAAGAGTAAGTTTGAAAGAAAGCATACAAACCGTATAAAAGCAATTACAACTCAAGCGGGCAAAAGCCCAAACAAAAATTGAAAGAATAAGGAGAAACACTATATATCTTTCAATCTATCCGTTTACCTCCATCATTTATATTGCAGGTGATGCATTCTTTTTTTGAAAATTGGCATTTCTCCGGTGAAATCTTTTTGAAAATGCTTATTAGTCCCCAAATTTACAGTGGGTGAAACATTGTTGTATTTAAAACCAAAATAATATCCAACTTACAATTTCATAAAGATTCGGATAGCGCTTTGAGCTTTTTATTCATTTATCTGCAAGTCCAAATGAAGACGTATTAGCGGCATATATGGTTTTACCAAACCGTGTAAATCTTGAATAGCAAATCAATTTTCAATATTGCAAAGAGTTAGTTTTATCTCCACAGAAGATGCAATAATTGTCCTGAAGTCACGAGTCAAGAGTCTTGGTTAGCTTTATTGTACCGGATGCCATCAGTTGTCCTTTGCTTAAGAAAGATATGCGTCAAGGTCGGTGATCTTGTGGTTGTATGTGTCCGACAACAAGACCTACTCCGCTACTCGACCAATTTTTTGTGCCAAGTCTAAGACATGCATGTGCACCAAGTACTATGCGCGAACATTTTTCCATAATGGACGATCTATTTTACCAAACTTTCTTATGAAACTATCGAGAAGTATCGTGGGAAAGCACACTGCAGAGTAGTACATGTAGACAAAAGTTATAACCACTTACCAAGGATCCTCGGATGCACCACATACTTTATCGGAAAGGCTTCTATAATCTATACCCTTTATGCAGTGTCGGTAAGAAACTGAGAAGAGACATTTTGGACGCTCCGTCAAGGACGCCTGCTGTTCTCATGTAGTCACTATTGAGTTTGAGATGCAATCATGTCACCGTCACGTAACCTGTTTTCAAGTTGGTCCTTACAAGCAGTAAGGTCTTGATCAATGACGGGACCGGAGTTTCGGTGTAGTACATGTTTTTGTTCCCTTAACAAACAAATTGATGCCATGTGTGGGCTACTCTCATGTCAAATATAAGTCTTTTGTTCACACTGGATTACGAAAACAACACTAGTTAAAAATGACAAGCATTCAGTCATTTTAAACTAATTAATTAAAGCTATCTCTATTGACAGCAACGCTTCAACTATAGTTAAAATTATGCATCTAACTGAAACTGTACTAGAACGTGGTATAATAACTACAAAATTTATACCATTGGGGAGGACTTGCATTTCGCCAGAGTGAATGATCTACAGATAAATGACGAAGAAGAATGAAATGGATGTTTAGGTGATGAAGCTTTATGCCATAAAGAGGGCTGATGCACGTACTTGTGCCGAGCTTTATAATTAGCTATCGTTCACTGCTTAGTGCCTAATATATTATCCAGTGCATCTGATTAAGTCACTTACTCAGTCGAGAGGGGCATATTGTCATATGTACTCATGCATGTATAGTAGCAGTTTATACCTGCCGAGGGAAAATCCGAGGTTGCTTGCATGATTTTTTTTTGAAAAGTAGTTTGGCCTAGCCTGTGAAAGTTTTATCCACAAAAGGTCTAATAATTGTCACACTCTTGATGTCACGAGTCAGATCTTAGTTTAACTTTATGGATGCCATCAGTTATCCGCGGCTAAAAGAAATAAATGACGAGACTCAAGAGGACTGAGAAGAGATATTTCATCAGGGCGACCCACCACACAATCAGTCACTTGTTTAAGGTTTTGATCTCCAACGTAGACAATACGAGAGTCAAATATATTGGTGTAGTAAATGTTTGGTGTCCCCTTGATGAAATAAATATATATGATGCCAAGTCAAGTGTTGGCTACACTTTTCACAAAAAACAGAATCTAAGCGCGGCTTCGAATGAGATATCGTTCACACAGGAGGATTGGGAAACAACATTTTCACCAAGATTGAGAAGGAAATTACTATGGCTAAAATTTGTTGGTAATTGTTAGACTATTGACTTATTTTAGTCAAATGTGGTGCAGTTCACATGTGTGTAAGTGGTGAGTGTCCGTTTGTGTTGTGGATCCCCGGCAAATACAGTTGGCCGGTAATCATGAGTGGCTGAAAATTCTTAAATATCAAGTCGTGTGTAATCTTTTAAGAAATGATGAAATGAAAACCCGAGAGATTTCAAACGACTGTAATTCTCTCACATGGTATCAGACACCATAAATCCTAATTTCGCATCTCTTTTCAAATAATCAGTAAATCAATCCGTCCTCAATAATTTTTTCTTTCAATCATCTATTCATCAAGCCAACCTGATAAACACATTGCGTTAACATTCAAACCACCATCCAAATTAACGAATACTAATTATACACTATGGAAATCTCAGACTGTACCATTAATTCGAAGTTACAATCTCTTTAGATTTGTAGATGGATCTTACCGATGTCCGGTAAAGTATTACCACCGAACTTCACCAGAAGGAGCTGCAACTATCACTCGATCTGATTATGTTGAAGATACAAATCCTGAATCCGAATATGTTCGTAATCCTGTCTATACTTACTGGATTAATCAAGATCGAGCTCTTCTATCCTGGTTATTTACTACTTGTGCTGAAGAAACTCATTCTCAGGTTCTCGATTGCACTTTCTCTCATGAAGTTTGGATTCTTCTTCAACATAATTACGATGCTACAACAAAATCCAGGTTAATGCAATTGAAAACAGATCTTGTCACATTAAAGAAAAGCACAGATTCTATGTTGGTGTACTTCAATAAAGCTAAATCTCTATCTCATCAGTTAGCACAAATAGATCGACCAATATCTGATGAAGATTTGGTGTTTCACATATTACAAGGTATCCCGTCTGAATTCAATGCGTTTAAGACATCCATTACTACTCAGCAATTGAAGAATGAGAATCTTATCACATCATCTGAGCTGCTTGGTTTACTCCTATCTGAGGAAATTCGTGTGAATGATGAATTTAAAGTGGATCTTACTACTGTCTCTGCAAATGTTTTTCAACCACATCAACATAATCATCATCACTCGATTGCACACAATAATCAAAGTCTAAACATTTCAACCTATGGTAATCATTCACATTATTCAGGTAATTCAAATTTTCACCCTCCTTCCAATTCAAAATGGTCATCTTATGGTCCTAGAGATTCTCCACCAAGAGCAAATATGTATAGAGGTGGTCGAAATGGTGCTCGTTTTCGTGGTGGTTATAGAGGTGGCAGATTTGATGGTGGTGGACGATCTGGTCGATTCAACAATGAAAATCAGTTTTACTACTCAGTAATGAAGTTTAACCATGCAACTGATTGTCAAATATGCAAGAAGCCAGACCACTTTTCACCAACTTGTCGATACAGATATGTTCCTTATGACAACTCAATGGCCTCTGCATACTATACAACCAATGACCATTACTATGAAGATTATGATGATTTCCGGTGCCCTGAACCTGAAGCATATGCTGCTTACTGTGATGATAATACTACTTCTTCATCTGGATGGGTCCCTAATTCTGGTGCAACACACCACATTACTTCTGATCTATCCAACTTAAACCTCCATTCTCCTTATCAAGGATCAGATCAAGTGCGTGTTGGTAGTAGCTCAGGTTTGCACATAACTCATATTGGCACTTATTCTTTTCAGAATGGCACTACCAAATTTACTCTCTCTAATGTACTACGTGTTCCTTCAATTAAAAATAATTTGATTTCAGTACAACAGTTTACTAAGGAGAATAATTGTTATTTTGAATTTCATCATGACGAATTTCCGGTGAAGGCTTTGGATACCCATCATACTCTGCTCACCGGACCTGTTACAGATGGACTCTACCATTTGGAATTTACCGTTGCTGCTCTTAAACAAGCTTTTTCTTCTGGTACTTTTACAACTACTCAATGGCACAATAAATTAGGACATCCTTCATACAAGACTTTGAAGCACATACTATCATCTGTTGATGGAGTTCTTGTTGATCATTTGTCAACCTCAATATGTACTGCCTGTCAAAAAGCTAAAAGTCATGCATTACCTTTTCCTTCTGTTACTCATGAGAACTTGTATGGTCCTTTAGATCTCATTCATATAGATGTTTGGGTCTCTCCTGTATGTTCAATCAATAGGTTTTGTTAGAGCATAGCTCGGTCGACCTCGCATGCGTTTCTATATCAAGCATGTTTGTCAATGTTAGTGATCTAAACTATGAGTCTTGATTTCTAGCCTACATAGATAAGTCTCGGATTAGGATAGAAAAGTGTAGTTGAGCTCAAGGACTTCATGAAGATTCATCATACAACGACGAAGATCTACTCAAGGAACCGTGGGACATCATCAACAAAAAGGTATGTGGAGACTTGAACTTATCTATCACTCTGTTTATGGGTGAAAATCGTTTCTGCCGATTTTGGTAATTTCGGTGAGTGGGTGAGAAATAAATCTAAACCCTAAACAAATGTACTGCACGGGAGTACTTTAGATTCGAGAGATCAATCTGTACAAATCTGGCCTAAACCAAGAAATGCTCGTTCCGGATTTGCTTCGGTCACAAATAGGAGGAGAAGGGCTGGTTTAGGGAGGGAAGCGAAGAGAGTGTTGAGACCAGAACAGTTCTGGAAGAGTAGTACTCGACTTGTATCAGAAAGTGAAAGCTTTGAGAAAGCTAGCAAGAGTTGCTTTTCCGAGTGTTGTATTTCTCCTTGACCAAAAACTTGTTGTCTTGGTGGAAATAGGTAAGACCTATTTATACAAGTCTAAGTGAAACGTACTCTGGCCTCGTAAGAAAAATAAACGGATGAGTTAAATGGGAAGAGGTGGTAACGCCTGGTATTGATGGAATTGATGTTCCATAATGAAAGAGAGTTTCACCATTACTTCCTGCATTTACTAACCGTTTTATTCTTAATACACTATCTTGAAACGGGCATTTGTATATGTCGCAGGTTGTAAACCGCCAAACCAAAACCCTAAAGAGCATCCCCCAGTTTGTGACATGTATTGATGTCTCGAGTTTTTTCATGGAAAACGTGTAGCATGTCGTTGGTGTTTGATAAGTTGAGCTTGAGATATGTGTCGGCTCACTGGCGACCTTCGACGGTCGAGATTTTGCATCTTGAGAGGAATCGTGTCCTTTGATGTAGGCGCGGCATGCCAAAGTGCAAGGGTTGCATGGCATGTGCCAATGGCTTGTGTGGAATGCCTTGGCTGTAGGTTGCGCATCGAGTGCAGGTGACAACGCCAAAATGCAAGTGTTACATGGCATATGCCAATGACGCGCGTAGATTCTATGGCCCTAGGTTTGCACGGCTTGGCATGCTAGGTTGCAAGCGTCTCTTGGCATGTGCCAATGACGCGTGTGGCGGCTTGGCCATAGGTTTCCAGGGCTAGGCATGCTAGGTCGCAAGCGTCGCTTGGCATGTGCCAATGGCGAGTGTGGCGGCATGGCCCTGGGTTTGCACGTCTAGGAATGTTAGGTCGCAAGCGTCGCTTGGCATGTGCCAATGGCACGTGTGGCGGCTTGGCCGTAGGTTTGCACGGCTTGGCATGCTAGGTCGCAAGCGTCGCTTGGCATGTGCCAATGGGGCGTGTGGCGGCTTGGCCCTAGGTTTGTACGGCTTGGCATGCTAGGTCGCAAGCGTCGCTTGGCATGTGCCAATGGCGCGTGTGGCGGCTTGGCCCTAGGTTTCCAGGGCTAGGCATGCTAGGTCGCAAGCGTCGCTTGGCATGTGCCAATGGCGCGTGTGGCGGCTTGGCCCTAGGTTTTGACGGCTTGGCATACTAGGTCGCAAGCGTCGCTTGGCATGTGCCCATGGCGCGTGTGACGGCTTGGCCCTAGGTTTGCACGGCTTGGAATGCTAGGTCGCAAGCGTCGCTTGGCATGTGCCAATGGCGCGTGTGGTGGCTTGGCCCTAGGTTTACACGGCTTGGCATGCTAGGTCGCAAGCGTCGCTTGGCATGTGCCCATGGCGCGTGTGGCGGCTTGGCCCTAGGTTTGCACGGCTTGGAATGCTAGGTCGCAAGCGTCGCTTGGCATGTTCCAATGGCACGTGTGGAAACTTGGCCCTAGGTTTGCACGGCTTGGCATGCTAGGTCGTAAGCGTCGCTTGGCATGTGCCAATGGTGCATGTGGATACTTGGCCCTAGGTTTTCACGGCTTGGCATGCTAGGTAGCAAGCGTCGCTTGGCATGTGTCAATGGCGCGTGTGGCGGATTGGCCCTAGGTTTGCACGGCTTGGCATGCTAGGTCGCAAGCGTCGCTTGGCATGTGCCAATGGCGAGAGTGGCGCAATGATTATGCAGCTCGAATTTGGGACGATTACCGTGAAGCGCAATGATTGTGCAGCTCGAATTTGGCACGGTTACCGTGAAGCGCAATGATTGTGCAGCTTGGTTTTGGCATGGTTGCCATGATGCGCAGCGATTGTGCGGCTTTGGTTTTGGCATCGTTGCCATGATGCGAAGCGATTGTGCGGCTTTGGTTTTGGCATAGTTGTCATGATGCGCAGCGATTGTGCGGCTTTGGTTTTGGCATAGTTGCCATGATGCGCAGCGATTGTGCGTCTTTGGTTTTGGCATAGTTCCCATGATGGGCAGCGATTGTGCGGCTTAGGGTTTTGTGTGTCGAAACCCTAGTTTAGCATTTGAAAAAAGATACCTTGGTAATTTTTTACATAAGTGCATTATATGTTCTAATAAATGTGTTTAGCGTCACCGGTGACGTCATGCTATGCGTAAGGTTTTACCATTTTACCCCTTGTCTAAAACCACCATCAACATTAAGAACCCTGCTTAGATTGGAACATGGGCCTTGTTGCGAGGTAAGCATAAGATGGTGACAAACGAAGATAGAACTGAGAAAGTAAGTCATGAAAGAGGTCCGAGGATATTTGTCTGACCTTTTTCGAGATGTAAGTAGAATCCGCAATCCTTGCATCTGGTAGCTTTGCACAAATCCCAGTATGACTAGGTGACTTTGGGGACAGGCTTTGGGACGCGAGGTGGAGCTGCTAGCATAGACTTGGCATGAAAGGGATTTGTCAGCACCAATGGGTTTGGAATGGGCGTGGGCCGCTCGGGAAAGCATGGCGTCGTCAAGGGAAACGCGACAAGGGGAAATGCAGGTTGCTGGCAAGGCTCTGACGTGGTCCGCTGGTAAGGCGTTGGCATGGAAAGCACGGATTGTCCTGGCTGGCTCGGAGCGTTGGCATTGGATGGGATTATCATGAAAGGAGTGGAGTGTTGCAAAATCTGACGTAAAGCGTTGGCAAGACTGGCACTGGAAAGGAAAGTGCGGATGTCTTGAGAGTGACAAGGCTTGCTCTTGTGGGCCCAATCGCCTTTCTTCATGCGCGGCTTTAACAGGGAATTCTTTCCTTATTCAAAAATCTTTTTCGAGAGGTAGGTAGCATCCGCAATCCATTCATCTGGTACCTTTGAGCAAATCCCGGTATCATTGGGTGTCTTCAGGGGATAGGCTTTGGAACGCGAGGCGGAGCTGCTAGCATGGACTTGGCATGAAGGGGACCCATTAGCACTGACGGGCATGGAACGGGTGTGGGCCGCTCTGTAAAGCATTTGGAAAGGCATGGCGCTGGTAAGGGAAGCGCTTTGGAAGGGAAGTGCTTGCAAGGGAAGCGCTTGCGGTTTAGGGTTTGACATGCCGAAACCCTAATTAGCGCCCTTTACTAGCATCGTTGTAGAATCCACGTACGGACTCAGATTTTTACGGTCCTCCCCTTTATCGGACACAAAACAGAATTCTATATCTCCCCGATAGTGAATAGTTAGTTTTAGAGCTCTTCTAGGAGGTGAAAACGGCCGGACAGTGAAAATCAGGAAGAAGTTAGGAGGGATGTTGCGGGCCCGGGGTGGCATAGTCGCGCGCCAGTCACCTATTCCCGTTCATGGAGGAAGAAAGAATCTTCATTTTGTTAAAGCTCTAAAAACTCTGTGCGCATGAAAAGAGGTATCGACCCTCTTCTGTTTTTTTGTTGCTCGTCTGGATCCGTGTTTTCGTCTGCAGTGTCTCTCCAGTGGATTCCAAAGATTTACCGAAAATTCGTTGTATTCTTGGGAAGGATGGATGAAATAAATGCTCGGAAACGATCACGTCAGGGATAATCTTGGAGATTGTGGTTGCGTCGTCGGTCCATCCTCGACTTTAGGTTTTTCAGTGGACCTTCTGATCGTGATGATGATGTGTCGTGAATGCTTGCATGGTCGAAAACTTCTGGCGCCCTTGGATGAAATAGGGAGACGTTTTATTGCCGATGTAATGCTATCAAGTCTCTCGGAACTTTGTTCCAAGCTACATCCTTCGAACCATCTTCTGAATCTTGGACTATTGTACGGAATGAAACGCGGTGAGAAGTCCCCAGTTATACTTCGGTTTGATATGATGGCATGGATGAATATGTGAATGTAACCTTCTGGCGTGCTTTTGGAGTCTTTAGTACACATGCGCGGCTTCATGTTGAGAAATTCCCGCGGCTCGTAAAACCTCGACAATGATGATGTTGAAATCAGTAATAACCTGGTTGAGGGGAGTGAAAGCGTCTCATGCTAGTAGTCCCCATGCGTAACCTACTTTCATTACATCGCCTTGAATCCTCGTCCACGGGATTTGATATGAGCATATCGTACTCTTTTGGATGTGACACTGGATGCTAAGAAATTACATGATGAAATATTCTGGATAGTGCAGGCTTGGGATCCTCCGCGGCCTCGTAATGTTTTGAAGGCGTCTTCTAGACAGGGAGGTGATGATATTCTTGCGCTGCACCCTTGAAGAGTAGATGACCTTGTTGTGAGTACGGCTTTTTGGTTGACTATCTCTTCTGAGCTTTGACAGTGAAGGTATTCCGTGTATATCCTCATTCCCCAAGTATGGTTTACATGTTTCCATATTTGTAGTAATTGCTGTTGTGGTGAATCTCTGGATGGTATCAACGAATGAGCGACAACAGTTCTCGGTAGGAGATGTAATCATAAAAGACTACATTCTCGTGGTAACAAAGTAGGTTGGATGAAATTGTATGGGCTTCCATGGAAGTAAAAGGATTGTCTGGTTGTGATCATGATCCTTGACATGGGGAGCGTGGTGGTACGACCCTTTGCAGGAAGAAGCAGCGTTGAAGCAGCTCGGCTCTTGGAGAGGATGTTGAAACTTAGGAAGTAAAACGCTAAAGTTTCTTCTTCGGATCCTGGAGCAGCTTATGGAAAGAACGCTGAAGCGGAGAGGTTGATGGAGAGACCGTTGAAGCGGAGCAGCTATCGGGGTGAATGTTGAAGCGGAGCGGCTGCGTTAATCAGTGTGCTGTCAAACTGGACACCCTTCAAGCGAACAATGGTTAGGAATCCCCAGTTCCTTCTATTAATCATGCTTTGGTTTGGGAGCGACTTCTCTGGTTGGAAACATCTTCTTCCTTGATGCAGTGCGGTTGAGGGCTGCAGATATGTCTTGACGTTGTGCCTTGGGGAAACGTATAATCTCACATAAATGTTTCATCATGGACCGCACAGTTTTGTGGGCGAAGTCCCCAGAAATCATGCGTCTCTTGACAGGAAGAGAGTCTTCGTGAACCCAGGGGGTTTGCTGATTTTCCTTGCTTCGATTTCGGAGAAGTAGTTCCCGATATTTACGTGTGATGAAATCGGATTGCTGATTCCCTACTGGGAGTTCAAGTGCAATGCTAGAAGGATGCAAGCTGTTAGCGCTGGGAAGATGCAAGCTGCTGTAAAATGCGAGTTGCTGTAAAGATGCAAGCTGGAAGTGCAAGTGTGACGCTGGAAGGACGCCAGATGTCATTGCGCTGGAAAAGATGCAAGTTGCTGGCCCGGGAAATATGCAAGTCGTTAGCACTGGATCTTGTTGGAACGAGCGTTGGCTTTGCGTGGGCGCTGTCTTGGCGTGGCGCGGTAGCAATAAAGAGGGACAGCGTTTTCCAGGTATGTGCTCCAGCGTTTCTTGTGTTGGTGCAAACCCTAGCCATAGGTATGCCTCACATAAATCTGTAGAAATATTGTTTTTCTCTTCGAATATTACCGTGGTAGCGTCATCTACCCCATGAATAGTGACTAGTAACCGTCATGATGCAAAGGAGGTACACATGGGCATGCAAATGATTCCACGAAGACTGGCCGTTAGGATTTCTCTAAGATACAAGGTTGCAGGCCAAGGTAACTGAAGGTCCTTCTGCGGACGTGGTCAAACAACAAGAGGCGGAGGTTGGAAGGCTGTACAAAGAGTTGGATCTGAAACAGGCGGTCATCCAAATGACGAAGGACGTTTTCTTCGAGAATGGCAAACCACCGTTGAATGGCTTCCTTTGGATCTAATTCTGTCTTCTGAAATTCTTCTGTTTTTTTTTTCGAAAGGCAAATGAAACTCCTGGCTTATGGTTTTTATTTTCTGGATTTCTGTGTTGATAGACAAGTGTTACTTATGGGGGTTTTGGGTTATTATTCGGGGATGAACCGTTTTAGGATGATGTCATTTTTTTGTTATGATTGTAAGTGATACGATCATCCCATGGAAGATATGGAATCGTGAATGTTGTATGTCGGTAGATGACATGAGATGAAACATAGCATGGCTATCAGTTTTATCATTCCCGTGAAAACTTGAAATTGTAAACTATGTATTCTGTGTAGGAAAGACTTACTCGGTTTCCGGGATCTCCTAATGAAAAAGGGATCCTCCGTGTGTAACATCGAGTTTTGTCGGAAGCACCGCCGCGATTGTGGAAAGTCCCCAGTCGTTTTGAGTCACTTGATGACTGGATCGTTTGCTTTTGGTTTCTGTGAAGTCCCCAGCCGTCTCTTGTGGTTTGCGACTAGTAAGTAGGTTGTCTGGTAGTCGAGTTGTGGATCTATGAACAGATTGCTCGCTTCTGCCGTCCTGATGTCTAGATCGAAGTATGAGATCGAGGATTGAAAACTGACATTGTAACCGAAAGATCAATATCTCACTATGGTTGCCAATTGTTTATGGGTGAAAATCGTTTCTGCTGATTTTGGTAATTTCGGTGAGTGGGTGAGAAGAAAATCTAAACCCTAAACAAATGTACTGCACGAAATACTTTAAATTCGAGAGATCAATCTGTACAATTTTGTCCTAAACCAAGAAATGGACGTTCCGGATTTGCTTCGGTCACAAAGAGGAGGAGAAGGGATGGTTTAGGGAGGGAAGCGAAGAGAGTGTTGAGACCAGAACAGTTCTGGAAGAGTAGTACTCGACTTGTATCAGAAAGTGAAAGCTTTGAGAAATCTAGCAAGAGTTGCTTTTCCGAGTGTTGTATTTCTCCTTGACCAAAAACTTGTTATCTTGGTGGAAATAGGTAAGACCTATTTATACAAGTCTAAGTGAAACGTACTCTGGCCTCGTAAGAAAAAGAAACGGATGAGTTAAATGGGAATAGGTGGTAACGCCTGATATTGATGGAATTTCATGGAATTGATGTTCCATAATGAAAGAGCGTTTCACCATTACTTCCTGCATTTACTAACCGTTTTATTCTTAATACACTGTCTTGAAACGGGCATTTGTGTATGCCGCACGCTGTAAACCGCCAAACCAAAACCCTAAAGAGCATCCCCAGTTTGTGACTTGTATTGATGTCTCGAGTGTTTTCGTGGAAAACGTGTAGCATGTCGCTGGTGTTTGATAAGTTGAGCTTGAGAGATGTGCCGGCTCAGTGGCGACCTTCGACGGTCGACATTTGGCATCTTGAGAGGAATCATGTCCTTTGATGTATGCGCGGCATGCCAAAGTGCAAGGGTTGCATGGCATTTTCCAATGGATTATTTTTTTTGGCTATAGGTTAAGCATTGGGTGCAGGTTGCAATGCTAAAATGCAAGTGTTGCATGGCATGTGCCATTGGCGCGCGTAGCGGCTTTGGCCCTAGGTTTGCACGGCTTGGCATACTAGGTTGCAAGCGTCGCTTGGCATGTGCCAATGGTGCGTGTGGCGTCTTGGACCTAGGTTTGCACGACTAGGCATGCTAGGTCGCAAGGGGTCGCTTGGCATGTGCCAATGGCGCGTGTGGCGGCTTGGCCCTAGGCTTGCACGGCTTGGCATGCTAGGTCGCAAGCGTCGTTTGGCATGTGGAAATGGCGCGTGTGGCGGCTTGGACTTAGGTTTGCACGGCTTGGCATGCTAGGTCGCAAGCATCGCTTGGCATGTGCCAATGGCGCGTGTGGCGGCTTGGCCCTAGGTTTGCACGGCTTGGCATGCTAGGTCGCAAGCGTCGGTTGGCATGTTCCAACGGCGCGTTTGGCGGCTTGGACCTAGGTTGGCACGGCTTGGCATGTGCCAATGGAGCGCGTGGCGGCTTGGCCCTAGGTTTGCACAGCTTGGCATGCTAGGTCGCAAGCGTCGCTTGGCATGTGCCAATGGCGCGTGTGGCGCAACGATTGTGCAGATCGAATTTGGCACGGTTGCCGTGAAGCACAATGATTGTGCAGCTAGAATTTGACACGGTTGTCGTGAAGCGTAATGATTGTGCGGCTCGAATTTCGCACGATTTCCATGAAGCGCAGCGCAGCGATTGTGCGGCATTGGTTTTGGCATAGTTGCCATGATGCACAGCGATTGTGCGGCGGCATAATTGCCATTATGCGCAGCGATTGTGCGTCTTTGGTTTTGGCATAGTTGCCATAATGCGCAGCGATTGTGCGGCTTAGGGTTTTGTGTGTCGAAACCCTAGTTTAGCATTTGAAAAAAGATACCCTGGTAATTTTTTACATAAGTGCATTATATGTTCTAATAAATGTGTTTAGCGTCACCGGTGATGTCATGCTATGCGTAAGGTTTTACGATTTTACCCTTGTCTAAAAAACACAATCAACACACTCAAAAGTCTATCTCTTCTATCTCCTACTTCTTGTAAGACAAAAGTCGTATGCTATATAGACTGGATCATACACATTTGATATTTCGAGCCGAGTATATCTCTCCTATCTATATCTCGAAATCATGTGTTGGTAAAGCGTTTCGATTTGACCAAGTTTATCTTTACCTAGTGATGAAAGTCATGAAAAGTTTCTATTACTTTGTGAATTGCTCTGACGTGAATCGGTCTGTGAATAACGGATACATAGCGTCCTCTGAGAATGTCTCAATGATTGGAATGAGAGTTTCGATTACATAACCATGTATTCCTTAATCCGAAGTTTTCGAACTTTGTTGATTGAGAGAAACCAGAGGAATTGTCTTTGCCAAGTCCGCGAACTGACGGAAGTTCTCGTACCGAGAATTTCTGCTGGGGTTTTCCGAAAATTCGTTTGCGTGTAATTCCGCGAACTGGCAGAAGTCTCTTTGCCGAGATTTTCTGTTGAGTTTGGAAAACTCCGCCGGTTCTCTTAAGTCCGCGAACTTGTTTGTGAGCTTAAGCGGTTATGATCTAAAGATGTGCTCTGAACATGAAACTTAAATTACTAAGGAATGCTTTATGCAAACCGTGGCTATAAAGTTCATGAGCCGATTCAATCGAATCGAATCATCTTTGTTTCAATTGTGTCTTGTGTAGTTACATAAGATCTCATAGCAATTGAACAACTATTTAACTAGTTCATTTGAGTCAATTGAACTAGTTATGGTGAAGAAGAACAAGGTTAATATGAAATGCTCATATGGTTAACCTTTTGGGTTACTATGTTTAACCAACATAAACGTACACATTTGGGCATGGTTTTCGCAGACCCAGTAAACGTCTACCCAAGTGTGTGTGACAAGCTAAGTTTTCGATCTAACGGTTGAGAAATGTTATCTTGAATCTAAATAAGATTTTCATCTAACGGTGAATATGGATTGCTTTGTAACTAAGGCAAAACCTGATTTGAAGGCTATATAAAGGAGACATCTAGCATTGTGCAAAACTAATCCCCACACGTCTGTGTGATACTAGTGCGCTCTCTAGAGTCGATTCTCCTTTAACCTTTGGTTTTCTTCTCAAAAACCAGGTTAACGACTTCAACACTTCATTGGGATTGTGAATCCAGACCGATACTACTTTTATCGTAGTTGTGTGATCTGATCTTGCATCTTCTATCGTACGAGTACAATCTATTGAATGGCTTGAGATCGTGAGAGTTCTCCGATAGGAAAGATAAAGAAGTCACAAACATCTTTGTCTCACTGTTTGTGATTCCTCGACAAACTGCCTGTGTAGTCAGGAAGGATTGTAGAGAGGTGATTGATTAATCTAGGTTGTTGTTCGAGAATATAAGACCGGATTATCAATTGGTTCCTGTTCACCTTGATTTCATATCTTAAGAAGGAACAAAACCTAGGGTTTTTCCCGTGGGAGAAAAATTTATCCTTTGATAGACTTTTCTGTGTGAGACAGATTTTTTTTATTATCAATTCTGCGATTTTGGGTTGCAGCAACTCTTGGTTGTAGGTGAGATCAGCTAAGGGAATCAAGTGCGTAGTATCCTACTGGGATCAGAAGCATAAGAGTACAATTGTACCTTGGATCGGTGGGAGACTGATTGGGGTTCAACTATAGTCCAGTACGAAGTTATCTTGGAGTAGGCTAGTGTCTGTAGCGGCTTAATACAGTGTGTATTCAATCTGGACTAGGTCCCGGGGTTTTTCTGCCTTTGCGATTTCCTCGTTAACAAAATTCTGGTATCTGTGTTATTTCTATTTCCACATTATATTTGTTATATAATTGAAATAATACAGGTTGTGCGTTTATGATCATCAATTGGAAATCCGACCTTTGGTTGTTGATTGATATTGATTGATCCTTGGGCATTGGTCTTGTTTTTGATTAGGACTCGCTGAGTATTATCAAAATCAAGAGAGAGATATTAACTCCTTGAGATACTTTTATCTAGATTGAGTCTGACTGTCTAGTTGATTCTCTAGCAAAGTATTTCGGAGTTAGTCCATACAGATTGCTAAGAGAAATATTGGGTGGTGTTGTTAGACCCCCGTTTTTTCAATTGGTACCATAGCAGGCAAACACGTTAAAGACCTTATAAGTCTATGTTTGTAGCGATCTGATTATGAACGATTCTATCTCTAATAACATACCAGTTCAGAAATTACCAGATGATTCTATAAGCTTGGATTCACCTGAGAGAACTGTCACATCTAAGTCAATATCCAAACATTCTCTTGATGTAAAAACTGTTGATTGGGAAACTCTCCTAGAAGAACAGTTGGATGAACTTTCTGATGAAGGTGATTCAGATATTGATAGAGATGTTGATGAGGAAGTCTCAGAGTATGTTAAGTTTTTGGATTCGTGGAACATGAAGAAGATTACAACTTCTCATGTCACACCTCTTCTGACTCCTCTCTGTCGAGAAAACAAGAAATTGAGAAGATGTTACACAGATGTTTATTTTTCGAATCATTCTACCGAATCAATCCTCAAGGATTCTAAGGAAAACCTACGTATGAAGTCACTTGAATGTGATAATCTTTATCAAAAGTACTTTTTGTTGGAAGAGAAACTTGCAGAATCTGAAGCAAGGTTTAACTCCCAGCAAACAAGTTTTGACGACAGAGAAAGCGCTTATCTCACTCGAGAAAAACGCTTTGAGGCTGATTTAGCTGCTGCTCTTGATAAAATCAAGATGTTGGAAGATGACTTGGAAAAGTTCAACACTAGTTCAAGCAAATTAACCACTATGCTAGGAGCAAGTAAAAATCATCGTGGTACGCGAGGATTGGTCTATAAGGGAATATATGTTCCAAGTATTAGAAAAGTGGTAAAATTTGTCAAGGCTAATGATTCTTCTCAACAAAAGGTTTCCACTGATGGAAAAAGTGAAATCCCTTCACCTGCAGTTAAGGTTCAAAAGAGCAAAGTTTATCAACCTCCAAAGACAACACACATGGATCAAGGTAAGAACATTCCTTATGTTTGCCACTAATGCGGAAATAAAGATCACCTGGAAAGGAGATGTCGTTTCCGTATAAGGAATGAGAAACTTCATGATGTTCTTGTTTGGGCATCACAATAAGTTGTGAAACCAAGATCATGCGTTACAGATTGTAATTGTCCAACATTTAGGCAAGGGAATCAGTGCTATGATAAACCTAGATTTTCCTATAAACGTCGTACGAATCCTTTTCACAATCGTAATGGTTATCAAAAGGATAACTTCCTAAAGACGAAGACAAGATCTGATGCTCCCAACTGGAGAAAGACTGACTTGTAAAAGAATAGTCAATCCAATTCTCTTCCGAGAATTCTAGAAGAGAGTAATGGGAAGAAGGTTCCAATTGTTCCTAAACGCACTCAGAAGTGGATACCAAAGAAAGTCGATGAAGTGGATACTCAGAAATGGATACCAAAGGAATCGAACAAACAAATGATAAAGCAAACACATTTTCACATAATAACTTTACTGTAATAGGTATGAATTGCAACTTGTGAGACCACTAGAGCAGAGTACTACTACATGTTTGACAAGAAGCGCCGCCAACTAGCTCTCAACTTTCTGCCAGACCGATGGATTTTTTGTATATAAGAGAGGATATATAAATGTGAAAACTACGGACAAACCCATTTTTCAGAATTTTTCCACTATGAAACCCACGCCCAGAAAAAGTCACGCTCCCACCCATATTCTGAGAGAAAATTTCTCTCACACCCATAATTCTTAAAATTAGTTGTCGCTTCTTCTTTTTCTTTTATTTCATGTGCTTTCCTTCTCCAGATCACCTCCGCTCAGGTTTATGAGTCCTCTCAAAATCAAAATCCTCTCATTACCATCTAGCTTCACCCACCAATTCTGATCATCATCGATAACATTTACTCCCGAAGAAGCTCTAAAGCAGCAAGTAGAAGAAAAAACCCTAAAATGGTTGGATTCTAAATACAATGGAATGCTCATGGAGGTCACCTTCTATCAAGAACTTTTCAGCCCCTCTCCAATCGAAACCAGAAGTTACTAGACATCTTCGACTTTCACCGTTAGAGGTACTCAGAGATTGTTTAGATGATTAAGGATTGAAACTTTTGTATTGATTTGTATTGAATTTGGTGAATAAAGTTTGAAAAACAAAAAATTCGGGTGAAATTTTTGATGAATAAAGTTAGGGTTTTAGTTCAATTTGGTTAAAATTGAGTAGGTGAAAGGAATGGGTATCAACAAAGTAATTGGTTTGAGTCAATGGCAACAGAGAAACGATACATGTAATGTTGATTCAATTCTTTTAATGTGCAACGATAATTGAGACTATTGAACTCATATTAGTAGAACTGACTTGATGAAAAGGAACCCATTTGTTGTTTTGGATAAAACTTACTGTAATAAATTTGCTCAGTATAATGGGGTCACTGGGATCTTGTTATTGATTTTCGTGGTGGTGGTATTCATGGTGGTGTTGGTGGTGGTGATATGATATTATTTCCTTTTATCTTGTTGGTTGGTGCTTTGATACTTGCTCATTTAATTTACTGGACATAGCAGTATTTTGCTGGTGGTGAGTTACTGATGAGCTTTTCTTTTTCTATTTTCCTTTTTTAGTTTTCTTTTCAGTGATATATTGTGGACAGATTTTGAATTTATTTCATGGTGTATTGATCTTTTGTTAGTTTTTACTAAAAACAAATTAAACAGATATGAAATGTATATTGAGGTTGATTAAAGGCTTTAAAGTGGAGTTTTTCATGACTAGGTAGTTGCTGAACTAGGTGGGACTCATCAGTACCCGAACCACTAAAATCATGGTGGGGCACATCTCTGTAAGGTCACATATTACACTCTGATAGGAACATGGAGGTGTGAATAGTGATGCATAAAAGGTTATGCATCTACAAAATTTGTTGCATAACTTGTTATGCATTCTCGAAATTGGTTGCATAACACGTTCTACAACTTTTGTTTTTTTGCGTTACTAGTTATGCAGTCCAGAAAACAGTTGCATAACACGTTATGCAGCTACTTTTTTCTTAGTATTGAAACCAACAAAAAATAAGGCTGCATAACTTGTCATGCACCTATAATAATATCTACATAACATGTTATGCAGTCGTGAAAATGGATGCATAACATGTTATGCATCCGAAAATATGGCTGCATAATGCATTATGCATCGAGAAAATTGTTGCACAATCTTTTATGCATCCGTAAATATGGATGTATACTGCATTATGCATCAATTTTTTTTATGTACGCACTAAAATCAACCAAAACAATGGTTACATAACTTGTTATAGATGCATAACTTTGTCATCCAAATGCATAATTTGTTATGCAGTGGAGAAAATGGTTGCATAATTCGTTATGCATCTGCGAAATGAATTACGAATTATGCATCTTTTTTGGTGGCTGCATAATGGTTATGTATCAAGTTTTCGAAAATTTTGCATAAAATGATGATCACCTCTGATTTTTTCGTGAAAAACAAAAAATTGATATTCTTGTTTGTACTCGTTGCATAGCTCTCTTAAAAAGATTTCCAACGACATAAAATTTGCAAAATTCCAAGGCGCGGATTTTTAGATATGTTATATCCAAGTTGTGTTACTAATTATACCCCTGATGCATAACCTGTTATGCGGAAGCATAATCCGTCATGCATACATTTTTAATAATTTCATATAATTATGTGTGTCACGGAAATAATTATGGGTGTCACGGTACCTAAAATTAATTGTGGGCCTGACAATGAGAATATTATTTTTTTTGGATCTCCCCCTAATTTTCCCTATATAAATTGAAAGAATGGAAGAATACCAAACCCCTAGCTGAAACCCACCAAAGAAAAGGAACACAGAACAATAGACCCAAAAAGATAAGCCCAAAGCAATAGTTGGATTAGCGCGCGGGGTTTAAAAAGTAATGTTGCAAATCCCAATATTACATTAAAAGTATTAATCCCCTTGAAGCAGTCCAGACCTTTAGTGCCAGACCGATGAATCATGCATGTATTCTTCCACAAAGGCCTTATTTCTAGTTAGGGGAAACCGGATCTTGGAAACTGAAGAGGAATAAGAGATTAAACACAACCACAAAATCAAGAGATGTTTGAGCTAGAATGTATAGAAACAGGTGGAAGTTAGACATCAGAGCACTTAGTTTATACAACTGGAATAAATAGACGATTACAATCCAGTAAACTTGACTTGTAATCAGTTAAAATCTTGATAAATTTTCAACTAGTTTAGGAAGAATGTACTGAATACAGAATTAAGTGATAACACAATGAAAAATGTCAAATTAGTACAAGAGATTGATTTCTTATAATTGAATAGCTATCCGTATGATCCTAAATGAACTTGCGAAATCCGTGACTTTTGACAATTATGAATTTGATACTTCGAATTAGGTAGACACAAGTGGTAGGCGACTGAGAAGTAACGAAGAAGCTGCTGAGTCTGAAACAAAATAGAGAATCCCAAAAGAACCGATTAGAGATAGAAACCCACCAAATAAAATATGTAAACCACCAGAAGTTCTATAATGAAAATGATAGAAAACTAAAGAAATCAAACCTGCAACATAGCAAGAGAGGAAGAAACCAGATGTTCTTTTACCAAAATACTCTAAAGCAAACACAATACTAGCCAACAGATGAAGAGTCTGCAAATCAAAGTGAGATTATCAGAGATTAAATGACAAGAAGAAGAATTGATGTCAACTAAACGTAAATATTAGGATACCTGTGTTTAGATTCCTTATGAAAGTGAAAATATTGAGAGGACAAATCATTATGCTGATATAGGTTATAATTGTTGATGATTATGATTATCGATGATGTTGGTAAATCATCCATGGTTTTAATTTAATGATATATGGTGTTGATTTAGTACCGCCGAGGTGCACTTCTCCACTGCTTACAAGAAGAAGAGATCTGAAACTTCACTAGGTTTTCAGTCATAGTAGAAAGTCTTTATATAAATCGTGGTGGTGTTAATGGACGGTTAAGATTGTGCTTTCCATACACGTGGGCCAAGATTAAAGTTGACCCACATGTCAAAGTAGTCAACAGCTAAATTTTTTTTTTTTTTTTTTAAGCAAGAAGATATATATTAAATTAAAGTGAAAAATACTAGAACTTCCTATTATATGGGTTCAATATAGAAAAGCCCCACCAAATGGATCCTCCACTATCAATTCCATTTTTTCAAGATTTGTAACTCCTAGACCCAAAACTTTAGAATTCAGGGCTTGTTAATAAAGATTTTTTTTAATAATACCAAACATGCCCTTTTGTACTTATACCAATAAAATTAGTTATAGATTCCATTTTCCAGTTTCATTATTTTTCCATTCTCTCTCTCATTTGTTTTTGCACTCTCTCTCGGCCAGAAAACAGGAAGAGAAGAAACAACTTATTATCGAGATTTTTAGTAAAAAAACGATTTCAAAATCTTGATCTAAGATTTACAAACAAAGATCGTGATTATCTACACCTAAGTTCAACATCAACATCACTTGTCCCAAGAGATTCAGTGAAAATCAATGGAAAAGAAATGACAATTATCAACAGCAAATGAATCAAAAGATTCACGTACAAAAACAAATTGAACAGGTAAGTTTCTGTTTTCTTTAACATTTCAATTCAATAGCTTGATTTAATTCTTCGATTTTCAAATTTTTATTTCTGCAAAATGATTTTAAAAGCTTGATTTCAGCGTGAATATCTTATTGAACTCATAATTCGAGTCGGATCTGTTATCATCTCACCTTAATCTTACTGTTGAGAAGAAAATTTCGAAAAAATTTCAAGAAAAATTTCTAGGGTTCTTGAACAAAATTCGATAGATCTTTTAATTTTTTATCTCGATCGAAAATTGGTTTTCAGATTTGAAATTAGTGAATCATTATCTCTTTTACCCATCAATTTGATAAGAATTTGACATACTTTGATTTTCGAACTGATTTTTGCTCATCTCTAATGTTACCTGTTCTTAAAAGATTATTTTAATTCAATCCATATTTGCTTTGGTTGTTCAAATTTAAACAACATTGTGTAGTGTGATTTCAAGATTCAGATTATATATCTAATAGAAATTTTATGTCAATTTCGTCATCAGCTAATATCTTCTGTAGAGTGCTGTCAAATCAAATAAAACTAAGCTAAAGAATAAAGAGATGGAAGGAAAAGTTGAATCGGAAGTGATTGTACAGGTAAAATGGATTAGGTTACTAAATTGTGGCTTGTGTAAAGTTCTTATGGTTCCAGCATGAAGTGTTTGCTTAATGTCATAACAACTTATTATGTGTTGCAGTTGTAGGGTTAATGCATCGGTTTTCTCGTGAACTTTTTCAGGTTTGATTGAATTTTTTTAGTGTTTTATATGTTTTGAAATTGGTGCTTCAAATATGTTGTTGAGTATGGAAAATGTATGTTGTTCATACAAGATACAGCTGTGCAGCCGAGGAGTCGTGAAAATGGGGGTTCTGGTGGAGAAAAAGTCGATGAACAGAGTGAAGCAATCACGTTTGATCACGTTGCAGGATTCGACGAGGCTAAAGAGTAATTGGAAGATATAATGGTATGCCTAAGAACTTTCTTTATGGGTTCCATAGACTGTAAAAGAAGTTACACTAGCAGTTGTTAATTATATACGATGCAAATAGTATATTACATTTTTCAGTTGATTGAGAGTCATTTGATCTTATTTTTTGAGTAGAATTTACTGTTTAAAAATCGCAAGTAGCTCTATGTGATGTCCTTGTTTCTAGCACTGATGATGTTAACATATATGCTCTGAGTACACAAGGCGTATTGATGTGTAACTATAGATTACACAAGCCATATGGATGTGTAAATTTTTATTACACAAGCGCTATGGATGTGTAACTGCAAATTACACAAGCCATATGCATGTGTAACTTCCATTTATAAAGCAGATTGTATCAACTGGATTTTGTGTTGTTTTGTGCATGTCAAAGGAATGCTGATGTAGGTCTTAAAGTTCGTACTTCAGCAGACTTGAGTGTTGAAGTTTCAGCAACAATCTTGCTCAACCAGATAAGTTTCATCAAGAATCTTGCTCAACAATCTTGGTTCTAATAGAGCTAAACTTGACACGACAACTGATATGCTAATCGCAGGTTCAATAGAGATAAACTTGATGTTAAAATTTTCTATGACCTTACTGTGGTTGAAATGGTAAATTATTACTGCTGAATATATCGTTTAATGGGTTTTTGTTTAACTGTTGGATACATGTTTATCATCAGTTTGAGCAATTAAATCCAATAATTTTTTTTGTTTCAGTGCCTGGTTATGTTTGAATAGGTGTTAAAGAAATAATAGTGTTGTCTAGGAAGATTTATTTTGTGCTTTATTTTGAATAGTATATTTCTGACTTTTGGCTATATGAACAGTATCAAAATTGGCCAATTTGGGTGAAATATCCAAATTGGCCAAAAGTCAGAAATATATTTCACCCAGGAAAATTAAAATAAAAAAATATATGTTACCTAAAATACCCACGAACTTTTTAAACTCTTCTTTTCAAAGAGACTCCTCGTCCCTGAGCTCCGGAGAATTCCTCACCTGCAGAATTCGATCGAAAATTCAGAGCTTGTGTATTCTTTTTTTCATATCTGGTTGATCAATCATGGTGATTAACGATTCTTGAATCGAAGATTATATTACTCCACTTTCAAGTCATCTAATATCATCAACAACCAGTAACACAAATCAGTAAGTTTCAAGTTTCAATTAATCCAATTTTGATTTCGTTTTTGTCTAATTCTTTGTGCATATCTGGATATGTCGATTTTGAAGTTTCTTTATCAATTATTATGGGATTTTTGACTATCTTTTGGTTTTAGTTGTTGATTTTGATTATCTAGGGTTATACTAATAACCAATTATCTTTTGGTTTTAGTTGGTTCATGTAAACGTGATTATTTGTTTATATCCAATCGATTGATTGTTTAAACCTGCTGAAACAATATACACAGATTCAAACCAAATTGATTAAAGTGATAACAAAAAATGGGCTAGATGATGGATGAAACTAGATGTTAACTGAGATATGAAACTAGATGATGGATGAACTGAGAGATAACCAAATTTCGGTGTTTTGATGTGAACTGAGAGATGGCTATATGATGGATGAACTGAGTGATAACCAAATTTCATTGTTTTGATGTGAACTGAGAGATTGCTATATCATGGATGAACTGATTGATAACTAAATTTCATTTTTTTGATGTGAACTGAGAGATGAAACAAGATGATGGATGAACTTAGGTCTGCAATTTGTTTTCTAAAATATTAATCTATTTGGTACTCAATTTCATCCATCATCTGGTTTCATCTAAAAATGGACTTTTGGAGATGCTTTTTTACTTTTGGTGTCTTTTTCAACTAGTCATTCAGATGTGGTTACTGAAAAAGATATGCGTATACATTTAAATACATAGTGATATATACAAAAAAAAATGGTAAATAGTAGTATGTCAAAGTGAAAGCTAGGCCTTACATTGTATGGATTCATCATACACTTCAGTTATAGAGTTGTTGCAGAACATGGTGATAAGGTAGTCTGTCTGCCATTTAGAGGAGCTTCAATTGTACATTCAGATTCATAAGATTTGTTTTATATATTTATTGTAGATGGATCGTCATTTTCTTTGTGTGGTTATCCGTGGGACGGATGCATGTCCATACCATGTTAATGTGAAGTCAACAGTTGATGAGTTGAAGTCGCATGTTTGTTCTTATTGGAATAACATTTCACCGGACTCAATTCAGTTTGTATTTGACTATGAGGGAAGAAGCAATGTTGTTGACAGTGATGTGAATCTTTGTTCTTTCTTGTCATTGTGTATTGTTAACCAGTTGTCATTCTTGGAGCTTCGTTTATTTGAACGTGTTCCTCTTCGTGCTCCTGATTTTGTTCGTGAACCTACTACGAGCGAGTTTCGTTTAGCACCAGACCCTAGCAGAGATCAGTTGGTTAATCCTTGTCATCTTCTGAGCAGCAGTAGAATGAGCGAGTTTCGTTTAGCACCAGACCCTAGCATAGCTCAGTTGGTTAATCCTTGTTATATTCCGAGAAGAAGTAGAATGAGCGAGTTTCGTTTAGTACCAGACCCTAGCAGAGCTCAGTTGGTTAATCCTTGTCATATTCCGAGCAGCAGTAAATTTACTCCTACAGCTACAATGACGGAGTTGCTTTTAGCTCAGTCACCTATTCCTTCCTCTCAAGAGCTTGTTTCTTCTCAAGATATCCCCATGTCTCAAGAACGTACATACAATGGAAAGTTGGCAATTAAAAGATCTTGCAAGGCGGCTGAATGGGAGTTTATTATAAAGTTGTTGGTCAAGATTTTTATGGAGGACGAGATGAAGCTCGTCTTGTTGTTGAGAAATATAACCATTTTTTTGGTCGCAGGGTGAGAATCGTCAAGAACAATCCAGAACGATATACGGTGGAATGTTATTACAAGGAGAAATTGGAATGCGACTGGATGTTCCATGCAGCTCCCAAGACTTCCAATGTGAAGGGTTACTTATTCCTCAAGGCCTATAACGGGGGACATAAATGTTGTGCTGGTTATAGTGATGGAACAAAGGCTGATCCGGTTACGCGCGAACTTATCAAGAGTTTGATATTTGAACAGAATCCCAACAAGAAAGCCAGGGATATTGTTAGAGAACTCAAAAGTGATTATGGGTTGGAAGTGAGCTACGATCAGGCGCATGCTGGGAAAGAATTATGTTTCAAGGAATTGTATGGCGAGGACATTAAATCATACACTGACTTGAGATGGTGGTGTGAAGCCGTGAAGAAACACGATCCAGGTAGTAGGGCCGATTTAGTTGTTGAAGGTTGCGAGTTTAAGAGTTTGTTCTTAGCCTTCGATGCTTGCATCTCTGGTTTCGAATATTGTCGCCCGGTACTGTTCTTGGATGCAACTTTCCTAACTGGAAAATTTAGGGGTTGTCTTATGGCGGCTACCGGGAAGAATGCGAATAATGGTACGTCTTCTTTTATTTTTGATGTCATAAAAAAAAAATTATGTCATATTATCACTGGATGAAACCGGTTTCATCCTTAACTGGTGAAGTCAGACTAGAGAATGAAACTAGTTTCATTCTGTACAATAGCAGTTTCAGTCAGTTTGATATGATTTTTTCTTTTTGTGTTTGTTTTGTGTCTGTAGGAATATTTCCTCTGGCATATGGTATCGTATCAGCTGAAACTGTTGAGAATTGGCATTGGTTCTTGAAGAAACTAGAATCTATCTTGGGTCCTCGTGTACTAAATTTTATTTCGGATCGCCATGAGGGTTTGATCCAAGGGATTCGTGATTTTTTTCCCAACTTTCTATCATGCTTGGTGTTACCAGCATTTGAAGAATAATGTCCGCGGTAAGACCAACAAGAAAAAGGGAGAGCATTGTTCTGCGATGGGTTTGTTCAAAGAATTTTTCTATTCATCGACTCATGAAGGCTTTGATCAGGGTATGCAAAAGTTGAAGGATATGGGATGTGATGGTCTTCACAAATTCTTGAGTGGGATTCCAGTGGAATGTTGATCCAATGAACATTGTCTGGGATGTCGTTACAACGACATGTGTTCAAACATTGCAGAGTCCTTTAACTCTTGGATCAAGGAAGCAAAAGGTATGCCTATTGCAACACTTGTTAACTGGATCAGACTTAAAATTATGTAACAGATGAGTACAAGGAAGAGTAAGGGGGCGACGTATAAAGGATTCATTTGTCCCAGGCTAGAGAAAAAAGTGTTGGCTTCCATTCGTGCTGGTGTCCAGTGGAGAATAACCAAGTCTGGTGACATGGAGTGGGAAGTTTTTGATGGAAAGCACACGCATGCTGTTAATATTGCGAAGTTTCAGTGCAGCTATAGGGTTTGGTTTACTGAGCAGTTCCCTTGTGATCCCGCTATTGCGTGTATGCATTCAAATAACATCAATATATACGAGTACATTAATCCGTATTTCAGCATTGCTAGCTTCTGTGCTTCGTATGATCATCCTATCAAGCCCATTCCTGATTACGACAAGCCTATTGATGTTGCTACTGGAGATCTCGTGAACCCACCAACTGTCGTAGGAAAAAAACATGGTAGTCCGAAGAAGAAGCGGATTACTAACACAGGTAGTGCAAGTTTCAAGAGACCAATTACGTGCGGTAACTGCCATACTCAGGCACATCATAACAAGACGACGTGTCCTCATCCTCCTGCGAAAAAGCAACGTTAAGTACCTGCTTAAGAACATCTCCAGCCTTCATTTCTTCTGTGCAGCTTTTTACCATGATATCTTTTATTAGCTTTTTACCATGATATCTTTATTAGTTTATTCTCTCTGCAGCCTCTTGTTGCACATTTAAGATTCATTTACCTTGAATTATATTTTTGCAACTAGTATTTACCTTGGATTGTTTCTTTTGTTCATAAAAATATATCTTATGGAATTATTTTTTCAAGTATTTCTCTTCATTTTTATAGGATATATCTTTTAGTATTATGTTGATTGTTTAATTGTACATTCCCTTCAGTTTTTCACTGTAAAATTTGAATGTTTGCAAATATTCAAATTTAATTATACAGGATGTAACCAATTTCATCCTGCCTATTCTGAAAAAAATGAGATTTTTGGCCAGGATGAAACTGGATTTCATCCATCACATATGGACAGAAAAACTATTTTTTGTCAACCTGCACACTCTGAAAACAGTTTTTATACAGGCTTTGATGTAACCAGTTTCATCCAAGCCTGGTTACAATCTGACAAGAAAATTGAAGTTTTATACAGGCTAGGATGTAACCAGTTTCATCCAAGCCTGGTTACATTTTCAACCTGCAAATTTGATCATTTCTGGCTAACATATTCAAACACAACCATCATGAAATTGAAGTATAGGCATTTTTCAGTAAAAGATTTTATAATTTAATTAAGACGAATCCACGGATCACAACTGTATGCGAAGACATAGTTCAACAAAAAAAAAGTACTACCAAATGAACCACATTAATAAAAAATTTCTAAACAACCTAAACACATCAAACTTTCCACCAGCTATTCTCATCAGTTAGGATTTCATATGCCAGATTGATTCGTCTTGTGCCCATCTCCTCTCCAATAGTATCTTTGCCTTCAAAGGAGTAACCGTATGTCATTGCCCATTCCATGTAGTAGATAACATACATCATCGAATCATCACTGCAAGACAAAAGATTATGTAATGTCAGTTTAACGATCTGGAAAAAAAATGTAATGTCGGTTCAAACTTCGTTTCAGTTTGTATGTTATAATCTCAGTTCAAAGAGTTAACGACCTACCTTTCGCACTGTTGTGGACAATCTGATTGAACGACAACATCAACGTCATCCATACTAGTACTTTGAATTTGAACTTGAAAGAGATGATTTATTCTTTCCGCCATCATTTGAGCTTCTTTTAAATAGTTTGAAGAACCTATGCGAGAATTGTAGTGTGTCCAAGTTCTTCCATGGATGTCAAGGTGAAGCAATGTGAAATGTTCTTTCTCATTCAGCATTGGGATGAACAAGTGTTGCGTTTTGACATCAATCTTTTGTAGTTCAACATTTATCATTTTTGCAGCGTCCAACTCATCTCCCGCAATGACATCAGCCTGAATACAAATTTGAATCAAAACCAGTTAATCCATATTTTTTAAATGAATGAAACTCAATTACATCATGTCATTAATGTTAGATGAAAACCAGTTTCTGCAGGTATCATATGAAACCCAGTTACATCTTATATATAATAGCTAGATGAAACTCAGTTTTATCCTACACTAGTGAGAGAATTATATTTCAAGCAACAGATGCAAGCCAGGTACATCCTACACTAACTTAAAAGTTATATGAAAACAAATTGCAGACCTAAGTTCATTCATTTTAAAATGTAGTATTCAAAATGTTTACCCATGCAAGCGCGCTGAGAAAGATTGACTTGGAGTACCCTTTGGTATCACCGCCATATTGAAACAATTGTCTCCATTTTTAGATTTTAAACTCCAAAATAGTGTTCACCAATGGCTGATTGAAAACAAGTTTCTGGATGTGTTCTTCACTGATACATACACCTCCATTGGACTTCCAAACGCAGTCGCTGCATTTAAACAAGTTCATATAATTTAATATAAACTTAGCAGTACTTTTACAGAAATAAGAAAAGTAGAATGAAAAAAAACAACAAAAGAATGCGGATACGTACCTTACTTTTCCAGTTACAAAGTACTCCTTTATTAACTTCTCTTCAGCTTGTCTTATTCCGCTCATCAAGTAATTTTTCCACGGCTTGTTTTTCCTTGTTAACTTCCTCAACTTATCGTCCTTCTGCTTCTTATCTGCACGCTCATCATCATCTGATACAAACTTGTTATTTCTAGCCCTTTTATATACGTTCTTCACTCTATTCTCAAGCGATCCAATAACTGCCAGAGGTTCTGCTGCGATAATTTCTTTTTGGTTGATTTCTGATGCAAGAACTGGTGCTAGAGGTTCTTCTCTAGGAACTGGTGTTACAGGTTCTGCTTCGGGAATATTGTCAGCTTCCTCCACAGGTTTGTTCATCTCTTGAGTGATGTCGTCTTTAGGAACATCCTCCTCCACAGGTTTATTCATCTCTTGAGTGATGTTAAGCTTGAAATAGTCTTCAGGTATGGTGTAAAGAACAATCTCTTGAGAGGAAGATTTTTGAGTTCCCGGTTGAGGCTTGAGTTGCGCTTTCAAGGCTTCCACTTCACTTTGCAAGTCTGAGATTGTCTTATCCTTTGCTTCAGACTCAGCCTCCTTTTCTTCCAACTATGTATTCCTTGCTTCCAACTCGTCATTCAAGTGACGGATAATCTTGTCCTTATCAGCTAGTTCATTCTACAACTTGGAAACATCATTTTCATCTGTGTTTTCTTCTTCATCACCAAACAAGCATAGTTGTTTCTCCTCTTGACTCCAGCTACCAACAAAGTCAACAACCTCCAAACACATAAAATTTATCATAACACATGATGTAACTGGGTTTCATCCACTAATAACACAGGATGAAACTTGGTAGATAATGTGTTTCATCATTTTATAACATAAGATGTAACTGGTTTCATCCAGTTATAATAGGGGATAGAATTTTAAAAATGAATCTAAACAACATCAACACATGATTTAACTGGATTCATCCAGTTATAATAACAACAAGATTTTTACCTCACTGCTTGAAAAAGTTTCAAGCTTCCCCTCAATTTCGCAAGATACTTTATACAAGTCCCATCTTGCAAACCTTGGCCATGAATCACTGTTGTCTTTCCTGTTAATGCCTTTCATTTGCTCAAAAATACATAACTGCAAAAACAAAAATATATTCAAAAGATAATATATAAGATGTTACTCACTGCATGATACATTTAACGTAAGAAAAAAATATATTCAAAAGATAGAAGACGATACTCACCAGCAAATAGAAGCTGCAACCATTGATAGAGTATGGTGTCTCGTATACAGCTTTAACACTTTGCATTAAATGCTCGTGAATGAGATCGGGCCAAGATACTTTGTTAATGGTGTCGATTGATTGTAGGCAGTTCAAATACTTGTAGTGGACATACATACCTCCAGTGTTTATGAAGAATACTGTACATAACATGAACATCAACAAAAGTTTCGCCAAGTCTTCTTCTGTTCCTTCTTTATTCATAGCAGTATGTATTCCTTCGACAATGTATTTCTTATCCAACTTGTCCCCAGTATTCTTCTCTTTCCTTTTCTTCTCTTTGGCTCCAGCCTTCTTCTTTTCATCTTTCTTTTTCTCCTCTTCATCCCTTCTCTTTGGCTCAAGAAAGTACTTTTTGTAAAATTCAAAAGTTTTCAAACTTGGGTATTTTTTTGGTCCATAAAGTTTCTTATCTTGTTCACTCATACGTATTCTCTGCATTTTGAAAATAACAGCAAGATGATTTGCATCGGTCTTGAAAACTTTATCACCAATCTTGAATGCCAACTATTTCGGGTAAAAATTTCTTATGATGAACTCTAATGCCCTTGGAGCTTTGCTACATTCAGCCTTGCCCACCTTACCTTGTTTGATCGCCTCAATAAAGTTCCAGAATTTAGTCTTCCTTAACACAGCCTCTTGTTCTTCAGTAAATACCAATTTTTCCAGCACTTCAACTGTCGGTTTCAGGTTTGATCGGAACGTTTTCTTCCCTTCCTTTTTCTCTAACTTGTCTTCATCCATTTAGGCATCCACAAGTTCCATATCCCCTGTGCTAGACTCTCCTCCCACTTTCACATCATGCTTATTCTTGGATGTAATTTCAGCAACAGCACTCTTCTTACTTTTCTTTCTACCGCTTCCTGCAACAATTTGGATGAAACCAAGTTTCAGCAGGTTTCAGAATAACTGATTTATGGCATGAAGCTAAAATAGGACCTAACTTTAATACAGATCTTCAAAAGTTAACTTTAAAAAGTAGCAAAATCCTGGATGTATCTGAATTCATCCAGTCTTAGTCTGCTGAAACAACATACACTGCAAACTAAACCTGGATGAAATCAGTTTCATAATAGTGTAAACCTGCTGAAACATTTGATATAACCAGATTCAATCCAAGATGAAAACCAAATTACATCCAATCTCACTTCAAGCAATTTAACAATTAAAAACAATTGAATAACAAGATGCAAACCCATTTAATCATTCATTTAATACCACTAACAAGTCATTTACATTCTAACTTAAAATTTGATGAAACCCAGTTTCAAACACCTGCTGAGCATCACTTCGTAGCCAAATGCAAACCCAATTTCGTTCAATCCATAACATAGATTTTCATACATCCCATTCACAACATCCTAATAGTCTTATATTACCCGCAGATGTATCTATAAACCTGAACGAAACTGGTTTCATCCAGTTTTAATCTTCTGAAACAATATACAATGTAGATTAACACTCGATGAAACCAGTTACATCCTAGTTTAAACCTGTTGAAACAAATCAGATACCCAGATAGCCCAATTTCGCTTCAACCAATTTCACAGTGGAAATACTTAAATAACCAGATGCAACCTAGTTTCATCCAATTAAAATGAAAATAAAACAAGCAATTCAACATATTAATCTAATTGAAATGAAAATAATAACAACAAATTCAACAAATTAATCATGCAATTCTGAAATTAAGAAAAACAGAGTTAGGGTTTGAAAAATTACGAGTTCTAGGAGACATTCTGTGGATCGATTCTGAAACCCTAACTCTTCCAATAAACTGAAATAATTGGAACCCTAATTCTCAGAAAACCCTCTTTTAGTGTTGATGGTGTTTTAACAGACTGTGGATGAAACAAATTTCTGGTAGTGTTGATGGTGGTGAACCGGTTGATGAAACTGATTTCTGTTGGTGATGATTGTTAGTAGATGGTGGAGGAAAATGAGTTTCTGGTAGTGAAGATTGTTAGCAGATGGTGGATGAAACTAGTTTCTGGTGTGGGGAGACGGTGGAGGAGTTTGAAAACTCACAGAGTTTTTCAGAAGAAGAAGATGAACTTGGGGTTCAGTTTTTTGTTGAAGAGGGACGAGTACGAGGTTGTTTTGATAAAAGAGTGAAGGAGAATGTGGTGGGCGAACGGTTACACAAGGGTAGTACCGTCTATTTGACCCAGAAAGATTCTTTTGGACATTTGACCCAGGCCTAATTCTAACTGTCCATATGGCCTAGAAAACTCGTCATTTTGGCTATATAGCCCATTTTCTGTTTCTAGAATGTGTATCTGCTAGTTACACATGCTTTTAGGATGTGGAGTTCATTGAGACAGGAACTTAGTCCTGGATATGTACTATGTGGCTGGTCGTACCTTGCTTGATGCAGATTTTTGTCCTCATGAATTGTATGTGCTTCCTGAGGAAACACCAAAGCCCGGCCTTATCTTGGGAGACTTAACTCACCGGAAAACGGACGGCTAATCACCGCCCGATAAAACCCAAACCCAATGAGCTTTTGGAAAAACTGGTCACTGATTTCAACTTACGGTACCTACATTTTTTTCCCCAGCAATATCTAGGCTATACGGCTTTGGGAGAGCCTTTAGTCCTTTCACACAGGCCCCGAGGCAAAACAAAAAATTTAGAGTTAACACGTTTAATTTGGTAAGGATTCTTTTCCAGATAAAAATTTGGTCTCAACTATGTATGCATTCGTTATAAAAATGATGTCTAACTATCAATTAAACCATTCATGTTACCATGTGGAAGAAGAGATATCAACGTCCAAAGTGGCAGATTTTTGGTACGTAATGGCAGATGGAGGATTATAATCAGAGCAAATCCTAATGCTGAGGTCATGGTGGATCTAAATGACATATTATCACTTTTAAGGAATGCTCCTTTTGTGCTTCAATTAATGATATGTTGAATACTCATCCAAAGCAGGATATATCTGGCAGATGCAACAACTTCATGCTAATGGGAGCTCATCTCTCAAATATGTCAGGAGAAAAATGTGCCTCCCAAAGCCCAATTGTTCATTTGGTTTGCAATTCATAATGCAATATCAACTATTGATAATCTCAACAGGAGAGTCTGTCAGATATGGGATTTTATTAGGGTTTCTAAATCCATAAAAGTGTTTATATAATCACATAGGGTGTTGATAAACGGTTGAGATTGTGTCTTTGATAACGTGAACGGTTCGATGCATTTGGAGTCGGTCAATGCTGTAATGTTGACCTACATAAAAAGTAGTCAACCAACAGATATAATGATAAAAAGTAGTCAGTCATAAGCTGATTGCAAAGATGGGCTGAGTAGCACATGGCTTACTGATTAGTTTTGTGAGACAAGATTTCACGTGCACTCTCTAGCGAGGCTGTTGCACATGATATTCTAATTTCCTTCATTGATTTTATTTGGAGATGGAATTTTTTAACAGGTTGGAAGGCTTTAAAAGAGAAGCACAATGCATGAGATGCCGTCAATCGTAGAAATTAGTTCACTACGCTGCGATCATAGGGATGGTTCGATTTTCGAGGACGAAAATATATAAGGTGGGGAGAATGTAAAGACCCTGTAGCTCGTCAACGCTATTAGACCAATCAAGTGTCGATTTAGCCGATAATAACTCGATTAGTTTAACATGAACGTTCGTTAATAAGAATTAAACTAATAACGATCTAGCTACGAAACTAGCACCGTTGAATGGGTCTCGGGAAGTTGTGCAGAATGGACTACTCGAGCGTGTATCATCAGATTATTATGAAGGGTAGAATCGTCATTTTGACCTTAACCGCCTGGTTGCCCTTATCCGTTTCTCGGGTGCTATTAGCAATTCTAGTCAACCTTATCCCTAGTCGAGTAGATAAACTCGATCCCTTCTTTCTCTTTCATTCTTATTTTTTTTTCTTCTTGTTTCTTCTTTTTTTTTTTTCGTTTTTCTTTCTTTGTTCTTCCTCTCCGGCTGATTTATGTGCTTTCAGATGAGATATTCCATTGATGTTGTCGCATAGATGATGATGGAGGTGTTGGTTTTGTGAAATTCGAGAAGAAACGATGAATCGAAGAGAATTTAGAAGTTAGGGTTTCTGTGAGATGAAGTTACGGAGGATTCATGCGAAATTGAGTATGGAATTGATTGATTAAAGTTGGGTTTTAAGAATACAACGATGATTATATCACTGATTTGGAGATTTGATTATAGAGATGCTTATATTTCGAGAGATTGATAATTAGGTTTGAGAGAAGAACTCAAAGAATGTTTAGAAGATGAAATTAGATTCGCGGGAGAAGGATTATAGATGGGTATGACATGAAATAGGGATACAGTGGAAGAATCACTAGAATCAGAGATTAGGGTTCTTAACAGAATTGGGATTTAGGGTTCTTGAGTTTGGGCTGCAGATGGAAAAGACGAGACTCATGTTGAATGGAATAAGAAGACTTCATAGTTGGTAGATAAGGTAATTGTTCTTCTCTGTGATTTTAGTTAAGTTATGCAATTCATGTTATTGAGTTTTTGGATTGTCCATAGATAAAGAATAGGGATGAGTCTACTATGAAATGTGGAGTTATGAATCACTGGTAGTGATAATATAAATTGGTATGTGTTGGGCTGGTGCAAGGATAATCTGATGAGGGTCACAAAATGAATGTGTACGACTGGGAGTTTATTTGTGATCGTGTTTGTAATGGCAGTTGGAGGCGGAGTTGGAGTCATTCTAAACATTGTGTTGGTATGCCATTTTCGTACTAGTTCCAAATGCGTCGCCTCTAATTGTCGATTAAGCCAGTGCATATCATTGAGTTGATTTCGCATCTCATCCTCACTTGCAATGACATTGTAGTAAGGATAATCACGTTCCATACTTTGGGAAACAAAGGGGATCGTGGTTACCTCACCTTGTGAAGTAATATTTTTCATCTCCCAACGAATTTCATGCATATTTGACGAGGATGATGAAGAACTTGCACTCGTCCTGGGATAAGACATAAAGCTTGGCTCTTCTAGAGGTGGTTGGCTAGGAATGATATTTGGATTATGGGACATATTTGATAACCCTGGGAAATCAACCCCATAGACGTGCATACCATGTGTCCAAATCACAGGCTTCATAATTGAGTTGTACCAGCTGGCATATTGCGCATCGTTGAAAACCTCCCTTGTATTTAGTTCATAACTCTCCCAATCGGTTACTCTCAACTGATAAAAATATGATGTAGAGGTTTTCATCTGTTGTGGTGGGTTAATTGCAATTACAAGTATACCTCGTAGTTGGTACTGCACTCTTTCTCCCAGATACCAAAGCCCTCTTCCTGATTCCGGACTGTAAAGAACAACTCTACGAGAAGAATAATCAAGAATACGTACTCCAACCGCTTCATTGTACTGAGGATAATGAACGTAAGGGCGAACAACTACGTTGTTGTGGTTCCGAGTCATCTGTTGTACTCTCTGCAGAAAATTGCAACCATAGACGTCCACCCCAGTGTTCTTCTCCATGTTGGTCTTCGTATACAAGTCAAACATTGGAAATCTATATGTCCCATCTTTTAGGGTTGGTTTACCAAGACGGAAGTAGATATACCACCAATACTGCAAATTACTCCATAATTTTAGTATATTAACTAAATAATCCACATTTGTTCATAAATTTAAAAATAATAATTTTGATATTTGCCTCTATGATAAACCAAATACCAGTGATGTTTTTATCGCCCGTGGACGCTTTATCCAGCGCAAAGTACAATTCTCCTAAAATTTCAGACCCCCAGTCATAATCTGGTGCTTTGTCGAGATCTTGTAATGCTTTAAACTAACCAACATGACCAACAGAAGTTGAGTTTGGAAAGAAGACCTGACCCAATACCCATAAGATAAACAATCTTTCGAGTTCATCATAGTCATCTACATCTTCTGGGTTTTTGGGTTTCATTAGGAAACTCTTCAAGGCCGAACATTTAATCCCTTTTCCTTTCAGACTTTTATCAATAGAGATATCCGATTCCATAAACGAGGAACAACTCAACTCCCATTTACTATTTAAGATCCATTCGTTTTAGTTGAATGGTAGCGGGTCTCCACTTCCACTTGGGATCCCACAAATGAAATACAAATCAAGGGGAGTAATTCCTATTACAAGTATAACATCAACTATGATTAATCCTTTCGATTATTTAATTATTTAAATTTTTTAATTTAAGTTAACTTAAAAGAAACTTACCAATTTCGAAATCCAGAAAATGAAATGTGTGCGCCGTCTTGCACCACCTTTCTACCACTGTTTTTGGAATTATTTTTGTTATGTAATCTAGGCTTTATACTGTAAAGCGCACGCCAAGGATATCTGTCAACCCTTTCTCGGACGGCTGGCGGTAAACAAAGATAAACAACATTTAATTATGAAAATCCACCTCTCGTGACATGATATTCCTCATATCGTTCATAATGCCCCTACACATGACCTGGTACTAATAATGGAGCAGCAACTGGGATTGGATTATTAAACTCTTCTTCTCGATTTTGAGAAAAATCTACATTTGTGTGAGGCAACGATAACGATTCACCTTTTCGATCTCTTTTATTCTTTATGTGGTTTATCTCTCTTCTGGCTAAATGCATATCGTAGTCGAAATATTTTATTTTGGAAGAGTTTTAGAAGAAGGAAATGGAAGTGGTGTGAAATGTTGTGACTGAAAATGAAATCAGTAGAGGGAATTTATAGGCAAAGAACTCGGACGTTGGAGTTATAGGCATTAGGGATCCGACAGTTGGAGTCTTCGTTCCTAACACCCGCGACAGCATCCCGAACTTTGGCGTCAGCGTCTCTGTCGCCCAAGTCATTTGTCCGAACGCCCAAATCAGCGGTTATTTCGGCGTCTGTTTGCCAAGCGCCCAGTGGTTTTCCATAGTGGAAAACCAAGTTTGGCCATCCACCTGGCTGAACAAAATTTTGTTTTTGGCCATTGCCATAGGAATTTCCCTCACCGGCCAATACGCCACCGCCACCAAAACTTAAAACCTGAATTTTGGGTGGAGTTTGAATCAGTCACCGGGGCAACTCACCGATTCAAATACTCTCATTATTCTAGAACTTTACTTATAGAGTCAGCAGTTAGAACATTCAACTAGCAATAGCTAAAAGCCTGAATCAAAAACATACATACATTGAAACTTCTGATTTGAGAAAAAACATTCGACTAAACTAAACACAAATATAACTCTTTAACCTTAGAACCTACAATCTAAAATTAAAAGATAAAAATAAGTAATTAAAACCTTAAAGACTGTTATAGTGGGAGAAATAAGATGGGATCCCCGCAAGAGTTATACTAGAGGAAGATCCTGAAATCAAATGAAAATTAGAAGAGATGAAATGAGAATAGGAAATGATATACGAATAGACCCCAAGAAATTAAGTAATTAAGGTAATTTGAAGAACTGATACATAATTAAAAATAAATAAAAATACTTTGGATCAGCTTCCCAATGGAAGTGAAAATGTTGAGAGGAGATATCATTGTGCTGAGAGAAGTTATAATTGTTGATGATGAAGATCGATGGTGTTGATAAATCATCCATGGTTTTGATTTGATGATCATAAATCTAACTAATAGATCCTAGATCTGTTGTTGTGTTGATTTACTATGCTTTTCTCTCCGCCGAATTTCACTTCAACTGCTTGAAGGGAAATATGGGTTTTTATCCTTACAAAATCTTTATATAGTCAAAGGGTGTTGATAGACGGCTAAGATTACTGTCAAAAAAAAAAAAGATAGACACGTAGATTAAGGTTTTATACACGTTTGAGGGTTTTGAACAGGATGATGATGAGTCTTCAGGACTCAAGAGGGGTACATGACTAAAAAGAATGAAAAGCTACTACGTTAGTTACTTGCAACCATGGATGGTCGATTTAGTTGGTCGAATATGCAAAAAATAAAATTTAAACATTCAAAATGGATTGAGTTCATACTTGATAAGTAAGATCAACCAGGGATTTTTCCGGAATGGCGTTGCCACTGTATAGACAGTTCCAATGAGGGAACTGAGATGGCCCATGTTGGTTATTCTTTTCTCAGGTTGAAAAAAAAAAAAGACGTCTTTGAAAGAAATGCATGGAATTCGTTTAGTCCATTCTATCACATAGGCTCCATAAAAAACAACATGGTTTAATACAAATGCATGAAATGCAATGCTTTAAGTTGCAAAAACAATGGATAATTGAGAAAACAACATGGTTGAGAGGGAAATTACTGTGGTTTAAAAGTTGGTAAATTAAGAGAGGTTGAGCTAAAAAATTTGTTGGCAAATTCTGATTGCAGTTTTTCCAGCTTAGAAAGAAATATAGATCAAGGCCAAATTGGCAAAAGTTGAGGTTGATGATTAAGTTGGTATATACTGAAACTGGTACAAGTCATGCATCTGAGCAACTAGTTTATACAATTGGAATAACTCGAGCTATTTCATTTGAGAGAAGTCAACAGAAATATGAGATGAAGAAAATGATTTTGTGAATCACATTGAAAATTTGGTTGATCCGCTTAGTTCAATCGGACTAGTTATTATTCCATCAAGATCACCTCCAGACTACAGTTATGCATCAATCGGACTAGTTATCCATCAAAATCACCTACAGTTATGCATCAATCGGACTACTAAGACGATTTATAATCCAAAGTGATGGAAACCGTAAACTGCAGTGAAACCAAGTTGTTTGCCATTAATATTCGTATTAGATGGCACTTACTGATAGCCACCTTCCAACCACAACTCAACTAATAGAATTAACAAATGACAAGCATTGCCATATAAACCTTTTCATGCTTTGAGACCAATACACACACTCAAAAGAGACATTTCGGAAGGGCTGAAGCCTGAAGTAACCTTTTCTTAAGTTAGTCGCTACAATACAATCACTCACTTGTTAAGGTTTCAAATTTGACAAGAAAATTATTCTGGCTAAATTTTTTGGGCAAGTTCGGATGGTGAAGTTTATAGATTAAGATTGTGTAGAATTTGTTTGATTGATCGACTAATTGATAAAGAAATTGGAAGGGGAAATCAGTCGGAACTGATGCAACTGGATCACTTAGTTCACTTGTTTATAGATAGACAATGACAGCCCAGTGATAACCTTCTTTTTAACACAAAATCTGATTGCAATTGTTCCTAGGCTTCTTAGAAAAAAATCAAAATAAAAAAATGGGGTTGTGTTTTGTCGCACTACCAGACCCGTCACCATAGTCATTATCCAATCTAATATATGAGGTTTTCACCCCTACATTTTTTAGACTGATTGCTTACAACACATCCTAACATTCTGATTAGCATGCCTTAATCAAGTTTGTTAGAATTTGCATGCCTTAAAAGTTCATCTGGAGGCATCTAAGCAAGAGGAATACGTCTTGAATCGCACATTCAACACGATATATGCAATCTAATCAGGTACCAAACATCCATTCAAAATTACTACATTTTGTGGGAGCGAATCAGCACTAATTGAATGGATTATGGATAACACAATTAGCAAGTAAACAAGTTTGAGCAACAAAAATAAATAAAGAAAAAACATAATCTGATCAGAAACAAGATCTAAAATGAAAAAGACAGTAGTAAAGAACTGTGAGAAGGTGGAGAAACTAGATAAAGTACTACCACCGAGAGAATCACCAAGATCGGCTTCCACCATTTCCTTATCCAAACCGTAAATGCAATAAGCGGATGCTTCAACATTAGGAGGATACTCTGCGTAGTGTGACTCCATCCACCACCAAAAATTGCTTCTAAAAGGAAAAAGAGAAGCCAACATCAGAATAGTTTTGCAATACTAAAGGTTCTGGTCATTGTCTCCAAAATCAGAATAGGAAAACAGAGTTAGAGAAAAGGATTCGGTGTTAAAATACTGAGAGGAGAAATCATTCTGCTGAGATCAGTTGTAATTGTTAGTGATTCAACCATGGATTGATTTCATGACGACAGACCTAACCAATAGATAATTATGTAGATTCACTAGGCTTGTTCTTCTCTCTGCCGCCGAGTTTCACTTCTACTGCTACTTGCAAGAGAAAGATCTGAGAATTTAGTGTACGTAGTAGGGTTTTAAGCCGGATCTTTATATAGTATGTAGGGATGTTAATAGACGGCTAAGATTGTGCATATTGATATAGACCTAGGGTCTCAAATGGGATGATTGAAAAATTAACTCCGAGGGGTACATGACTTCTGCATTTGGTCTTATAGTCAAATTTATAGCATTGGCCAATATTAAAAGTAGGCCACAGTTTGTTGACTTAGAAGTCACGAGTCAAGATCTTAATTAGCTTCATTGGATCAATTGGAGTTGCCTGGCTTTTGCCATTATGGACCCTATTGTAGTCAAGAGTCAAGACCCTCTTGGATCAAAGAGTGCAAGTCTTCAATGGAAAAAATAACTAAATAATCCAATACTGTAGAAGGGTAATATCTATCCAAACAAATCTGAAATAATTGTGATCACTGATCTTGTTGTCAAGAGTTAAGATCTTTATCTAACGCCATCAATTATCCTTGGCATAGAGAAAAATGAGAAAGCTCAAGGATATTGGGGTTGCATATAACCGACGAAAATACCTATGACATGCATGTGGAACAACTACTTTGCATGAATCATTATTCAGCTTATTATGATGGACGACCAATTTCATGGTTAAGATAGTGTGTTCCATACATAATGTCGAGAGTATAATGTCGACCCCCATTCAAGTTAGTAACAGATATAATCTGCCTTAAAAGTTAATGAAAGATATATCTGTTCTCGAAATGGATTTGTTCTTCCAGGAAGCTGTTGTGTTGCGGGACTTAATTATATCCTTGCTGCTGCTACTGACCGTTAAGTTGCTTGCTAGTGCTTGGAGAGCAAATGTGGACTAACTATGGCATCGCTGCCTCACTCCTCCGCAAATGTGGTGTTAGCCTACCTTACCCGTTCTGCCCAACTGCAACAAGTATGTGCAGTAAGACATGACAAACACCTGGCAAGCGATACCCTTGTTTAAAATGAATTCTAATCAGTATGGATTTATCAGTTCTTTTTCTATCCATGGATATACTTTGCTGGTTGGAAAATCCTAATGGTTGAAATTATGGTTTGAAACCCTTGGTGATTTAGTTTCATTTGAACTCGGCAGCAGTATTTTATCTCCAAAGATAACTAAGTGGAAATTTATCTACATTTTCCCGCACATGAAGATGAAGTACTCAAACGGGGTCATATAACACAAAGTGATTTTAGATATCAAATACTAGAATAGAAACAAGTATGATAAAACACAATCTGTAAATCTGAATACAGATTGTGATATGACACACAATTTGTAAACTTGAATTATAATATGATAAAACCAAAGAAAGGTATTAGACACAACAATAACTCAATGAAAAAAATGTAAAATTGGTGACAAGAGACTTCTGAGAGAATATATAGGATTCCTTAATGTAATTGAACTTGTGAGATCTAAAACTTTTGTTTCAAGATTTTTGGAGTTGTTAGAGTAATTCAAGAAGCTCATATCCGCCAGAGGGATCCTGACAACCAAAATGAAAATTAGAGAACCATACAAATAATTAAGCTGATGTTTTCTCACAGAATAAACAAAACCGTTTAAACTACTAGTAGAACAGAACCAAACATAATTTGTACATTCCACCACCACAAGCTCTGAAATAGAAAGTTAAAGGGGAAAGCAAATCAAACCTGATAAAACTGATGGTCTCACCAAATAAATGGATACCCCACCAGAATGACCACCAATCCCACGAATGAAATACCTGAAATCAAAGAAAAAAACAAAGATTAAATGAGAATAACAGATTTATCCAATTAGACCACCAATAAGAAGATAATTAAGTAAAATAGTTTGATGAAATGATATACATTTACAAACATTGTAATACCTCAGAAAAAAGAAGTCAAAATAATGAGAGGAGAAATCATTATGCTGATCGAGATAAGTTGTAAATGTTGATGCTGCTGCTGATGGCGTTGATGAAATATCATCCATGGTTTATATTTGATGATCATAGATTTACAGATCTACTGTTGATTTAGGGTTTTTCTCTCTGCCTGTTCTACTACTTGCAAGAGGAGGGTCTGAATGTTAATAGGGTTTTGAGCCAAGTAAAAAGTCTTTATAAACATGTAGACGGTTGAGATTGTGTTTTTGATACACGTGGGGGGATTAGAACGGGAAGATCGAAACCCTTTAGTCCTTACAGATGGGCTTGAGGAAACAAAACCTAGCAGAAAAGAACTGAATCAAGGTCGACGATTCCTGATATTGGGGTTACATGTGCTAGAGAACAAGGCCTAGTCTAACCTAAGTTTATTTTCGAAACCTATTTTGAGGCATACTAGATAATGCCAAAATAGGATCACTAAATAAAAAACAACATCACCCCTCATCCACCATTTTTAATAATGGTATAACTACCCTTATATAATTAGTATAAATGATTATGATTAGAATTGATTAATTATGAATTTTAAGGATTGATTACATTAAATTATTAGTGGTGAATTAGTAGAAAAATCAAATTTATGTGAGAGAGTTGGGATTTTTGAGAGGAAGAAGAAGAAGTGAAGAAAAAAAGCTTGGGTTTTGACTTTTGAGATTTTAGTGATTAGAAGTGACCAAAATGTATGATTCAAATCAGAGGTAAACTTCTATCGAGATTTAATTTCCTTTTATAAGTTGAATCTGCCAAAAAATTGAATTTTTAAAACCCAGATCTGCCGACCCGATGAACAGTTCGGCTCAAAAGTTATCAGTCGAACTTCACTCAAAAACTGAATCATCCACTAGGTTCGGCTGGAAAATTGAGGTTCGGCTGAAAATATTGTAAAGTCGCATTAGCCGAACATAGTGTTTCTCTAAATCATACACTAAGTTCGGCTCAAAATTGATACTGCAAGATCAGCGAACTGATCTTCTGAAAACCCTAATTTCATCTTTGAAATCATATTCTACCGATCAAACAAAATGAAATCAATCAAAAACAAGATGGGTTTGTTACGCATACATTCTAAAATACATCTAAGAGCAATTGAGATTTGGATTTCGCATTCCAACATCGCTCACTTCGATTCGTGTTTTCTTTGTTTGATTAATTTGTTTATTAAATTGGAGTCCTAGATGTTTAAGTTTAAAGTTTATTTTGATTTTTAATTTTAAATTTTTGAGGATAAGGGAACTATGACAAATTGAAATTATTTAGTGATATATAGGTAATTACACTACCTTTAGACACCCCTTATAAACCCACCCTAGATAATATAACGGATGAGTATGCCTCAAAAAAAATGAGTATGCCTCAAAATAGGTTTCTTATTTTCCACCACGTGCTGTGCGCCTGTGCCCAAACATTGAGTCTACTATGATGTATGGAAAGAGGCAAGGCCAAAGCTGGGTTTGTAGCCATAATAGACCAAACCCAGGCCGCAACTCCAAAACCGAAAATTCTTCTACCTGTAATCTTCCATGTTCAAAATGTAAAAATTGAACATCCATTTAGGCAGAATCCGATCGAAGAAATTGGAAACACCATAATTGATTACGATAACAAGGATTTGAGACCCCAAAGATTCATAAAATGGACATGATTAAAGCAATGAAGTTTTTTATCCGACCTAATTTTAGCTTTGATCATTAGAACTTGACTAATGTCGTTATTAAACCATAGCATTGTGGAATTTTGAATTGCTAGCTCATAGAGTTACAGAACAGTTAAATCGGAAGATTTGAGACCAAGTTGCATTATACATACGTAAACTGGGAAGGAGGAATCCAAGCCATCAACTAGAATAACCATTAAATTACAAAGGCGACAATTACAACCAATTCATTTGTTTTATCATTTAACTAAAAACTGCAATTAATTAAATCAAGTTCAGTAACTAATCTTGAGATAGTGCATTCAAATCATTAAGTAATAAATCGAAGATATTCAATTTGCAGCAGCTTCCGAAAATTGTCACTTTAAAATATTGATGCTTCAAAATCTATCAAAAAAAAACTTTAATACTTCAAATCTTGGTTCTACTTATGTATATGATTTTATTTGGATAGACACGCGTCATACTCATTCTTCCACCATTGTTGAAAGCCCCGTACGAAGAACATTAAAGATTTTGAAACCAAATTGAAAACCAATGGAAAAACCACCAATATGCTTTTTCAGGTTCTCTTGTTCATCTCTCTGGATTAGAAAGAAATAGAGATCAAACTTCAAAACGAACAAAGAGTTAATATACACAGAAACTGGTAAAGGTCATGCGTCATAGCGACAACAAAACATCAGTTTTCATCTACTGAGCATTGTGAAAATGTAGAATTAGTTACAAGAGATTGATTTCTGATATAATATCTTCTTGTGAAATCCGTGACTTTTGACTAATATCAATGCAGACTCTTTGCGCCATTATTGGAGGTACCAAGATAATGAAGCCATAAGTTGCTGAGCCTGAAACCAAAATTAAAATCAAGTAATCAATCCAAATTAGAAGAGATTTTATTTTTTCTTGACGTGAAAAGTTAAAATACAAGAAAAAATAGAAGAGATCGAAGTGATATTATAATTACACCAAAAAGTAGACCACCAGAATATCTAAAAGTAAAACTAACGAATTCATACCTGCAAGATTGTAGTAGTGGATAGAAATTGGACGTACAACAACCACTATACCATGAAAAGTTCAAACCACTAAACAATAGAAGAAGCCTCTGAAATCAAATTGAAAATCAGAGATTTAATGAGAAGAACAACTGTAGTAAAATATAAGACCCCAGAAAATACAATTCCAAACATTACGATACCTGAGAATTGCATCAGCAACCAAGTGAAAATATTGAGAGAAGAAATCATCATGCTAAGGTAAGTTATAAATGTTGATCCGTGGTTTTGATTTGATGATCATAGATCTAAATAAAAAAAAAAATCTGCTCGTGTTGATTTACTAGGGTCTCTTCTCCTCCTGCTAGAAGCAGATTTGGATGTAGTGTCGTAGGGTTTTAAGACATAAAAGAGTCTTTATACCATGCAGCGATGTTGATACACGGTTAAGATTGTGTGTCCCATATACGTGAAGAGTTTTGTACAGGATAGTTGAATATACCGTTGACCCACATTAAACAGTTCTGTTGACTGCTACCGCCGAAAAACACCCAAGAAGAAATTTCCCAAATTATTATTTTTTTGGGCAAGTAGGTGCAAAATGGGTTAAGTATCATCTACTTTTACATTTTTTTTTCGATTGTTGTCTCTTCCAAGTTCCAACACATATTTCCGCAACAAAGTCTATGTTATAAGTCTTTGAAAGATATGCACAATTTTAGTGGTGGCTTGTAAAATTTTGCTAAGCCTTCATGTACTAAGTTTGTGTTTCTTTTTTGTCAGGTGGGGACGTTAATCCAGACTGTTAAGGCTGAATCCTAATCACAGAGGCAACATCACATCTGTAATTAGAGAAAGTGAGGTCAATTTGGTAATCAAATCTTGGAGATTGAACAAGGATAAAGACAAAACCCAAATTAATAGAGATCATTGAACTATATGATTAAGACATAAACTGGTACAATTCAAGCATTATAGCACATAGTTCAATATGGAGAAAAAGACGATTACAATCCGGTGATAACCAAACTGTAAACTTGACTTTGAATCGGTTGAAGACCTTGACCTTCAAAGTGTATAGTGGAAGTCCCTGAATACAAATATTGATTTCTGATATCCAAATAGCACATTATCCTAAATGAATTTGTGAAATCAGTGACTTTTGACTAAGATCATTTTGATGCTTTCAAGTGGGACATATAAATTTGTTGAATTTCAGGTGGCCACATCAGTGTAGTGTAAAGTCTCTACAGAAAACATTCAAGGTTAGAAGCAGAAGATGGTTAACCTCAAACCAAAAAGGAAACCAGAGAATTAGACCACCAAACACATACTTTTTACACCACCAGAAACTCTAATATCATAGAAAAGATAAAAATAAATCAATCAAACCTTGAGAAACGGTAAAAGTGGGAGATATCATTATGGTGAGAAAACTTGTAGTTCTTAATGATGGTGTTGAGATACATCAACCATGGTTTTGATTTGATAATCATAGAAAGATAAATCTGCTTTTGTCTCTTGATTTAATAGCTAGGGTTCTTCTCTTCTATCCACCGACAAGTTTTGACTTGATGATCATAAATCTAACTAATACTTCTAGATCTGCTGTTGTGTTGATTTACTGTGCTTCTCTCTCCGCCCAGTTTCACTTCAACTGCTTGAAGGGAAAGATGTGAGAATTCACTAGGGTTTTCAGCCTTGCAGAATCTTTATATAGTCACAGGGTACTGATAGACGGGTTAAATTACCGATCAAAAGAAAGATAGACGGGTAAGATTGTGTGTTTCATAAATGTGGAAGGTAAAAAAAGAGAGGATGAATTAGCCTTTTATACACGTTTGAGGGTTTTGAACGAGATGATGAGTCTTCAGGAGGGGTACATGACTAAAAAGATACTCCATTAGTTGATTGCAACCATGGATGGTCTATTCGGTTGGTCGAATATGCAAAAAATAAAATTTAAACATTCAAAATGGATTGAGTTCATACTTGAGTTCCAATGAGGAAACTGAGATCGGACATGTTGGCTACTCTTTTCTTAGGCAAAAAAAAAAGAAGGAAGAGACGGCTTTATAAGAAATGCATGAAATTCGTTTAGTCCTTTCTTTCACATAGGATCCATAAAAAAAACAACATGGTTTTAAAATTTGAGAGGTGAACTACATTCCAGGAGTACAATCTAACCTTCTTTACTTTCTTTTTCCACTAACATTCTCACTGCTATAAAATCAAAATCAAAATCAAAGATGGGGTGGCAATTAGTCTTGATTACAATACTTAATAGCCAATTCATTAATTTTAAAGCATGTGCATGATCATGCACAGAGTAGTAACTACTCCTTCAAGTTGGACATTATCCATGTAATACAACAACCTAAATTATCTATAAAGAAGGAATACAACAGCTTTTAGATAATTCAATGTATCCCTTGAAAACTACAAGAAAAATCACTACTCAATGACTAGAATGGAAATGGACCAGATTAAAGGTTGATATATGCAAATTTTACACTTATCTAGGATGGATCAAATAAAAGGTTTGCGTGACAAAAAGATTATCCTAACTTAACTAGAGCAGAGAAGTACATGTATGACAAAAGGCACGAAAAATTATCTCTCAACTTTCTGTGGACCAATGTATCATGCATATATTCTGCCGGAAAGGCTTCTACTCCCTACTTAGAGGGCTGAGAAGAGACATTTTAGATAGGAAATCAGTCCCAGAGTGTCACTTATCCTTATTGGTACTTATGAACCATTTTTGCAAAAATATAGGAGACTGGTTATGGATTTAGTAGTGCAAATTCCTAAAATAAGTTGGAGACACATAGGGAGAAAAGATAATAGGCTTGCGGATGCCTTGGCGTTCATACCATCAATGTTAGTAGATCCAGTTGCAAGGGATATAAAAATACAAACACTTTTGTTACCATCTATAGAAAAGAGTGAAGAAGTGCAAACAGATGTGATGATCATAGACGATATACAAGAAGAAAACGTGAGTGAAGAAAAGGATTTGAGAACTGAGATACACTCTTATCTAGAGAAGGGAGAATTGCCAAAGAAAAGATTAGACGCGCACAAATTAAAGAGCCGTGCGACAAATTATGAATTAAGGGATGCAGTTCTTTATAGGAGATCATTTCTTGGACCTTCACTTAGATGTCTTACGCGAACGGAGGGAATCGAAATTCTAAAGGAATTACACTATGGCGATGCTGGCAACCATAGTGGAGGAAGATCACTTGGATATAAAGAAAAAATACAGGGCTATTACTGGCCATATATGCATGAAGATGCAAAACAAGTTTCGAGAAGATGCGAAGAATGTCAACGTCATGGAAAGAAGATACATGCACCTGGGGCTATGCTTAATACATCGACAAATGTGTGGCCTTTTGGGGAATAGATATTATAGGGCCATTTATACCAGGGACGGGACAAAAAAGATTCTTAATAGTCGCAACTGACTATTTCACTAAATGGGCAGAAGTAAAAGTAGTTCAACATATTCGTGATAAGGACATATTTAAATTCATTTTTGAAAATATCATATGCAGATTTGGAATTCCTGCACAATTGGTGTCTGATAACGGGAAGCAGTTTGAAGGCGAGAATATAACAATGCTGCTCAATGCGTTCAAAATTGAGAGTGGCAAATCTACTCCTTTGTATCCTCAAAGTAATGGACAAGTAGAAGCTACGAACAAAAAAATCGCAGACAATCTGAAGAAAAAATTAGAAGGGCACAATAAAGGATGGTGCGAACAAGTACATAATGTAGCATGGGCTTACAGAACTACAAGGAGAGAAGCAACAAGAATGTCACCCTTTTGTCTGACATATGGAGTAGAGGCAGTACTACCAACAGAAGTGATCATCCCTACCACAAAGAGAGAAGCTTGGGAAAATAATTTAAGTGCGGATTTGATTTTAACAAAGTTGGATGATTTGGAGGAAGTACGAGAAGTCGCTTTGCAGCGTATGAAAAATTATCAAAAAAGACTATCTCGAGAATACAACAAGCGGGATAAAATAAGAAAATTCCAACCAGGCGAATTGGTGCTACGCGAAATTCCAATTTATCAAAGTGGAAAAGATGGAAAGTTGGAGAAAAGATGGGATGGAGCTTATATAATAAAACGAATAGTTGGAGAGGGAGCATACGAATTAATGGATCCTGAAGGAAGAGATACAGGTCGTAAGTTGGATCGCCCTAGGAATAGACAGTTCTTGAAGAAATATTATCCATAGTTGCTTGCGAATCAATTCGCATGTACAAACAGTTAAAGTTTTAAAAGTTCATACTTTTGAATAAAAATGTAGCGCGAATCATTCGCTAAAGAGTTAATAAAAAGAGAAATAAGACCTTTATAAAAGACTACAAAAAATGATATTTATTATCAGATTGGCTAGGAATCCAAATATGGCGTGCACCCTAGTTCGCTCATATGCAAGAGGCAAAATAGTAAGACCTAACGCACGATATAATTGCAAAAGACCAAGAAGGCATGACTCAAGGGAAGGCTACACCGACCCCGGAACTTGAGTTGTGGAGATTTGGAGTAAGAATTAAACGATAATGCCCATCCGGGAGAGATACCTTAAATTTTCAGTCTAAGATACTAGTCTTAGATTGAGAGCCTAAGGTGAGAAAGGCTCTCCTAAGGAGTGCAGAAACTCGATCAGGGCGCCGAGGTACACAGTTGAGTCAAGAGTTCCCGGGATGTCTAGAGCGTACCTTTCCACTCTTGATAAGTCCTGACTGTGATGCACTCGGTCCGAAGATACCCCACTTAGGATGCAATCTTGCTGCCATAAACCCTATAGGTAGTGTATGCGAGATTGCGAAATCAACTGGTTGTTGAAAATCCGGATGGGAAGAGCCATAATCTTAACCAGATTGAGGTAAGCTTCCTTGAAGGGGCCACCAGGGGGAAGATAAGGACGGCACCCTCCACTAGGGAGCTGAATTGTGTCAAAAGACGTAAATGTTCCAAGACTTTTACTCATGAGAGTAGTAAGACTTGTGACATTTATGCAAAACACCTGAAGAAGAAATAATACAAGCAAAAAAGATAAGACGAGATCAATGGGACAATATACTAAAATACAAAGACTTCCTTCGATCTCGTCGCACGAAAAATGGGGCAAAATAAGACCTTTACATAAGAAGGCAGCATAAGACCTCCCAAATAAATTAAATAAACTACTGATAAATACGCACAATTGTTTCTTACAAGAAATATAATAAGAGACAAGTATGGGAATTAACATAACAATGTATTATATTCCTTGAAACAAACAAGTCTAAAGAGGGTGTGAAGGACCAAAAAACATCAAAATAAAGAAATGAAATCAAGAATGATCAAACAGTAACATCAGACTTTAGCGCTGGGCTCAGGATTTTCAATCTCAATACCGGCATCATTCGTAGATTTCTCTTCTTCTTGTTGAATTTCTTCATCACCTTGATCCTTCTCATCATCGCTTAAAAAGTCAAAATCGCTATCTGGTTCAGGATATTCTTCATCTTCACCCACATTGCATGCGGGGAGTCTTACTGCTGGAAGAGAATTGCTAGAAAGAATCCCATCAATAACAAATTGAGCGCTAGAGTGGCCTTTGCGAATAGCATCCCTTTCAAGATTTCTAGCATTTATCTCTAGAAAAGTCTTCTGGAATGCAAACCTTCTTCGTGCTCTGTTTCGAGACGCAGAAAGAGAAAGCTCAAGATTACCACGAGATAATTCCAGATTAGCATACTCTTTACGAACTTTGGATAATTTGGAATTCATTTGAGCGACAGCATACTGGTGCGATGCTTCAGAATCTACAAGTAGAAATAAAACATAACACTGTGTAAAAAAAAAATGTTGGGAAATTATCATGAAGCAGTCAACCCTAGCTGACTACCTTGGAAGAATTTGGAAAAAGAAAGGGTATTGTCCTTCATACTTTCCATTGCCTTATCAAATCCATCATGAACTGAACCACTGAGGCGATAGCGAATTTTCTTTTCTTCAGAAGAAAGAGATTTGTTCTTTTTCTTAAGAACGTCATAAGAATTCTTCAACTGGCCATATTGTTCTTGAAATTGATTCTTCTTCACAGAAAGATTTATATTATTCTGAATTAATTTCTCATTTTGGGAAATCATATCTTTAAGCGAAGTTTCGTACTGCTCCTCCTGTACGCGAAGAGTTCGCGCTTGGTTTTCATTTATTTCATGAAGAATTGATTACTATTGTGAAAACATTGCTTCTTTCTTTGAAAAAGACAGTTTTTCCCTAGAAAGGGTGTGGTGCTCTTCTGATAAGGTTTGATGAAGTAAGTCAGCATCGTGTGATAACTTAGAAAAATAAGATATTTGATCGCAAAGAAAATCGATTTTTTGAGTAAGACGGTAATTTTCATGGGAAAGATGGTCAATCTGATTATGTGCATATGAATTTTGATGATTTAGTTGATTTAGTTGAGACTGTAACTTCGCGTTATTCGCTTGGGCATCTTCGGCAAGGAATTGAAATTCATATCTCTTATTCATTCGCTTCTGGTTTAAATCTTAACAAATGCATGAAGAAATTTATAAAAATTAACGTATGCGGAGAAGTAAAAAATGCGATAACTGACTTAAAGATAAAAACAAGTACCTCTAAGTTTTTGATTATCGCTGCGAAGATTTTCAGCCTCAAAATTTGAAATCTGAAGTTCCCCTCTCAATCTTTGTATTTCCTTTTCCAAAGTAATATTTTTCTGCGAGAGTTCCAATTGAGAACAGCTGGACTCAAAATGCTTTTCAGCTAACATCATACGACGATGAGATTCCTAAAGAGAAAAAGATAAAGATTAGTACTTGGAAATGTCACTAAAGAAGATAAAAGTTAAGGTGTGAAGGATAATTACTAAAACGTCTAGAGCGACGTGGAAACTCGGGTCAATTTGAGAAAGGACCTCATCTCGCGAAGCCTTGTGAACAGGAAATTTCCGAAGAAGCTGACTTAAGGCAGAACATGAGAGAAGTTTGGAAGGATCATCAGTTAAAGATTGGGCAGAGTTGATAACATCGGAAAGAGTTTGAGTAGCCAATTTTACGCTATCCAAACCCTTTTTATTCAAAGGAAGAGAATCCAATAAGGAAAGAGAAGGAGGAGGAGTGGAAGTTGTTGGAATGGTGGATTTATCTTGAGGAAGGTTCAGATGAGAGCTAGAGCTAATGGGTGAAGGAAAAATTATATGCGATGGATTCGCAGAGGAAACATAGGGAGTATCTTTAAAAATCTCGTCATACGTAATAAAAGCATTCTCATCTATAGGAGGATTTTTTGGTGAAGGAGTAGCAGGAACATTCTTCTCAGAGCCTTGGGAAAATGTATGGGTAACAGAAACATCTTTCTCAGGAATTTGACTTATTAGTGTGCGAAGGTTGAACTGTAGATACAAGAACAACATCTACAGCAGCAAAATTTAAAATACAAAGATTTTAATAGAGAGGTACGGGTTTGCGAGACTTTTTAACTCTCTCTTTTTTACCATCAACTATTTCAGCATCAGAAGCCTGCGAAAATAAAGAAGATAAGAAATAGAGGCAACAATATTGTTTAGAGACAGTAGAGTATTTCTTACTTCTTTACTGTGCGAAGCCTTCCTCTTGTGAGATTCCTTGTTTTGAGGTTCATTATCGATACAGGGTTTCTTCTTTTGCGTTTCTTTATTTTCACTTGAAGAAGAATTGGGTCTTTGCATAATTCGAAGAGCACTACTTTGCCTGCGAAAGTATGGGAATCAGACCATATAATAATAATAATAATAAGTAATGGTTAAAATCAATAATTATAATGAAGAAAAGAAGCGAACCTTGATTCGAGATTCATGGTAGAAGAACAATAGCAGAAGAAATCAATACAACAGTAACAGAACTGGGAAGTAGCAGATGAAGATTAAGAGAGAGAGGTTGAATGATGAAAGAAGAAAATCTTGTGAATAAAACCCTTAAATAGGTGAAAAGAGGTTACCGGTTGGAGACGGTTCAAGCCGGTAAAAAAGGAAGAAAATCAACACGTGTAGAGAGGAGCTTGAAATCCGGATAACTGTCGATAAAATAAAATGTAAAAGGATAAGCATGTGCCATTTGAAAATGGAGAATTTCTCATATCGTCACTTTGAAGAACCAAGCGACATGAGAAGAGGCAAATGTAGGAGTTAAATATAGCGCATATTAATAATCACGCGAAGTGAAGAATACAACATACACGAGGAATATCGCACACAACAAATTGAGATGTCAGCAAAGTCACGGGTAAAGTGTGAGGAGTTATGCGAAGAAGTATGCTATGCGAAGATGAGCGATTGTATATGAGCGAATATGTCGCACAGAGATCCCGAAAATAAAGGAATTCTTAGCTGTCATCCACTATGTAAAACTCTATATAAAGGAGAGAGTAGTTGTCTTGTAAAGGATTTTAGGACAAGTCTTGTAGGAGAGATTGTAAGAGAGAGAAAGTGAGTTTAGCCTACAAGAAGTGTAATTGTAGGTTTTCATCTATCTTATAAAAAATCTGAATATATTCAATCAATAAGATCGTGAGATGATTACATAGAAAAGTAATTAGATTAAGTGGATTGTAGTTGTAAGATTTCTTACAACTACAACCATACCTTTCATTCCATTTCATTTGAACTCGTAACAGTATCTCATCTCCAAACATGAGTATTATAGTGGAAATTTATCTACATTTTCCCCGACATTAAGTACTCAAATCGGGTCATTTAAAACACAAGACACTTGGGATATCCAATAATAGAAAATGAAGAAGAATAAAAACAAGCCGCCCATCCGAGCTCATAGTGTATCCCAATTGGAATCAGAAGGCCAATTACAATCCAAGGATAACACAATCTGTAAACTGGAGTTAGAATAGGATGAACCTAAGAAAGGTACTAATACAACATTAAGTGATAACACAATGAAAAAGTTTAAAATTAGCGACAAGAGACTTCTTGAGATTGAATTAAGATTCCTTGTTGTAATTGAACTTGTAAAATCCGGAACATTTGATAAATATCAATTGATGCTTGGAAATGGCTAGATCATGAGATTCCTCAATGAATCCACCAGATTTTTGGATTTCAGAGTAATTAAAGAAGGTCGTATGCTTTGACAGATCCTGAAAACCAAAATGAAAAAAAAAAATGAGAGAAGTGAAGTGAATCTAAGACAACGTCTGAACCAAGTGACATGGGCATTGAGCCTGTGTTTGACGACCTAAGCATTATAGCTTGGGTGAGTGCATTGATGTATGGAAAGAGGCAAAGGCCATAGCAGGGAAGGGTTTTAGACCCTTTACCCAGTAAACCCAACACCGGTAAGAATATTGAGAAGAGACATTTTGGACGCTCCGGCTAATTGGTGTGTATAATCTGTTCTCAGGTAGCTGCCCCTACAATGAATCACAATATCTAACGTGTTGTAATGTTGGTTGTCACCCCCTTTACGAAGGAAATAATTGATGCCAAGTGTTTTGGCTACTCCTTGGATCATAGAAAAGCATTTTAAAATAGAAATTCAGCGATAATTAACAACTTGGCATCTCATTTGAAATTGCAATGGTTCTCCTATTGCTTAATATTTCAAAGGAATCTGAGGATTAATATCAATCCGAAGCCGGTGTCACTGTAGTACGGTGGTAAAATCGCTTGGTGATGATATCAGCGACCTGAGTTCGAATCTCGCCAGCACCAAAACTCTTTATCGATCGGGATGTTCAGTTGGGAGGAACCATACCTCTCTCACATGTCTACACTGTCTCTCTTAAATAATATGCACGTCCAAATGAGGTTCTTCAATTTGTAATGTTGGCCGAGTCAAATTTGAAATGAGTTTGGTTGGAGTCATGCGTCAAGATCATCTAGCTAAATCGGTCTAGTAAGAGGACTTGTAAAGCGTAAATTACACGTCAACAATATTCATCTTTGAAATATGAATCAATTTCATGTTCGATATGGCTGTGAGAGAAACGCACAGCGCATGATGAGAGGAAAAGTACTATGGCTGAAATTTGTTGCTACATTCTAACATGACTCTTCATGATATTATCCACCAGTTTGTTTATCATCACTTAGATTAATTAATTACAATCCAGTGATGACGTATCAAACAATAAAATAGGATTAAAACCTATCAAGACAAGATAAACACCCTATTCAAACCTCGATTCATACTAATTATTCAATACTACCCCTTAGGGGAGCAAATGAGAGCTAATTAACTTGTACAAATCATAAATTTGCTTCTATCTAAATTCCACTGATATGTATTGGACTCAATTTGAAGGATCAGAGATTAATTCATCCACCATTGTTGAAAGCCCATATGTTGAAGCGTGATTCTGAAATCAAAAATGAAAATCAGTCAAGGAAATGGTAAACAATTTAACACTATTAAAAAAACAAATAGAACCCAGAACTAAATTGCAGAGATACAGTAAAAATTCGAACCTAGAAGAAATCAAATAACCACTACACCGGAAAAATCACAGTAAACAGCTTCCACCACTTTCTTCTCCAAATGGTAAATGTAATCAGCTGAACCTTCAAAATTAGAACTGTATTTACCACCGAAACTTTCTAATGGAATAATAACCGACAACGGATTTATCTCCCAAACTTAAAGGTTATGGTATTCCACCATTATTGGAAGCCCATAAACATTAACATTGTTTTGAAATCGAGTGGAACATACATCGCATCACAAGCCTGACAGATGCTAAAACGTTGAGAGGAGAAATCATTATGCTAAGATAAATTGTAATTGTTGATGACGGTGATGGTGTCGAGAGTATAGTGTTGCTGCTGCATAGATCTGTGCTGGTTGTTTTAGGGTTCACTACAATGGCAACGAGAGGAGCTTGGAGACAGAGAGCTCAATTCCTAAAAATCTTTACAAACATCTTGGGATTTGATAGACGGTTGAGATTGTATCTTTATAAACATCGAGGGTTTTTGTGGATGATATCTGCAGTTAGACTTGATAGGCTAATTTGTCACGTTGACCAAGTCAAAAAAAGTGCTTTTGTGAATAATTATGCTTAAATAATTAAAATGAAGTAAAACCTTACAAGAAGCTAGATGGTTCCGAATCAGAAACTTAAGATGTGAATCAGACACTTCGTTCTGATAACTTAGGATCGGATTGAATTGGAGTCTGGTTGAAGTTATGTATCAATAAGTGTACACATTTGTTCTTAGTTATGGCTCATCAATATGGGGTCATTTCATTATCAAGGAATTGAAGAGAGGGTACAAAAACAGGTATAAGTCACCTTCAAAGAGATAGAGATAGATGATGGATTTAAGATCACGTAAATAGAAACAGAAAAGGAGAGACTCGAAAATGATCATGTAAGGGTAGGTCCTAAATTATTGTCTAATTGTATGAAAATATATCATTGAACATTCAAGATGGTCCATGATTTTAATGAAATTAGGTGGATTTTGATTTTTGAAATGTACCATATAACCTTGTCCACATAGTATATGGTCCATCACCACAAATATAGACTTTGTTTTTTGCAATACGGCATGCATCCAGATGCTCTACAAGCCTTAGAAATTTGCCACTTCAGAATCGGAGAGTTTTTGAACATTTTGGTTTTCAACTCTAATAGGGTGCATGTAATAATGATTCTAGTCCAATAATGAAGCTTTTTAATTACTAAGACACTAACTAAATCCATCTCTATTGATGGTAATGCTTCAATTTCCTTAACTGAAAAAAGTAACTTTTGTCCACAAATTATGAACTAGGTTTCATCACTGTTTAGCAAGAAAATGATTTAGTTAAAAGCTTATCAGTAAATTGTTAAGAGCAATTAATGGGAGCTAAACACCAACTATAACCCAACTAGCACAAAATGACCAGCATTCGGTCCCTATATAAACCCTTCTATGGCTTGCAACCAAAAACCACAAACTCATAAGCATTTCAATACATCTCAACTCATTCCTTTAGCAAAAAAATATTATTGTTTTCAAATTCAAATAGTAGAAACTAAGAAAATGGCAGCAATGTTGAAGTTGGCATGTGTTGTTCTAGCTTGTATGGTTGCGGTTGCACCATATGCAGCCGAAGGAGCAATCTCATGTGGTATGGTGACTTCGAAGATGGCACCATGCCTTGGCTACTTGACGGGAGGAAGTCTCCCAGCTACATGTTGTGCAGGAGTCAAGTCTCTGCTTGCATCTGCCCAGACCACCCCTGACCGTCAAGCTGCTTGCAGTTGCTTGAAGAGTGCCTCTGGTGGTATTGCCGGGCTTAACTATGGTAATGCTGCCTCACTCCCAAACAAATGTGGTGTTAACATCCCGTACAAGATCAGCCCCTCTACTGACTGCACCAAGTATGTATCTATGTTATATTTTATTATCGAAGTTATTTCTGTTTGTAGGACGGACTAATTAACAATGTTGTAACAGAGATCCTAAAGTCGTTCAAAGTTCGGGCTTAATGAACTCTAATTTAAATAGATTTTTCTTAAAGTTTTGTTATAATTGTTTGCTAATATAGTCATGTTTTGCTGCAGGGTTCAGTAAATACCAAAACCATACCATGAGAGGATGCATTTAGCCAGAATCAATGAGCTACTGATGTATGATGAAGAATAAAATGGATGTTTAGTTTGCCGATCTTTATTAACTATCATTCGCCGCTTAGTGCCTAGTATTGTACGCTATTATGTGATGTTGTTGTTGTTGTTGTTGCCGTGGTCGTTGTTGGGTTTTAATATCATCAAATCAGAGCAGATATTTCCTGGTAATTAATGTAATCCTCCAACGTTTAACTAAAGAAAATGAATATTTACATGATATTAGCTCTAACCTTCTAATGATCATCCATTGCTAACAATAATCCCTTACTTCGTTGGACAAAAAGAGACAGCAGACGATGACTTGATGTCAACTAAATATATTCTCCCAATCAGAACGATGGATTTTGTATTTGAAAATTGAAATCCATTAGTCACTCCAGAAGGGGCGTATTGTCATATATAGTGCTTTCTTTTCTTTCTTTTTCTTTTTTTGATATCGGTGATGCATTCTTTGCGTATATGAGTGGTTCCACCTATAGTAGTTCTACACCCAACTAGGACAAATTCGCACTTCTTCTGTGAAATCTTTTTGGAAATGCCGCTAAGATTCGGATAACATCCAACTTAATTAATTGTATAAATTAAGATTCGGATAGCATTTCTCTGCAAGTCCAAATGAAGACGTATTTGCGGCATATATGGTTTTACACTTTTACCAAACAGTGTAAATCGTGAATAGCAAATCAATTTTCAATATTGCAAAGAGTTAGTTTTATCTCCACAATAGATGTAATAATTGTCCTGAAGTCACGAGTCAAGAGACTTGGTTAGCATTATTGTACAGGATGCCATCAGTTGTCCTTTGCGTAAGAAAGATATGCGTCAAGGTCGGTGATATCGTGGTTGTATGTGTCCGACAAGAAGACCTACTCTGACCAAATTTTTGTGCCAAGACATGCATGTGCACCAAGTAGTATGCGCGAACATTTTTCCATGCTACGACAAGAGGCACGGTCAAAGCTAGCCTCTTCATTTGTTGCCGGACCCTAGCTAGCAATAAGGTTTAAACCCATGTAGCCACAAGTTATAACAACTCATTAAAGGACCGTCGCATACTTTATCGGAAAGTCGCTGATATCGTGGTTGTATTTGTCCGACAACAAGACCTACTCTGACCAAATTTTTGTGCCAAGTCTAAGACATGCATGTGCACCAAGTACTATGCGCGAACATTTTTCCATAATGGACGATCTATTTTACCAAACTTTCTTATGAAACTATCGAGAAGTATCGTGGGAAAGCACACTGCAGAGTAGTACATGTAGACAAAAGTTATAACCACTTACCAAGGATCCTCGGATGCACCACATACTTTATCGGAAAGGCTTCTATAATCTATACCCTTTATGCAGTGTCGGTAAGAGAACTGAGAAGAGACATTTCGACGCTCCGGCAAGGATGCCGGCTGTTCCCATGTAGTCATACTATTGAGGATGGGCTGCAATCAGTGTCACCGTCACGTAACCTTTTTTCAAGTTGGTCCTTACAAGCAGTAAGGTCTTGATCAATGACAAGGTCGGAGTTTCGGTGTAGTACATGTTTTTGTTCCCTTTAACAAACAAATTGATGCCATGTGTGGGCTACTCTTATGTCAAAAATAAAATCTTGGTACGGCTTTGAAAGAAACGATGAGATGGTTTTAGTCTTTTCGTTCACACGGGATTAACAAAACAACATTAGCTTAAAAATGACAAGCATTCAGTCATTTTAAACTAATTAAAGCTATCTCTATAGACAGCAATGCTTCAACTATAGTTAAAATTAGACATCTCATATCAGTGGGCAGGTCCAAGTGAGTAACTGTACTAGAACGTGGTATGATAACTACAAAATTTATACCATCGGGGAGGATTTGCATTTCGACAGAATGAGTGAGCTACAGATAAATGATGAAGAAGAATGAAATGGATGTTTAGGTGATGAAGCTTTATGCCATAAAGAGGGCTGATGCACGTACTTGTGCCGAGCTTTATAATTAGCTATCATTCACTGCTTAGTGCCTAATATACTAGCGGAAAATGGGTCATTTGTCCAAATATTTTTAAATCACGATTTAAATGGACGAGTAAAAAATAGTTTGGGTGAAATGGCCAAAAAAAAATAGCATTCATCCTAGCTTAAATTTAAAAAATAACAAGGATGAAACTGGATACATCCTGTGTAAATTAAAAATAAGAAAAAATATTTGAAAATGGGCACGATAAAACTGGTTACATCCTGCCTATTTTTATATTTTTGTCCATTTAAACAGTATCAAAATCTAACTGTCCATTTCACCCAGGGATTGTTGATTTTGGTCTTTTTAATCAATTTTGTGATATACTAGTCGGTGCATATGATTAAGTCACTTAGTCAGTCGAGAGGGACCTATTGTCTCATATGTACTCATGCATGTATAGTGGTAGGTTTTTTTTTTTTTGGTCGGTAATAAGGAATTTTATTAATAGAAGACAGACAAGCTGCCGAAAAAAATACATGTTACAAATTCCGACCAGGGAAGGACAGTGTATCCACCCAAAGAAAAAACGACCTGAGAATTACCGGCACAAGGAACTACAGCTGAAATAAAATCCCAAAACAAGCCAAAATAATCAGATCAGGTACGTTTCAGAGTGGTTCGAAGACCACAATCTTCCAATTAAGCATGAAATCTTTAAGAGTAATGTTTTGGAACTCAGGTTGTAGGTGCAACCAATAAGTTAAGGTGTGTTTTATTTTCTGAATGATCTTGTCGATAGTATGAGACTTGTTTTCGAAATCTCTCTTATTCCGCTCTTTTCACAATGACCATAGTATAGCATCTGGTAAAGCTTTGATGACAGAGGATTACCTGGAAACATTACTAGGACTTGGCCATGTGCTTAGCGCTATGCAAACCGTAGGAGGAAGCATCCAAACGAGATTAAATTCAGCGCGAAAGAAATTCCAAATGTAACTTGAAGTATGGCAATGAAGGAGCATGTGCACATTTGTTTCTTCATCCCTTGTGCACAGGTAACAATGATTGACCTATGTGAACCATCTTTTCTTGATCAACTGGTCTTGCGTTAAGACTTTGTGTCTAGCTGCCAACCATAAGAAGAAACTAACTTTAGAAAGCCATGACTTCGACCAAATTATCTTAGGATGAACATGCTCTTTAGAGTCATCATCTACACCATTAGTCTTCACTAGCCAAAGATAACATTTTTCAACAGTGAACTCTCTAGCTTTTTGATATTCTTTCCAGAATCTTATGTCGTCATTATTGGATGGAACTAGTCCATTAGATTCCAGCAGGTGAAGTAGTGAAGCTATATCACTTATTACTTTATCGTGGACTCTTCTAGTGATGCCAAAATTCCATGTTCCATAGATGCTCGAGTATACTTCACTGACAGTAAGCGTCTCCGATGTTGAGGCATTGTAGGCTACAGGAAATTGGTTAGCTAAGGGATGCTCTCCAATCCAAATGTCACACCAGAAATTTATTCTACTACCATCACCCAATTTAATAAAAAAAGTTAGCTTTGAAAGCTTCGTAGTGCTTGTGTATGCCTCTCCATATTGTACAACCATAAGGATGTTTAGTATTCTTGGTGGACCACCCTGCTTGCATCATGCCGTACTTTTCTGCAATAATTTTCTTCCATAAAGGATTCTCTTTTAAACCAAACTTCCACAATCACTTCATTAACAAGGCTATAGTCATCAAATGCAGTTGTTTGATGCCTAATCCTCCTTATTTTTTAGGCTTTAAGAGACGTTGCCACTTCACAGGGTGATATTTCTTGTCTCCATCACCATCATCCCATAAGAAGTTACGAATTATAGTTTCAAGCTTATGTATGACATTCATGGGAGCTTCAAAAATAGAGAAATAATAAATGGGAAGAGATTAAAGTACAAAATTTATCATGGTTAGTTTACGTCCTTTAGATAGATTTATAACTTTCCATGTTGATAGGCGAGACTTCATCAGTTCTTCTAGTTTGTTCCACTTAAGATTGGATCTATAATTGTCCCCTAAAGGCAAACCAAGATAAGAAGTAGGCAAAGATTGCACATTTCACCCCAAAGAAACAACATAAGAATTGATGTTATGGACTTCCCCAACTGGCATAAGCGACGTCTTGTGGAAATTCACCTTAAGGCCTGAAATTATTTCAAACCAGATCAAGATATTGCGGAGATTGGAAATGCATTGCTGATCATTTTGGAGGAAAACAAGGGTATCATCGGCGAACTGGAGATGTGTTATTTTAGCTCCACCTGGAAAAATCTCGAAGCCTTTGAGCCAACCAACTTGCGCTGCCTTTTCGAAGAGTAAATTTAGAGCTTCTGCAATAATCAAAAATAAAAATAGGGAGAGAGGGTCTCCCTGAAGAAGACCTTTCGAGCTTTTAAAACAATCATTGGGGAACCATTGATGAGCACAGAAAAATTCACATTGGAGATAGCTGCTTTTATCTACAGTCTCCGTTTAACTCCAAAGCCCATTCTCTTCAACACATAATCAAAAAAAGACCGAGCTACATTATTGTAAGATTTTTGAAAATCGATTTTACAGAGAATAACTGCTTGTTGAAACCTTTGAGAGGAATTGATGCATTCGTTCGCAATGATAGCTCCATCCATTATTTGTCTACCCTCTACATAAGCTGATTGTTGATGGCTGATGATTATAGGAAGAACTTTTTTGAGTCTTGTGGCAATGAACTTTGATATAATCTTGTTTATGCTGCTCATTAAGCTAATTGGGCGAAAATCAGTGATGAACTCTAGGTCTTGCACTTTCGGAATGAGAACAAGAAAAGTTGACTTGAGTCTCCAATCTATCGAGTTGTTGTAGTAGAGCTCGTCCATGACCAGGAGAATGTCATGCTTCATTAAATCCCAAGACTTACTGATGACAAAGATGGGCATTCCGTCAGGACCTGGAGCTTTCTCTTGGGCTAACTCAGCTAAAGCCATATGAACTTCTTCTTCAGTGAACTTGATTTCAAGCTTGTTGGCGTCTTCGTGTGAGATGGAAGGGAAAGTGAGTCCATCTAGCTGAGGTCTAGAAAAAGAGTCTTCTTCGAATAATCCTTGATAGTAAGAAACAATTTCCTCTTTAATAATAGTTTTGTCGCTTGTCAAAGCCCCATTTATGTTTAACTGCGAAATTTTTTTACCTCTTTGTTTTGATGATGCATACTTGTGGAAAAAGCGGGTATTATTTTCATGTTCCTCAACCCAATTGATTGTAGCTCTTTGTTTCCAAAAAACATTATGCATCTTCGCTAATCTCTTGAAATCAGCCTTTGCTTCAATTTTTTCCATCGCTAGTGGATCCAACAACAATTTAGACTCCACAATTTGACCTGCAATGAGATTATTTTGGATTAAGGTGTCAATTTTTCCAAAAACCTCATGGTTCCATTCATTCAACTTTCTTTTAGAGCCTGCATTTTCTTTGCGAGAATAAAGCCAGGAGATCCAATAAAGATAAAGGATTGCCACCAATTTCGCATGAGCTCCAAGATTGTGGGATCTTGCAACCATATCTTTTCGAATCTGCACGGAGTTGGACCCCAACCTTCATTCTGTGTGGACAGCAAAATGGGACATTGATCTGAAAATGGCTTGGGTAAGGTTGTTTGCTCAATCCTTGAGTAATTGTCTTCCCAAGAGGAAGAAATAACAAAACGGTCAAGCTTGCTCCAAGAAGAATTTCTGCTCCAAGTGAAGTGACTGCCGATTAAAGGCAAATCCATGAGGTGATGCTGCTGAACAAGAGATGCAAATTTCTTCATGGATTTAGAATTGTGGTTTATGCCGGATCTTTCGTGCAGGAATCTAGTGACATTGAAATCACCAAACAACACCCAAGGTTCCTTCCAAATGGTTCTAATGTCTCTTAATTCAGCCCAAAATTGTATAGTGGTAGTTCTATACCTGCGGAGGGAAAATCCGAGGTTGCTTGCGTGATTTTTTTTTTGCAAAGTAGTTTGGCCATCAGTTGTCATCACACTTGAAGTCTTGAGTCAAGATCTTAGTTTAGGTTTATTGGATGCCATCAGTTGTCTAAAAGAAATAAATGACAAGACTGAAGAGGACTGAGAAGATATTTCATCAGGGCGACCCACCACACAATCAGTCACTTGTTTAAGGTTTTGATCTCCAACGTATGACAATACGAGAGTTGAAATATATTGGTGTAGTAAATGTTTGGTGTCCCCTTAATGAAAGAAATAATCGATGCCAAGCCAAGTGTTGGCTACTGTTTTCTCAAAAAGAGAATCTAAGTATGGCTTCGAAAGAGATTTTGTTCACACAGGAGTATTGGGAAAACAACATTTTCACAAAGATTGAAAAGAAAATTACCATGGCTAAAATTTGTTGGTAATAAATCCTGATAGTGAAATTAAGAGAGGTTGAGCTAGATGATTAAAATCATGTATAAAGAAATTGGGAAGGGTAAAAATTAGTCAACAGATATTATTAAATGAAAATGCTTTGTTCTTTAATCAAATTTGAATTTTGTTTCTTACAACTTAGGATTGGATTGAATTGGAGTTTGGTTGAAGTTATGCATCAAGATCACCTAGTTCAATTGTATTAGTAAGACGACTTATAATCCAACTAATAGAATTGACAAGTATTCCCCATTAACTATAATTAATTAGTTGATATCTAGTCTTTTCGCACATTAATATTGGAATTACACAGAACTTAATGACAGCCAACTTCCAACCACAGCCCAACTAATAGAATTGAGAAGTATTCCCCTATATAAACCCCTTTATGCCTTGTGACCATACACATACTCAAAAGTTTATTCGATTTATTCTCATCTCAATAAACCTCTTCCTCATGGGAAACTTATATCACCCCCCTTATAAGTTTAGTAACTACCAAGTAAGAAAATGGCAGCGATGCTTAAGCTGGCATATGTGCTTCTTGCATGCATGGTTATCGTTTCACCTTATGCAGCTGAAGGAGCAATTTCATGTGGTAGGTGGTTAGCAAAATGACACCATGCATTCCCTACCTGACAGGGGGTGCTCTTCCACCTAGCTGTTGTGCAGGTTTCAAGTATCTCGTTTCTGCTACTAAAACCACTCCTGACCGTCAAACTGCTTGCAATTGCTTAAAGAGTGCCGTTGGTGGTATCCCTGGGATTAACTATGGTAATGCAGCCTCCCTCCCCGGAAAGTGTGGTATTACCGTCCCTTATAAGTTCAGCCGCTCCACTGACTGCACCAAGTATGCATTTTTATGATCCATGTTCTGTTTTTGCATTTTATTTTAGTTTCATTAATAGAATTTCATAAATTGCTAAGAGTAGATACACACATGACGATCTGTAACTAATCTAAATGTCTTCTCTTTTGTGTTGCAGGGTGTAGTTGTAGGAAATCCTACAACACACCCCATTAACTATTCCTAAGTCTAAATCTATTTCACAATCAAAATAAAGATTAAAATGCTAAAATTATAAATTGGACACAAAATTTACGTGGTTCGATCAATATGATCTACATCCACGGGGTTAGGTTTCACTATGGTTGAAGAAATTACATATGGATTACAATTGAGACTCCATTAATGAGTATTTGGAGCTCTAGATTGATGAAGAAAGAAGAAGGAGATAATAATACCAATTCTATCTCCTCTATCTACAAGGATACTTCATAGTGGATGACAGCTCATGTTTCCCTTATTTTCGGGATCACCGTGCGACATTCTCGCACACTAGGAAATTAATGAACTTCGCATACTAACAAATGTTGTGCGATATTTTGGTCCTACATTTTGCCTCTTTTTTCTTGAATATCGCTTGAAGAATGATCTTCAAGGAAAAATCCACTTTGTTGTAGTTGTTGGTGCGAGATGCATGATGTTGCAGTAGTCTTTAATCTTTGTTGTTGAATGAACTACGCGAAAGAATACTTTTCTTGAAAAGTACGTACTTGCCTCTATTCTTTTGTGAAGTTCTGAAACTTTGAGAAGTATATATGAAGCTATCATTCCTTGAAGTATGCGAATTATGAAGTATCTTTGGAGAAGTATAAGAAGTATGAAGTATGAAGTATCCTTGAAGAAATATAAGAAGTATGAAGTATGAAGTATCCTTGAAGAAGTATAAGAAGTACTAATCCTCGAAATATAAGAAGTATTGCTAATCAATCATGCGAAACTTTTGTGATGTGATTCCTATTACATGTCTTCTATTTCTCTTACTCCGTTGTTGGTGAGAATTCTTGTTATTCATGAATGAGCGTCTTCTTTGGAAATGATTCTGACCGAGAGGATAAAGAGTAAAAAATTGTTTTCTTGATAATTCATAGTTGCCTCTATTTTTACTTATGAGGGAATAACCCTTAAGAAAGTGCTGGATGAGCGAATTGATCTTCACGTCTTTCTTCTTTGAGTATAATGTCTTCAAATTGCTTATGCGAAATAATTGAGCCAAAACACTTATGCGATGAAATGTGATGCGATGCTTATGCCATGTAATGCTTATGCGATGCTTATGTCATGAATGTGTATGCAATGCTTATGTCATGTAATGTATAGATAATGTTGAGTTACTTACCTTTGTTCTTTGTCCATCCTTAGTTCATCGTGTCGCATTGTATTGTTGCTTCTTTTCCCTTATTTCTTTGACTTTTCCTCAATCACATTTACTATGCGATCTTCTTCGCATCCTATCCGCTCTTTATCAATTTTTACAAAACAATATTAACTTGTGTTCTATTTTTCTCATGAGGTTTTATTTTGCCTAACGATTCCTTTGCCCATGTGCGAACTTAGTTTTGCTACTCCTTTTTCGGATATCCTGCAAAATAAATATATAGTTAAATAAACATATTTTTCTTTTCTCGGAGGTCTTATTGGCCTTCCTTAGTAAAGGTCTTACTTTTTCCTTTGGGCGGCAAAATCACAGGCCGTCTTTACATTTTCATGCAATGACCCATTGATCTTGCCTTATCATCTCTTGTATTATTGCCTCTTCAGGATACTGATGCGATAATGCAACAGGCCTAAGTACTCCCGTGAGTAGAAGCCACATAACATTGTCGTCTTTTGACACAATTCATCTCCCTAATAAAGGGTGTCGTCCCTATCTTCCCCTCTGTTTGCCCCTTCAAGGAAGCTTACCTCTATCGGGTTAAGATTATGGCTCTTCCCATCCGTCCTTTCAACAACCAGTTGTTTTCGCAGCCTCGCATATACTACCGATAAGGTTTATGGTAGCAAGACTGCACCCTAGGTGGGGCATCTTCGGACCGAGCGCATCATAGTCAGGACTTGTCAAGAGTGGCAAGGTACGCTCCAGACGCCCCGGGCACTCTAGACTCAACCGAGTACGTAGGCGCCCTGATCGAGTTTCTGCACTCCTTAGGAGAGCCTTTCTCACCTTATTTTCTCAATCTACGGGTGTTATCTTAGACTGAAAGTTTAAGGTATCTCTCCCGGATGGGCATCATCGTTTTATTCTCATCCCAAATTATCTCCACAACTCAAGTTCCGGGGTCGGTGTAGCCTTCCCTTGAGTTATGCCATCTAAGTATTTCCAATTATGACGCGCGATAGGTCTTACTATATTGCCTCTTGCATATAAGCGAACTAGGGTGCACGCCACATTCGGATTCCTAACCAATCTGATAATAAATATCATTTATGTTGTCTTTTCTTATAAGGTCTTATTTTATCATTTTTGGGGCCTTTTATTAAGGTCTTATTATTGCCTCTCTTTTTTTAATTTTCTTTCTTGTTGGATCGCTCTTGATTTAAGTTCCTCTTGGTGCTTAAATATCGCGTTTGACTAAAATAGTTATAGCCTTGGATCCGTTTCTTCTTGTTGAAACTGCACTTGTATCGTTGCCTCTTTTTCTTTAATTTTCTTTTTTGTTGGATCGCTCTTGATTTAAGTTCCTCTTGGTGCTTAAATATCGCGTTTGACTAAAATAGTTATAGTCTTGGATCCGTTTCTTGTTTTTATCTTCTCATACTGTCTTTGGGCAAAAATTCTTGTTTTTATCTTCTCATACTGTCTTTGGGCAAAAAATGTGTGTATGGTGAGACTCGATCTTGGTACCAACTACGCAAATTTGAAGCATCTAACCAACTATGCAAGCTCCTTTATGCGAAATAAACGCACAATACGTTTCTGTTAATTTTTCGCTCCGGGAGTTGAAGAAATCAAGCAAAAAAATATGATTGATGAGAGGATCGAACATGCGATGTCATCCTCGTTGTCTTCGCTTGTAACCATCTATACCAGTCTCTAATTGCGAAAGAAAGTCATACTGCTGTCTTGATATTATTATCTTCTCGCTGGCTTCATAGAAAATGTGTCAAAAAAGAATATTATTGCGGTGAGGATCGATCTGGTGACATCAAACTGCTCGTCTAATCCATTTACCTTCTAAACTGGCTTCTATTTGTCTAAGTTCTGCGAGATTTGCACAACTTATTTCATATTATCGCTCTTAGTATAATTTCTCCGTCTTTTCTTCTTCTGCTCCCGTTGCTTAGCTTGTAAAATCTGATTATCTCTGAATCTCATCTTTTAACTGCAGATTGATAGGTATTTGACTCCATTCTGTTCTTTCCATGAATTTTTAACGACCTTGCTTAAGATAGTTGTTATTTGAGGGAACTTGTCTTCGTTTTGCGGGTGATGAATTCATGAGAAATTTTTTTTTTTTTTTGTGTGATGAATTTATTTCATCCTTTGTTGTTCTTTCTGTTACTTCTATGTTACTTGTTTCTTCATGAATTCCCTAAGTCTTCTTCCTTGCTTGCAACAATGATCTATTGCTTTGACCTAATTTTTATACCTTCTTGGATAATTCCATCTTTCTTATGATGAGAATGATTGTTCGCAAATGTAGGTACACGAAATAGGATTGCCACGTGTCGAACTAAGTAAGGTAATGAAATCCTAGTCAAAGATTTGTGTCAGTAACCTATCAAATCAGTCAACATCAGAGGGCAAGAAACGGATCCCCGAACACGAAGTATTTCCTTACCCCGAAGAAAAACAGAAGGACCGTCAAGATGCTATAGCGAAGTCACAAAAGGATTTCTTGTCAAAGAGGACAAATCGCGAAGTAGGAGTAATACGGCGTAAGAAAAGGACAGGTGTCCCGACAAGACCACGTGAGACAACGAAAGGTGGGGGAAAACTTTATGGAATATGCACCAGGCGAAGCATAAAGTAACCTCGGTGAGATTATATGAGTTGTATACCACTATGGTTGCTTAGGCCTATAAATAGAGACCTTTGAGCAATGGAGGGGAGGGGGGATTCTGGCAGGAGAGAGTGGAAGAAAAGAGTGAGAGTTTTTTTGTAACCCATAGGCTTAGAGAGAGAATTAGGGTTTCTCAATAATCCACGAGTATAACTTGTATTTCGCTGGATATTAATAAAGAATATTTTTCTCTTGCATTTATCATGTCTTAGATCTTATTTACTTTCCATTGAGGTGTGTTGCTGGATTTCCAGTAATCACAGTTTAGCGCTAGAAACAGGGACTGAGCATTGGGGGTCAATCCTCATCTAAGAGTTAGAAGAAAGGCGAGGTTGTGAAAATAGGAGATCTAGGAAATTAGGGTTGGAAGAGTTCAGCTGATATTGAAACAAGGATAGGTTGACGGCTAGAGTACCAGATCGAGCAGCGCATGTAATAGCGGTAAGGAAAAGCAAACGATTGGCGAATAAAAGGGGAAGGATGGAATGGGCCGGAACATCAGCTCCAGGAGGCAGACGAGAAGAGAACCGGCGGCGGATGGAAGAAGATGTCCTCAGGGAAGGATCGGTGCACAGCTCCGATATAGACACTGTTGTCGAGGAGGAGATGACTCGGGAGGAGATGGAGGAAAATATCGGAGAAGAAAACCTGACGTTGGACCAGCTAAGGGAGACGCTCCGTCGTGAACGAGAACGGGACATGGACTTGGCGGAACAACACATGCAGTTGGAAAGGCATAACGCTAGGTTGAGACAGCAAAACCAACAACTTACCGAAAACGTAGAGGATGCCATAAATTCGGAAGGAAATATTGTATCTTCGGAGGAAGAAGAGCTGCGGAGAAGGAGATATTAAAACGAGGAAGACGAAGGAGGACGACGAATAAATGAAGACGAAGAAAGAGACTTAAGAAGAGCACGGGAGATCTCACAATGAGAAGATCAAAGGCGGAGACAAGAGGAGGAACAAAGACGGGAGGACGAACTACAACGTCGGGCGAATCTTATCCGAGATGAGGAGGAACGACGAAAACCAGGTGAAGGAAGGCTTAGCGTGATGATAGGCCGTCACCACGAGGAGGACGGAGGAAACTTGAACCAAGAAGTTCTAAACGAGCTGAGAGAAATGAGGGCTTTAATAAATAACTCACGAAGAGGTGGAAGAGTACAGTTAGCAGAAGCGATAGAGGAAGCAGATAAGTCACCATTCACCTATGAGATCATGCATGCGGAAATCCCGGAGAAATGGGTGTTACCAACGCTTGCAGGCATATTCAGTGGATCGGAAAGTGCAGTACAACATTTGAAGCAATATACTCTTTCGCTGATGCAGTGGGGGAGAAATGACGCAGTACTTTGTCGAAATTTCCCTGCGAGCTGAACATGGGAAGCATTAGCCTGGTTTTACGGGGGTTGGTCACGAGATGGAGAACAGTATGCAGCGAGCTAGCAGGGAGAGTTGATGAACGAAGCTTCATCTTAGCCTTCGTGAATGCTCTGATCCGAACGAACCTATTGTACACACAAATATTCATTATATGAAACTCGATAACGATGAACGAGCTGAGGGAGTATCAGGAGGAATACATAGCGTTGGAGGAAACCAAAGGAAGGTCAGTGAAATGATGCTGGCCCCAGCGAAAGAAGGGAATTCTAGGTTGTTACCAAGGACGGTGCACACAGTAGAGGATGAACTCGGGCGAGGAAAGGTCGAGCCAACAGTTCCTGTCCCATCTAATCTTGTAGCCGTCTCGAGTGGAGATCAGTAATGGATTGATCAACAAAGGTATGAGGAGTCGAAACGAAGAAATCATGAGCCACGAAGCTACAATGTGGGATACCAATCTAGAAATAACCAGGGGCCCAGATACGGGGAAAGATGTCCCAATGGACCGATCTTCGAAGATGTGAAACTCCCACGACTTAACACAACTGTGGAAAAAGTGTGGGAGGGAATAGTGCTTATAGAGGAAATCCCTCCCCCACCGAATTTCGGGAGAGATCACCCATCGGGGTCACGAAGTCATGAATTCTGTAAATATCACCGCTTCCATGGACACCACACAGGCGATTGCAGGAACGTTCGGCGAATCATACTACGCCTGATAGACCAGGGGAAACTCGTGCATTTCCTAGAAAGTTATGTGCCACCCCCGCCACCTCGTGAGAATCAGTCAGTATATCGGATTGAGATAGATCGAGGAAAGCAACAATTAAACTGTAACTCAATAATCCACGCGGCAAAAAGTCTCCAGGACTTTTATGATAATGTGCTTAAAAGAGTGCACAAGAGGTATTTCGAAGGAAACGAAATATTCATCGTCATGAAAAAAGAGCCGCTAGAGGAATGGAAAAAGAGGGAGATAACCTTCTCGGCGAAGGACGCACCTAATGGGGAAATTTCGCACACAATCCCTCTGGTCGTGACCTTGGGATTCGAAAAATATTCAGATGGGAGGACGAACAAACTGAGGAAAGGAGAATTTAGGCAATAGACAGAATCATGTTTGATACCGGGAGTTCAGTCGATATCCTATTTTATCATACCTTTAAGACCATGGGATATAAGGACTCGGATCTTGTACCTTCCACGTATAACATATATGGGTTCAATGGGTTAGCGTTTAAGCCGAAAGGGGAGTTGACCGTAAAGATTCTCGCCGAAAAACTAGAGACCAAGGTCACAGTTTGTGTCGTAGATGTTGATTCTCTCTACAACGCTCTCAAAGGGCGGCCTTGGATACATGGAATAAAGGGAGTTGCGTCGACATATCACCAGGCGATCAGGTTCCCGATGCCAAGTGGAAACGGCGAGATAAGAGGAGATTTGAGAGATGCAAAAGAATGTATAACAAAAGATGTGCATGACTGTGATGATAAGATAAGAAAGAAGATGGAACAAAGGAAGAAAGTCAATAAAGAAAGAAGAGCCGAGCAACTGATGGAGGCCAGGTCAACCAAAAGCCAGGGGGAAAGGCCAAGAAGGGGAAGGTTGCTGAAGGAAATTAAATGACAAAAAACAAAAAAGAAACTCCCACGACAAAAGAAAAATAAACTCCACGAGAAGGAGGAAAGATGAACCTATCAAGCGGTAAAAGGGTGCAAGGACAAGAGGTCGAGGAAAGCATTGAAATACAAAATTCGCATAATAAATGGAAAGAAAGTCGCGAAGACGAGGAGATGGCACAGTTAAAGGAGGAACTTTATCAAGAGAGGCGAAGGAAAGAAGATCTGGTCAGGGAACAAATAAGGTTAAAAAGGGAAAATGAGAAGTTGATTATAAGAAATAATCATTTGAAAAGGAGGCAGGTAGATAGTGATATGCATGAGAGGAGATATGCTACGGGAAGATCACGAACTGAAGGAAAACATTACGCGCGAAAACGAGAAGGTCCAGGGCGTGGTGAGCAAAAAGAACGAGAAGACCTGAAGAAAGCCATCGAAAACAGCGGAAGAGAATTCAGGGAAAGAGAGTATCGAATGCAGCAATCTATAGCGGTTACTCAAAGAATAAAAAATATCCCTAGGGAAGGGAGACAAAGAGATTTACAAATGATGAACAAATATTCAAGTAGCGAGCCATGCAAGCTAGAGATAGCAACGCTCTTCTCATTAAGGAAAAGGAAGAATGAGAGCTTGCGAAGCATCGTTGCAAGATGGGAAGCGATACGCAAAGAATTGAAGGGAAGAATCTCAGAAGAAGAGTTGGTGCGATTGTTCATCTATGCTTTGTCAATTGGGCAGCCGCTATTCTCGGCACTATTAAATATAATAAATGCAGTACGAACGAAGGAGTTGAAAGAATACCAGGCTGAGAACATTCGTAAGGAAAAAGAGTAGATGAGATAAGATAAATGTATTCACTTTATTTTGATGATAAAAATGAAACAATGGATGTACTCAATTTCCGAAGAGCATAGCAATAAAAATTTGATGAAATTTTGATGAGATAAATATTCGACGAGTAGCCAAAGACAGTAAGACCTCAAGATTAGGAGGAAAACAATTAATATGAAATGGAAGTTTCTAGGGAAACTTAAAACCTTCGCGTAGGAAGGAAGGGAACCCACTGCATGCACCCTAGTTCGCATAAAAATGCAATAGGCAAAGACCTAACGCATGTCGTGGACAACTCTCGGACAGAAAGCTAGGGGCAATGATAAGACCTATCCGCTGGGGACCCCTTTTATGATGGCCTTCGCTAAGGAGTGCAAAAATATGACCAAGGCGCCGACGTATTCGGTTGAGCTGCGGGTTCCTGGGACGTCTGGAGCGTTACTGGCCATGTCCGTCTGGCAAGTCTTGGCTACGATGCACTCTATCTCAAAGAAACCCCACTTAGGATGTGACTTCGTAACTCCAATCCCTATCGACGAAGAGGATAAGAAGTCGCGAAAACAACTGAATGTCGTAATAACCAGATGGGAGGAGACCAACATGCATGTTAGGGTTAACCTCCTTGAAAGGGAACTCAGGGGGGATATAAAGGGATGACACCCTCCAGATTAGGGAGCTGTGTGACCAAAAAAGACGACAATGTCATGGGGCTGCAATTCATGGGAATAGATAGGCCTGTCATATTGTCGCGAAATGAAAACTTAACAAAAATGTTAAGGCGAGGTTGATGGATTGCTATTTGCAAAAATAGCAAGCGCCTGAGACTTTGCCGAAATAATACCCTTGAAAACAGGGTGAGGCGCAATAAGACCTTAATTAGGAGGCGCATTAAGACCTCATAAAAGGAAGTAAAAGGTAAACAAAGATAGACGAGCACACCGCGATGACGTACTTATGAAGAGCGTAACCAGAATACTCTTGTCTTGATCGGACAAAGCTTAATGAGAACAAGAGGCAAGTATATACTTTTGTAAATGTTGTTCTTTTTTAGCATTCTCCTCTCAAGAATACGAAATGCTCAAGGAATAATTTAAAAGATGAAAGACACAAAGGAACACGAAGGAAAAAAGCGAAGTCGAAGGCATATTCTAAGAGAAGGAATCAGAGGCAGAAAACTGAGACCGAGCGCATACTGTGGTAATCGGTGCTCCTTACTCTTCTAAAGTGAGCATTCTTAATTCGCCGAAAATAAAAAGGCAACATGGATGAGTGAAGAAGAAATAAAAATGAAAGCTCGCAAAAGAATAAAAGGCAAGTATGTACTTAAAGGCTTCGTTATTCTTTTGAGTGTTTTCATAGTCAGTATATACTTGAGACAAAGGGCAGACAACAAATAAACGCACACTTGATAAGACCAAATTATAATATCATAAAATGAGATGGTACCCAAAATAAAGTGTTTGCCCCCCAAGTTTGGGAACGCCCATAAAATTGTTGGTTGTAAAACAGTAATCCGAGACAAGAGGAGACAAAACTAAAATTTCTACTAAGGAATGACTTCAACAATGTTGGCGGGCTCAGGGACCTCACCACTTTCCCCGGTAATGCTAGTAGAAGCTCCCTCGGACCCTTTGTTGTCCTTCGCGGTGTCACCTTTTGGTTCCCCGTCGTCTTCAAAAGATGCTTCCTCATTGGAAGGATCAACATCTTCATCCTAAGGCTTCTCATCATCGGAGAAAACCTCTAAAAGAAAAGAAGGAGGAGGAAGACCATGCTCGGCGCAGTAGTCATTGAAGAGCGGAACCAAATAGCTCTGAGTATTCTTGCGGGCTGTCTTGTCTACCTTCTTGGAAGATTCGATGATCTCATCCATATTTTCATTTAGACTTTCAACCTCCTCATTAAGACGAGAAACGTCACCACGAGCTTCGTCCCTCTCTCGGGTGATGCAAAGGACCTGGCTCTTATGACGCTCATCTGATTCTGCGAAGGAAAAAGGAATTACATTAGAAACCAAGTAGTAAGCTGGGACGATCAAAGATAATAATACCCCTAAAAAATACCTTCTGCATGAAGGATAGTGGTATTGAAAGTACTCTGAACATCATAGTATAGGTGATCAAGCCTTGCTACTTTGAAGTTGGAATCTTCAAGCTGAACACATAACTCGTGATACATTCTATCCCAGCCTTCACCATGAGGGGACTTAAAAGTGCTCTTGTCAGACTGAATGGCGAGGACACCTTTTCCACGAAGACTTCCAGGCTTAAGGGGGAAGAGGATTTCGCGGTTTTTGGACGAGAGGAAGTGGCTAACTTAGCTTGCAAGAGTTCCACCTTTTTTTTCAGACAATCAACCTCCTCGTTTAAACCATCCACAGTGTTCCGAGATCTACGAAGAGTGGTTGCGAACTCGGTTTTGCTTTTGAACACTCGGTCGTAATCTTCCTCTAGTTTCTTATAGTTGGATATCGATGAAGAATAGAGGCCCCGCGAGGTAGTAAGAGAATTAGAGATCCGTTGAAGCTCTGACTTAAGGCGCAGGTTGTCATTATGGAGGTGGAGGTTCAGTTCCTCATTGCGAGAGAATTCAACTGACAAACGGTCCACTTGCAAGCAAAGGGTCTCGGCCTTTTCATTAAGAATGGAGTTCTTCGAAACATAAATATCGTTCTGAGTTGTAAGATTCACCATCTCAGCGCAAATGTCTTCCAGCGAAGAGGAAGCTTCGTCGGCGCTCATTTGACGTTGCATGCATCGAGCTTGACGAAGCGTAGAATAAGAAAATAATGGAAGCAAAGGCAAGAACAATAGAGAAACGTTCAATAAAAAAGAACTTACTCAAAATCTTATCTATCTTTTGATCTTGCTGATGGGAATGCTCTTTTTCTTTCCGAAGATCCTCTGATAGAGCTTTGATTTTGGCCTCATCTTTCCTAGCCATCTCAAGAACGAGCCGAATATCCACAAGGGTGGCCATATGACGGTAGACTTCCTGCGAAGCAAAACTTGAACTCAGAAATAGATCCCGGAGCTGAAAAGAAAGAATGACGGAAAAGGTACAGGGAGATCACCTGATTCATCAAGGCAGAGTGATGCTGGAGAGACAGATTCATTGAAGCACTCAAGAGCGTCTTGAAATAGGAAGTCATCAGAAACAAGGGCGGATAAAGACTCCAAAGAACGAGATCTCATAGCAGGATCTTCTTGGGCCTTCTGGTAAATATCTCGAAGGAACCGCATGTCAGAATCGAAGAGAGGATTTGACATTGCAGGATGGACAAGTTGCTTTCCCTTCTCGCCAGAGAAAGGCACCCCGAATAACTCTTAGGTTGCTCAACCCCCGACTGAACAGGAGAATCCGCGACCTTAGGACGAATGACAGAATCGGTTTCTTTCGGAGGAGTAGGAGCACTAAATGAAGGGGGTTGTTGCTTAGTACGAACAGGACGACCAAGGAGAGCGGAGGGTTGAATTGCGGCTAAGGCATCCACATCCAAGGTCTTTCGCGGCCTCTTGGATGAACCAGACGAAGGAGCACTTGTCTGTGAAGTCAAAATTCAGAAACCAAAAGGGCTGAAATTTACAAACAAAAGGCAATAAGGATGATACCTGAGAAAAAGGAGGGGGGTAGGGTGAGAACGTTTCTTGTGACCCTTGGGTACCTCAGAAGTAGGTACTCCGCCCTACAAGAAGGCACGATTTCAGGATAGGAAAGTCATAACAAAATCTATAGCAAATGGACGACAATGATACCTGTTCAGAAGGGGTCTTCTTAGCAACCGCTTTCTTCTCCTTGCTCGCCTTGTCGATTCCAGCAGCGGGCACCACATACTAGAAAAAATTAAGAAACATAAGTACAACAGATAATCCCAAATGATGCAAATCTCAGTAGGAAAAGTCATACCTCGCTAGGAACAGTTCAGCGAAGTCTCCAGGGATCACAACCCGAGAGGTAACAGTGTCTGGGAAAGGGACCATCGCGAGGAAAGCCCTTTTCGTCGTAACCCCAAACCAAAGGACCGCCAACTATTAAAGGAAACCTCGCCCAGTCGTCGGCAGAGAGACAAAGTTGGGAATCCACATCCAGAAGAAGCTCCTTGGTAGGGGAAAAAACCGCTTTTCTAACAATCTAGAGACCCCACTCCTGATGCTCACTGGCGCTTGTAGAGACAGCTAAATAATTGTCCATGAAAGAGTCTATGTTAAAACCAGGAAGATGCCATCGCGAGAACTAACTTTGAACTCGTTGGCAATCCGAATCGAATTACCAGTGAGCTGGAAAACCCTGCAGTGAATCCTTCCGATAATCTCTAGGAAGATGGGATTTGAAGGATCATACAAGGGGAAAGATAGTCCCGCTCTTAGCTGACCTAGAGAGATTATCGCCTTATCAGCAGACCAGGTATCCGAGCTAAGCCACCGATAGTTCCGTTCCATCTCTTGGGTAGCAAGAATAGCAGGATCAGGGGAAGAATCGACAGCAGGAGTTAAGGATAAACCTAACTCCTGGAACTCGGCTTGAAACTCCTCGAAAGTTTTGAGAGAAGCAGATGCAGCATCGCCTTTGGAAGACATGATAATGAAGAAACTAGAGGATTACGGAGGAATAAGACGAAAGTGAGAGCAGAGGTTAAGCAAGAAAATAACTGGGATTGGAGAAAGCAGAAAAGAAACTCAAAGTAAGGATGGAAAAGTGAATTTATAGCAAGAGGAGGGGACCGACAAGACCGGGAAGCGGTATGATCGAAGTGAAACTGACCGGTAACGAACGGTTACCCAGGGAACGTGGCCACGTGGAATTACGGGAATTGAGAACGTAACGGTTAAGGAAAACTAATACGGTTCTTATTCCATCCTCGCCGCAACTTAGACGGAATAAGAAAAGGAAAAATGTAGGTACACGAAATATGATTGCCACATGTTGAACTAAGTAAGGTAATGAAATCCTAGTCAAAGATCTGTGTCAGTAACCTATCAAATCAGTCAACATCAGAGGGCAAGACACAGATCCCCGAACACGAAGTAATTCCTTACCCCGAAGAAAAACAGAAGGACTGTCAAGATGCTAAAGCGAAGTCACAAAAGGATTTCTTGTCAAAGAGGACAATCGCGAAGTAGGAGTAGTAGGGCGCAAGAAAAGGACAAGTGTCCCGACAAGACCACGTGAAGACAGCGAAAGGTGGGGAAAAACTTTATGGAATATGCACCAGGCGAAGCATAAAGTAACCTCGGCGAGATTATATGCGATGTATACCACTATGGTTGCTTAGGCCTATAAATAGAAACATTTGAGCAATGGAGAGGGGGGGATTCTGGCAGGAGAGAGTGGAAGAGGAGAGTGAGAGTTTCCTTGTAATCCATAGACTTAGAAAGAGAATTAGGGATTCTCGATAATCCACGAGTATAACTTTTATTTCGCTGGATATTAATAAAGAATCTTTTGCTCTTGCATTTATCATGTCTTAGATCTTATTTACTTTCCATTTGGGTGTGTTGCTGAATTTCCAATAATCACAACAAAGCTCCACTGATCGTTCATCTTCGCATGACTATTCTCCTCCGTGTGGAGAATTCTTTTTAGGCCACCTCCACGTGATTATGACGTGTTTTCTTTTGGCTTGGTTTCTGTAAGTGCAAATTCGCATAGTTCACTTGAACAAGTGATAGATGCAGCTTTGTTTTGCTTCGTTGACCGTCATCTTCTCCAAATTCGCATAGTTCATTCGTTGTTCCTTGTCTTCGCACGGAGCAAGTCTTTTTTTTCGTCCTATCTTTTGGTCGAGGCTTTACTTCACGTCTATTTGAATGGTGCTAAATATGTCTTCACTTGTCTTTGTCTGAGAATTCATTCGCACCTAAATTGGTTGTCTTGTCAATTTCTCATCTCATCGTGCCTGCTGTTGTTATCTTGGCACAACATGAACTCTATTCTCTCTTCTTCTTTTTTTTGGTTAATGATACTTTGTATTAACTCTTCTTTATTCTCCTTTAAGTTCTCTCGCCTTTGGTTGTACCTGTACGTCTTTGAAGTTTGGTTGTTCTGTGCGATGACCTAGATGCATCTGTATGAGGATTTCCTTGTTCTTATATGTGATGACAAAGTAAAAATAGTTATTGCATCTTTTGTCTTCGCATGAAAGCAAGCTCCTCCTTTTCGTGTAAATTGCCTCTGTTGAAGTATGTCTGCTTTGCGTGATTGTAACTGCTGCTGTTTGGTCAAATATTTGCGGCTCTATTTCATCGCTTCCATCTATTTCTTCTTTTCATAGTCCCATTGCTTGATGTTTTGTCTTTAATATTCCTGAATAACTTTATGCTTGTGATTTTTGTGATTGTTCGCTTGGAATTTCCTCAACGCGTCCTAAATTCATAACCATGTTTGCTGCCAAAAAATTAACCAATCCAGGGAAGAACTAAAATAGCTGTTATGCTGGGAAAATATCGCACACTTGGTTAGGGATTCTAAGATTTGTTCTCTTCTTATTAGTTAAGGATTCACGTCCTTTCCTTTCATTTTCTTCCTTTCTTTCACATATGCGGCTTTGTTCTTTTGTTTGCATCTTTTTCTTCGCATTAAAGCTTTAGATTCGTTCTTGGATTAGTCTGGGATTTGTTGCGGTAACATTCGCACTGTAACCATATGTTGTCACCTTTTCGCTTGTAATTTTTCATGCCGTAAGAAACTCTTGATCGCATATCAATATGGATGAATTCTTGTCTGTTTTTTCCCTTATAGTTCTCATAAGAAACTTCTACATCTCGAAGATTAAACACAGCGAGAAGAGATTTGTTCTTTTGATAGCACCTGTAGAAGGTTTCGATAGATTGATTTTGTGAACTGCCGGTATTCTTTCGCCTGCATCTTTTCACGTCAAGATATTTTTAATCCACATCTTCTTAATAGTTAATTGGTAGCTCATCTCAGCTTATTACTTCTTCGCATCTGCACAATTTATTTGCATGAACACAAATTCTAAAAATTCTAAAATCAGATCAAAATTTTAATTCATAGAATTCCTCAAAATCTTATGTGAGTTTGTAAAGCAAGCTTTCTTGGTTGTAAATCTCAGATCTGGACGATTGGACACAGAATCACAAATATGTTTAAGATATTTTTCTCTTGAAGATCGACATAGATTCTCTTAATCTCTGCTTCTTTGCTATTCTTTGGAATTTGTTGCTAGTGCTACTCTAAACGTTTGATGATGTTTGTTGCTGGAGAAGAAGATCTTTAACATAAATTTCCATTTTCGCCCCTTAGAGTTTAAGGATCCATCCAATGAAAATCATTACCAACCCTAACCAATTTTTCTAAACTTTCTTGAACCAACAAGGTCAGGTAGTGTTTCTAGCGCCAAAAATGTAGTTGTAGGAAATCCTACAACACATCCCATTAACTATTCCTAAATTTAAATCTATTTCACAATCAAAATAAAGATTAAAGTGCTAAAATTATAAATTGAACACAAGATTTACGTGGTTCGATCAATATGATCTACATCCATAAGGTTAGGTTTCACTATGGTCGAAGAAATTACATATGGTTTACAATTTAGACTCCATTAATGAGTATTTGGAGCTCTAGGTTGATGAAGGAGATAATAATACCAATTCTACCTCCTCTCTTTACAGAATGTGTCCTTATATAAAGTGTGTCTCTTTCCTAAAAGTGTATTCTCCTTTCTCTCTCATTCCTTTCTCTTTATATAGGTATTTACATAGTGGATGACAGCTCATGTTTCTCTTATTTTCGGGATCACCGTGCGACATTCTTGCACGCTAGGAAATTAATGAACTTCACACACTAACAAATGTTGTGCGATATTTAGATCCTACACAGGGTACAGTAAACACTTAATACATACCAATCGACAAGGATATGCTTGTAGGATTACCAGAAAAAATGAACTAGTTATATGATAAAGAATAAAATGGATGTTTCGACCTCTTATTAAGTACAGTAGAAACTCTTTAAATTAATAGTCTTGGAACCAGAGAAATTTATTAATTTAGAAAAATTATTAATTTAACGAGTAAAATTTTAGCTTGTGCAATCTTAACTGGGATCGTTAAATTATATTATTTTAAAGAGATAATTAATTTAACGAATATTCATTTAAAGAGTTTCTACTACTGTAGTATGTCATAAGGTTTGTCAGCTATCATTCACGGCCGGACTTGCGCCAAAGTAGCCGAAGCATAACTTCTACACAAAAAGTGGGGCAGCAAAATTTGTTGTCTGTGGTTAACTAGTCTGTAGTTAACTAGTGATGTTACATAGGGGATAAGACAAAATAACTATTTTTGTGGATGTAATTTGAAATAATTATATCATTAGCGGGGCAACTAAATGAAAACTCTATTAATTAAAGGGATGGAAAACAACAAACATAAAATATTGTTTCTCCAGAGGAGGTCTTAAGGCTGATTTGTGAAAAATGGAGGGGTAATTAATTGATTACCAAATACTATAAGAATAGGCCCTCCCCGTGACATGTTGATTCAAAATATCAAGCAAGAAACTAATAGAATTTTGAACGACTTTGGAGTTGCTATAATCTCCGTTGTTGACTTTATGATAAAATGAAACTTTGAGTTATATCCATATATATTAGACATTTTTCATTAATTGTATGCTGATAAACTCCGATGATTTTCTACCATTTGGCCATCGGAGATGTTGGTCGTGGTCAATGATGACTGACTTAGTCAAGTATTCATAAAGGGCAACACTTTCTTATTTGCTTTGGGCAGTAATAATGTCAGGGCCGGCCCTGATAGGCTATCATCCACTCTTTTTGCTAGTGTTACTGTGTTGTTGTTAATCGTGATATGTTTTGTGTCATTCCCCTACCTCCATTTATGAAAAATATAAAAGATTTCTCAGTACTTGTAGTTTTACAACCTACTAACAGTTTGCACATTGGTTTTATCTGCCACGGTTGCGCTCCAAGGATTTTTCCGGACACTTATTAACAACCAACAGAGAGTGAAAAAGAGAGGACTATGAACAGATATTTAACCCATACATCATTAGTGTTATGTAAATGAATACAAAATCCAGTGAACTGGAAGAAGGTACTGAATACCAAATTAAGTGATAACACAATGAAAATGCCAAATTAGTACAAGAGATTAATTTCTTATAATTGAATAGGCATCCATATTATGTGAAATCCTTGACTTTTGACTATTACCAATTTGATGCTTTCAAATAGGTATACAAGAGAGGTAGCGGACGAGAAGAAGCTGCTGAGGCTGAAACAAAATAGAAAATCCGAAAAGAAGCCATTAGAGAAGAAACACACCAAATAGAAAATCCGAAAACAACACCAGAAATTCTAAAAATATGCTAAAATGAAAAAATAAAAGTACCATTTTTTCAGAAGCGGAGGGAGTATTAAATTGTTTTATCTAAGTACCATCCACATTTTTCCTAAATACCACCCACAATCTAAAAACACAACAGTTGTAGATCTAATCTAAAGTGAGTGATAGAAACACACCCTAATATAGATCCACCTATAGTAGCCGTGACGGCCGCCGCCCGCTGCCGTCATCACCACCACCACGCCACCTTCAATAGAGGGTTATTAAGATCTTAATTTGATTAATTTAATTTTAATCTTACTTGCATTTTAGTTTTAGAGATGAAGGAAGGTCTTTATTTTATGTTATTAAGATCGATTGGGTTTCGATGTTTAACGAAGACCAATTTTCGAAGGCTATACTGTAAATGCTACAAAATCAATTCGAATCCATGATAAGAGCAGATAGTAACCAATATCCAAATTACTAGCAATTAGTGTTGGAGTCTTCCAAACATCTCTGGCTTCCCGCCTCATCACCCAGTAATATATAATGATTTTGGTGGGCATAAGGAATGAGGTGGTGCGGTTTCTACTTCTAGAGTTAGTGGTAATGATAACAATGGATCTGCATTAGGGTGGTTGCAGAAAAGAAGATAAGTTAACATTACTTACTCATGATTAGGTTTATAATCACCAAGTTTAAGATTAGAAAGATTAAGGTCAAACTTTAGATCAGAATAAGAATCGTGATAAAGATTAAGAATATTTTTGAAAACTAAAACTTAAATCGCAATACAGTTAGGGTTTTGATGTTTATGTCACGGCGCCGGATATCGCAGTGATAACTATAATCAATAGTTAGGGAAGAAGGTGGGTTTTATTACCCACTTAAAATTAGGTAGAAAATTATTTTTATTTTTGTCGTGAGTGGTGGTTAGGAAAAACATGGGTGGTAGTTAGGTAAAACCGTATTAAATTACCCTATTTCAGAGCTTCATGTGAAAACTGGTTGATGAGTTTGCGTTCAAAAGTAGTTTATGTACTATTCCCTGTCAATGCTTGCCATTGTACGGTATGCACACATAGTTGAGATTAAATTCATTACCAGAAAAGAGTTTAGGTAACACCACTTTAGAAATTTTCCTCTCGAAATGTTGTTTTCACAATCCCATGAGAACAAAAGAAAAGCATTTCATTTCATGCATTTCAAACAGTTCAAAAAGGATAAGTGATATTATGGGATTGGTCGCCCGTCCAAAAGATCTCTTCTCAGACCTCCCATTTACTCAAGTAGGGAGTAGAAGCCTCTCCAGCAAAATCCTTGGCGCATAACTGAACCAAATATGCAAACTATCTGTGGGTTCTAAAATAAAACTACACAAGTATAGAGAATCTTTATTTTTCATAAGTAGAGGTGAGACTTTTACATCAAAAACCGATCACAACCACAACCTCACGGTTCATCACAGTAGCACATTAATACTAGTTAAACAGTAGATGATAGCTGACAAAGCTTTGCACAAGACGGTGCAAACCGATTGAAACATCCATCTTATTCTTCCTCATTCATTCTAGTAATCGACATTCATTCCTTATCGTTTCGATATGTACTCAGTATTCACTGTACCCTGCAACACAATAGAGAAGACATTTAAAACAGGTATCAAAACCGTATTTTCAGTATTTAAGCTAGATGGACACAAATCGTTTCGACGGTTTTTGGTCCATCGGCAACTGAATGCTGCTTTTTATCTGCATTATACTATATTATTAGGCAACATTTTATTTTTTCTAATCTAAATGGATTTAGTGTTTGCGTATATACTAAGTAGTGATCTGCCTTGTAATATTCAATCGTTTGGTTGAATAACCTGGTTAGGTGTCAAACTTAGGTCCTGTATTCAAATCTGGTCAACGCTATAAATTAGGCTACAAGACCAAATGCAGAAGTCATATTACCACACCGAATCAGATTTTTCAGTCACCCCTTTCAAAACCTATTGGGGGTATGACATGAACAATCTTAGCCGTCTAAAACCGACTTCAAACCATACTACACCACATTCTCAGATCTTTATCTTGTAAGTAGAAAATAAACTCGGCGGCGTGAGAAGAAGAACCCTAGTTAGATCTATGATCATCAAATCATATTGTGTTGTTAATGTAAGAGACATGGTCTATGGGCTTCCAACAATAGTTACTTACAAGAACCTTAAATACAGGAAGATTAATCAACTGTTAGTTTCTACTATAAATCAACAATTCTTTTCAGAAGTTATGTTTTGGTGGCAGGTGGAGTTAAATCACAGAAAGTACCCTCCTAAAGTTGAAGCATCGGCTGATTGCATTTATGATTTAGATAAGAAAATGGTGGAAGCTGATTTTTATGGTTCTCTTGGTTGTATATATGACATTTGATTTCTCCAGCTTCTACGGTCTTTTAATTAGGTTTTGATTCTTTACTACTTTTTCTTTTTAATTTTAGATCGGGGTTCTGTTCAGATTATGTTTGTTTTGTTGCTGAAACCAGTTTACTTATTAATTGTTTGTATATCAGTTCTACCATAATCCATCCGGTGGAACCAAGGCTGAAGCAGCATCAAGTTTACCGTTGATATTATAAAATGTCATGATATGTATCAGTCTAGAATAGTTAATTAGGGCTGCTTTTGCTCCCCCAAGATGTAACTTGAATGGAGGTGTAATACCTGATTAGGGTACCTATATTGTGTTGATTAAGCTACGCATGAGAATCATAATAAACTTGATTAATTGCTAATATGTAGATGAAAACATCAATTTGGCCTATTGTATATACCATCCTAATCATCTAGCTCGGCATTTGTCAATTTGGCCTTGATCTTTATTTCTTTCTAAGCCTGGAAAAACTGCAATCAGAATTTACCAACAAATTATTAGCTCAACCTCTCTTAATTTGACCGTCAGGAGTTACCAACAAACCAGCATTTCCTTTCATGCATCTGTTTTAAAGCTTTAAGCCTGTATATATATTTTGGTCTTGATACAAATGTCTCTTTTCAATTCTCTTACCGGTGCTGGGTAAAGGGTGTAAAAGCCTTTCCGGCAAGTTCTGTGGTTTATCCGACGGTAATTAAAGTGTGTAACTAATATCTTGACTGATGACTCCAAGAGTGATGAGAATCATTTCATCTTGTGGTGATAAAACTTGGCCTTTGCAGCGTAGGAAATTCATTTGACACTGTTTTGGTAAACACCATAGTCCATATTATGCTAATATACGTCTTTCTTTGGTACTGATTGCTTGGCCATTATAGTTGTCGTCTCTAATCTTCACTCTGAACCAAAGGCTTCTCAGGCATTCTGCATCTCTCTCAAACGTATAACTTTGAATTTTGCGTCTGGCAAAAGATGCTTGTACATGTAACTAGAAATAAGAATAAATACAGCACATAAAATTGCTGATACTTAGGTCATTTGTGAAGTAATGTGGTTCGACCAAAACCAATTCACTTGTTATATGCAAGTACAGTAAATCAGTAACCAAATTGGCAAACCTGGTGTACAAATATTTCTCGAAAATGTGTGACGGTAGTATTTTATCTGAAAAAAAACAATGCCCAATATCAAAATCAAATTAATTAAGCAACAACACCCAGTGAGACATATGTATTCAGACGCATTGGCTTGGTCAGCCCTTCTCGACAATCAGTTTATTCGTTATCTTGACTAGTTTGACTGGCGTCAACGTACCAACACTAATTTCGATCACCCCCCTTCAAAAAAAAAAAAAACCATCCACGTGTACAAAGAACAATCGAAACCGTTCATTGATGCCCCTCCCTGGATATATAATGAATTTTATGGCTAAAACCCTAGTTGGCTTCAGATTTTTTCTTGCAAGGAGAGTGAAAACCAATTCTTCTTGCGAGTAGAGTGAAAACCAACAAAAAAAGAAAGACAACCCTAAATCGACAACAACAGATCTCTGTACACATCAATGTCCATCCAAACAAAACCTGCTGATTTTATAACTTATTATCACAATGATTTCTCCTCTCAATATTTTGACTTCTGGCTGCTAGATCAAACTTATGTTTCATAACTGCTGTTGGTCTCTCATGAATATTCACCATTCTTTGGAAAAGAAAATTCCATACCAGTACTCATGTGGCGATGTTACGAATGAGCCAGCTGGTTTGGACAGAAAAGAAAATCAAATAGTCATTCGGGTTTCTCGTCACTTGATGGGGTTGTTCTTTGTTAACTTCAGAATTTCTCATCAGCGTTATGGGGTTTCAACAACGGTGGAAGAAGAATCATTATCCAATTAAATCAAATATCTTTCCGTGGAATCAAGAATTGAAGAATCGTGTAACATTGATGATGATATCTATCATTCGTTACTAACTGGTTCAGTTTAGGGCAGTTAATTTTGTAGCTCCCCTAGCATGTAATAATTTTGAATGGAGATTGAAATAGTAGATTATGGTGTCTATCTATGTGTTCATTAAGGCATGCACTTAAAATTGACTTGATTGATTAGTTGCTAATCAGACTGTTAAAAAAATGTATAGTCAGTAATGCTAAAACGGAAGGTGATAAATAAATTTAGGTGCAACCCCAATAAGCTTTTGCTTTGGAAATTCGCTAATAAGCTTTGGCAAAATGCAACCCTATCTTTGATCTTGGAAATCACATGTGCATGATCCTAATCATCTAGCAAGATTTACCAACAAATTCTTCCCTCATCAATCCAGGTGAACCAAACACAAACAAATTCCGTTCTTAGATTTGGAAATAACATGTGTTTTGGGGATATGACTTAGCCTTCGAAGTATACAGTTGATAGTGATTGTCGATAATAGCCCATTTATAATGGTTGTGATTCGACGAACAACACTACATTCAGATCTTCTTCTTACAAGCAATATTTGAAGTTAAAACTTGGCAGAGAGAAGAAGACCCCAGATAGTAGATCAACAAAACAGCAGATTATCGATGTATGATCATTAAGACCTCCAACTACAACCTAACTATTTGGTTTTATGTGCCACACTTAGGTGCCAAGGATCTTCCCGAATAGTTATTTAGACTCTACCGACAGTAAAAAAGAGAGGACTGAGAAGACAAATTTACCACATCTATCATCAGTGTTATGCGACCTTTTCTCAACCTACATATAATCGTCCACCGTTAACTTTTATGGTTGCAATATTTCCAACGTGTATTGGAGTTGGGCATAGTGCAGTAGAGGGTCTTGTCTTACAAAATATCACTTATCCTTTTTGAACTATTGCTTTATTGGTTGAATAATAAGATTGCTTACAAAATAGATCCAAGTCTTACAACAATTTAACTTGAGACCTAAATTCACTTTCTTTCTCCCTCGTTTCTTAATCAAGACTTACCTTAGAATCCTCCCACAAACAATGACTCTCTCCTTTATATAGGATTTTACATAGTGGATGACAGCTAATAATTCCTTTATTTTTGGGATATTTATGCGACACATTCGCTCATATACAGTCGCTCATCTTCGCATAACTTACAATTTCGGATAATTCTTCACACATTACTCGTGACTTTGCTGACACCATCTGGCATGTCATCTCAATTTATTGTGTGCGATACTCCTCGCGTACGTCATATTCCTCTCTTCGCGTAGTTATTAACGTGTGCGATATTTAACTCCTACAAGTCTTTCATTCATTCACAAATGGATACTTTTTCAAATTTTTATCATATAATTCAATTTTTTTTTATCATATACTTTTTCAAAATTTTCAAATTGAGGAGGAATAAGAGATTCAAGACAAGGCCATATTAAGAGTGGTTTTGAACGACATTGAACACTTTTCTTTGATAGAGATTGATGCATCTGTTCAAGAAATGAATTTGGCCTCAACTATCAATGAAACCATACATTTGGAAGACTTGGTCTAAACGAATATTCACCTACAAACCCAACTAGGACTGGGCATAAGCCTTCTAACCAGAACACAACTACAAGCCTACAACCCAACTAGAACGGGCACAAGTCATTCTGGAAATTAGATCTAATAAATTGAAGAGAGATTAACGCACAAGGCCAATTTAAGAGAGATTTGAGCTCCATGATTAAGATTACATATATATATACACGGAGAAACTGGTACAAGATAACATATTTGAGCTCCATTTTAAAGCTAAGATGAAACTGGTTTCACCCTGGTTTAGTTTGTGATGTACATGATTTCATCCATGTTTATGCCGGAATGAAATTGGTTTCATCAAGGTTTAAACTAGGATAAATTTCAAGGTTTAGTATATGGTGTAAATGATTTAATCAAAAACCTATTGATGAGTTTAAACTAGGACATCGCTCTCCCATAGGGAACTCTCTAACCAGAGTTATGTTGGTTTGTTTTTGTTTGATTTTGTATATACTTTATATTTAAATACAATTATCTTCAGTTAAAATTTTCTATTGGTAGTTGTTTAACCAATATTTTATGTGTTGATTTTTGTTTAAAAGTACAAACTCGTTTTGTAATACATTTATGCGATTAAATTGTTCATGCTAATATGTTTTTTACATCTTATAAATCATATACAAATAAAGTTAGTTTGGTAATAAGGTCATAATACTTATTAATTTATCATATATATAAGACGAATTTTAAGTGCCGAACTCATATTTATAAAACGAATTTGCACGTACGTATGCCGTTCCGAACTACTATCCGAACAACGAACCGTTGACCGTATTTTTTACCGAATTTGAGCTAACTGAATCCGTATAATTCCCGTACATATATCGTCCCGAACTACTATCCGTACCCCGAATTACTAACTAGGGCTATTAGTACTTACTACTCACAACATTTTTTAAAGCTTTCATGAATTATTGTAGGATCCGTTGACATGGTTATAATGACATAATCTTGACATTTTAGCGCCATTTTCTCTATCAAACCCAACCGACAATGAATTTGAAGCTAATTTTTTGATGACATGTTCTTCTTATAACTCCCACAAAAAATGAGAGCATTTCGAGATGTAAAAGACCACCGTTTACCATTTCGAATATCAACCGTTGAAGATTCACGGTTGAAAATAAAATTTGTGGATGGTGAAGTTTCATATTTCGGAATACTCTAATTTTTAATAGGAATGTAGAGTTTTATATGAGCAACATGTCACCAAAATATTAGTTTTAAATTCATTTCTGGTTGGATTTGGTAGAAAAAATGATAACCATGTCAACGGATTATGTCATTATAAACATGTAAATGGATCTTTACCCTTATATATATTCACAGATCGTATAAGTCTCGACCAAAATATATATTCACAGACCGTATAAATCTTGACCACGTTATAACGATACCAACTAGTAGACTGGTAAAACGCAATAAAAATATAGAATACGGTGGTTAGACGCTAACAAATATATGGAGAGGGCACTTTAATCTACTGTTATAAATGAATTTGGGTAAAATAACCAAACAAAATATTAAAACAATATCTTTTAGTTTTTATAGTAATATCTTTTTTTACATATCTGTTTGACATAGGGGGAAAAAATTATAGATTATTTAATCAATTTACATTACTTATGCATTTGATTTTTTTTCCTCTTCAAGTTTTCAGTGACTTTAATGCATAAAACTTAGATCCAATTTTATACCCTTAAAAAATGTAATCTTATCTTTAAAATAATCCATAAACCTGCTGCCTTTATTCCTCTATTAACTTTAACTGTAAAACAAATCTATTGGTTATCCGCATTCAATTCGTCCATCCGTGCATTCATTGGAAACAAATCCGTTGGATGCTGGATTAGATGCAAATGTCAAATTTGAAATCCATAAAAAATTTGATTGGATGTGGATGAGATGAAAACTGGTCCATACCGGTCCATGCTCAACCCTAAGAAGTAGGGTGTTTGAACGGAAAATTAATGAAGACTAATCTACGGGGACTAGCCCAGTTGCCTAGGATGGAATTCTCAAGTTATAGGTTTGGGATTCGAATCCTCCAGACGATCGATCGTGTCAGAAAAAAAAAAGTAAATAAAAATCATATGCTCTTGAATCGATTCAGCTCACTTGCTTTCAGGTTTAACAACTAAGTAAAACGATTCAGTTCACTTACTCCCAAGTTTAGCAACTAACTTCCAAAACGGAAGCAATGCTTAAGTTGGCATGTTTTGTTCTTGCTTGCATGATTGTTATTGCACCTTATCCTTGTGCAGCTGAAGGCGCAATTACATGTGGTATGGTGGTTAGCAAGGTTTCACCATGCATGGGGTGATGGTCAACGCGTGTTCTATGAGACGTGATCTAAATGCATTTTTCCTTCGTTTAACGAGATGCATCAAATGCTTTTAGTTTTTTGTTCAGAGACAAAACAACACGGTTTCGAATTTACGAGGGATTATCATGACAATTTATGAGGGATTATTATGAGAAATCCTGATGGTGAAAATAAGATAGGTTGATCTAGATATTTAAGCTTGTAACTACGGAAAACTAGTAGTACACCCAAATAATAAGTCAACGAAATCTAAGACTTGATATACCAATTTGATTAAAGAACTTTTATTGATTTATAGAATGAGAACTCTCGATTACAGGATTACATACAAAGGAAAACCCTAATCTTACTCTCTAAGCTAAGGTTCCTACTCTACCAAAAATTCCATCCATCATTCGTTGCCCAAGGACCTCTATTTATAGGCATATCACCCTTAGTGTCGGACAACTCATTTTTCTTCGTGGCAGCTTCGTGGTTTTGCTTTATCCTTCGCCCGACCCGTTTTCCATGAAGTTTTTCCCCTTCTTGCGATGATACCCATGTGATCATGTCAGGACACCTGTCCTATTTCTTGCTCAATAAGTATTATCTTCGCCGAATGACTTTTGGGCCAAGCAATCGTCCTTCGTCTGTATACTTTTTTCGTGTGATACCTCGCCGAATACTCCCACAGCTTCCTCGCGGTTTGCACTATTATCTCGTGCACGTATCTTCGCCGGTTCATTAATTATGACTTGATTTGACAAATCACTGACGAAGATTTTCGATGTATGATATATGATCTTTGACCAGATCCTTTTGAATGACTTCGTATTTATCATCTCGTACACGTTCCAGATGCATATTCGGTATCCACATTTTACCTTTTCTTATTCCGCTCGATCGAAGAGAAAGTGGAATAAGAACCGCTAGTTGTTTGGTATGACTGCCATCTATCCATCCTCATGTTCTCCACGTGGCTTCTTTTCTCGCCTAACCATTGATTACCGGTTCATATTCTTCGGTCTGGGGTACTTTCTTGATTCGCCATAAATACCCCATTTATCTTCATTAAAACCTCTTTCTTCTTTATTTCTTTCCCGCAAGTTCAAGTTTTCTTTCCTCCTTCATCATCCTCTGCAACCTCAGGCTTTCTTTCCCTTTTCATTGTCTTTTGCAATGGACCCTCGGAAGGTTCCTTATCCCACCACTTCTACTTCTCTCAAAGATTTTCAGGCAGATTTTAAGAAGTTGGGTTTAACCTTGTATCCAGCAGTTGACTCTTCTGTTTCTCCTCCGGTATTGGCAACCGATTCCATGAAACTGAATTATCGGTGGATTCAGTTAGAGAACTGGTCTTCTACCAGGATGTCGATCACCATTGGTTAACTGAAAGCATGTCTTCCCTTTCCCCTATATGATCCTGAGAATCCCCTCTTCTACGAGATTCTGGTTAAGATTAATCGAGGGGTTTACCAATTAAGTGGAAATACCATTCGTCTTACTAAAGAGTGCATGAGAAGGGCTACCGGTAGACCTTCTCAGATCCCTGATTTGGTGACGGATTTTGATCCTTCTGACTACACGGCTGACTCTTTTGCGGCGAACTATACTGGTAGGACCATGTCTACCAGATCTTATCAAGAGTGGGGCGTCAAGCTCGCTCGCAAAAATCCTGGCAATTTGTTTAAGGTCCTCCTCCTTGATGTTGATCCTACTGGCGAGAAGAGGAATTCCAATCTTCATTTTTCTAATGACGAGGATTGGATGATGTATCCTTTGGTGGTCCAGGGCCCTTTGGTTTGGGGTTACGTTGAAAATGGTGTTGCCAGAACTGGTCCTCTCACGGAGCATGCTCACCTCGCAGCGTATGATCCGGGAAGATTTAACTGGCGAGAAAGACCAACAATGGTTGTCTCCCTTCCTTTTAATTTATCCTCATTTTCTTCCGTGTTGTTTATTAATATTCTCATCATTTTTGCAGTATGTTACTCCTCCTCTGGGTATGATTAAATATCGCTCTCGGAAGCCTAAGCAAATGCAGGTTGGTACTTCGCAGCTTTTCTCTTCTCTTCGTTTAAGCTTTTCTCCAACCTTCTTATCTCGCAGGAGGATGGTACCGAGGGTCCTGCTAATAATACAAGGAATCGGAAACGCTCCGGGGATCCTCCGTTTTCTTCTCAGGTATACCCTTCTTCCTTTGTTTTCTTTTTCCCTTCTCTGTGTGATGGATTAATTGCCGGCTTTGTATGTTTTAGGGTGGACCTTTGACTTCAGTTCCTTCTCAAGGTCCTCAACGTTGTTCTCGCAGGTCACTTGACACGGATTCTTTAACTCATACTAAGCCTTCTAAAGTGGCCTCTCCCCAGACGAATCCTTCGCTTACCCAACAACTCAGTCCTGTTCGTGGGGTTGATCCTCCACGAACTTCTCCCAATGCTCCCTCTCCGGGAATTCTTACGAATAAGGATCAACTAAAGGCCCACGAAGTGTTAGATACAGCTTATATCCCTGATATGGGATTTTTGCGGAAAATCTTTGTCTCCATTCGTAGGGATCCTTCTTTGAGGCCGACAGCTATCGAGTCTTTGACCTCTTTCAGCTCTGATGCCTTTATAATGGAGGATCAATCTTTTATTGAAAATGCGTCCTTGAATCTATCTTCGCAGCAGCATGCTCCTATCATGGATCTGGTGAGTTTATCATACCTATTCTTCCTCTCTCCTTCTTCAGGGTATGCCTTAATCGAGACGCGTTCTTTGGTCTTTCAGGAGCGGAACCGCAGTATGGCTCATCTCGTGGAACTGAAATTCTCCCGTGACCGGTTGGTGAAATCCGGTTCTCGCATCTACCAGCTTACCCAACAGCTTTCTGAACGATAGAAGCAGGTGAACGATCTCCAAAATAAACTTGAGAAACTCTCTGAACGGGAGAAGCAGATGGATGATCTTCGCCGTAAGCTACCTTCTTATTTCCTTTCCTTTAAAAGTTCGTTTGTCTTCCCCACTTGATTTTTGCTTGTCAAGATCTGAACAGGAGCTCAGGAATCAGATCTCCCTCATTTCTCGGGAAAAGGGTAATCTTCTTAAGAAGGTATCCACCTTAGAAGAGGACGTCAAGCTGTTGAACGAAGATTGCGATCGGAAAATGATGCCCCTAAGCTTGCTAAACGTATCCGCAGAAATGCTCAAGATGATAAGGTCTAGTTTTCCAACGAGTTCTGTGATTCTCGTAGAATTCCCCGTGAGCCTTTGGACCTTGAGGTGTTCTCTGATGACGAACCCCAACCTATTTCCAAGGAGCAACAATCTTCTTCTGATGAGGCTACTGAATATGACGAGGGTCTTCATTCAGGAGACGAGTCCTCTTAACTCAATGCTGGATTTTCTCCTTGTAGTTGTAATAGTTAACTTTTCTTATTTTATCTTTTCTAGGCGCTCCCGAGCTTTGGGGGAGGGACTGCTTCCTTTGCAGTTGTACTATTGTCCTCTTGTAAATGCCTTTGTATAGCTAATATGGTTCTCGTTGTCGTAATTGCTCTTTTTTCAAGTATATACTCTCTTGGGAGGATAAGGCTTCATAAGAACATAAGACTTAAAAGTATATACTTTCCTCTTGTTCTTATGGAGCATTTATCCGATCAAGATAAGATTAATTCGTGCTTATTTTACCGACCATAAAATTCTGTGTTTCGTCGTTCTACAAGGTCTTACTGTGCCTCGTAGTTAAGGTCTTATTTTTCCTAATCCTTTATGAAGGATCTTAATTCGACGAAGTATCAGGCGCTTACTACCCTTTCAAGTAGTAATCCATCTACCTCGCCTTATCATTTTATTGGATTCCTTTCTCGCGACGATGTAATAGGCCTATCCATTCCCGTGAATGTTAGCCCCATTACATCCTCGTCTTTTTTGGTCACTTAGCTCCCTAATTCTGGAGGGTGCCATCCCTTTATATTCCTCCTGAATGCCCCTTCAAGGAAGTTACCCCTAACATGCATGTTGAGCTCTTCCCATCCGGTTATTATGACACCATTTGTTTCGTGATTTCTTATCCCTTTCGCTGATGTGGCTATTGGTTACGAAGTCACACCCTAAGTGAGGTTTCTTTGGGATCGAATGCTTTGTATCCAAGACTTTCCATACGGTCATGGCCGGGAATGCTCCAGACGCCCCAGGAACCCGCAGCTCAACCGAATACGTTGGCGTTCTGGTCTTACCCCACATCCCTTAAAGAAGGCCATCATAAAAAGGGACCCTCAGCGGATACGTCTTATCATTGCCCCTAAGTTTCTGTCTGGGAGTTGTTCACTACATACGTTAGGCTTTGCCTCTTACACTATCGTGCGAACTAAGGTGCATGCCGTGGATTCCCAGCCTTCCTAGGCGAAGGTTTTAAGTTTACCTAGAAACCGTTTATTTCGTGGGTCTTATCTGCCTCATATTCTTGAGGTCTTATTTGCCTGCTTTACTTGCTTCGTTTGTATAAAAATTAGACATGAAAGATATTCCATTGAAAACACTTGTTCAATTACATGTCGTTATATCTTCATCTACGGATAATACTTTTTGATATACACGGGGTTCCACGGGTAGTCCAACTTTCGATCTTGTCTTTCAATCTCGCCGTATATTATCTTGCCTTCCACGTCATTTCCCTTTCCTTCGCAGTCTGCTAATTCGTACGCCCCGTTCCCTGCTACTCTTTTCATTATGTATGGTGCTTCCCAAGTAGGCTCCAATTTTCCTCCTGACCCCCTTTAGTATGGTGGTATTTCTCACAGTACTAGCTCTCCCAGTATGAAGCTTTGTGCCTTTACTTTCTTGTTGTACTCTCTTGATAATCTCTGATGGTAATTCATCATGTGTTGTAGTGCATCTCTCTGTTTTCTTCTAGATCATCCAATTTTGCGAGGATTAAATCGGTGTTTATCCCCTTTCCCATGCTTCTCTCCTTGTTGTTGGGAGGATAGCTTCGGTGGGAAAGACTGCCTCTGCCCCATATGTCAAACAGAAGGGTGACATGCCTGTGCCATCTCTCCTGGTAATTCTGCATGACCACAATACATTAGGAATTTGCTCACATTATCCTTTGTGGTGTCCCTCCAATTTCTTCTTTAGTGTGTATGTTATCGTCTTGTTCGTGGCCTCTGCCTTCCCACTGCTCTGAGGGTACAGTGGAGTTGATTTTCCACTTTAAATTTTGAAGGCATTGAATATCATTCTCACATTTTCTCCTTCGAACTGCTTTCCATAAACTATCAACACGGGTATCCCGAATTTGCATATGATGTACTCAAGGATGAAGTCGTATACATCACCATCTCGTGTGTGCTGCAAAGCTTTGTCTTCAACCCACTTCGTGAAATAATTTTTGGATACTATTAGATATCTCCATTGCTTGGTTCCTGTCACAAATGGTCCCACTATGTCTAACCCCCACATGGCGAAGGGCCAAACACTCAATACTGAGTTTAAGCTCGTGGACGGTGCGTGCACTCTTATCCCATATCTTTGGCATGCTTCACATCTCGTGGAAATGTCTTTCGCGTCTCTGTGCATAAATATGGCCAAAAATATCCTTGTGTTCTGGTTTTTAGAGCTAGGAATCTAGTCATGCTGTGATTCCCGGCGTCTCCATAATGGATCGACTTCATAATTTCTATTCCTTCCTTTTGTGACAAGCATCTCATTAATGGGCCTAGGTACTACCTTCTGTATAGGATTCCATCTTGCACCTCGTAATGTGTGCATCTGTTTCTAATTTTTTTTCCTCTTGTCTGTCTCGCGGAAGGTCTCCTTCCATAAGATAATTATAGATAGGTGTTCGCCAGTCATCTTCGCTCATTTCGGTGCTTTCTTCCTCTATGGCCATCACCTTAGGCTCTCTTTCTTCCCTGCTCACCGACGGTTGCATCAATCGCTCAATACGGATATGGTCTATATTTGGATCCTCAATCATGGACGTTATGAAGGCAAGGGTATCTGCGTGTCTGTTATTGTCCCTGCCTATGTTCCTCCAGATGATGTTTTGTATCTTCGCGGAGTATTATTTTACCAATTGCAAGTACCTTTGCATCACGGGATCAGCCGCATTGTATCTTTCTTCAATTTGGAGAACTAACAATTGCGAGTCGCTGGTAATTCTCACTTCGCTCAATTTCATTTCTATTGCAATCCTCAAAGCTTGTATTACCGCTTCATACTAGGTTTCATTGTTTGTTGCTTTGTAGTCTAGCCGAAAACAGAATACCAACCTGATCTCCGTGGGAGAAGTGAATACTATTCCTAGGACCCCTCCACAGCTGTTCGAGGATCCGTCTACAAAGATCTCCCATCTTCTTAGATTGCACTCTTGCAATAAGTATTTAGGGTCTGGTTGGCTTTCATCAATATCAATCATTTCTTCTACTCTTTCGTCCTCTTCTGAGGGGAATTCCGCGAGAAACTCTGCAACAATATGCGACTTCGTCGAAGTTTGCACCTCATATTTCAATCCAAAGAGATCAATCTGCGTATTCCATCTCACGACTCTTCCTGTCCTTTGTGAATTCTTCAGAACGGACTCTATCGGAATCCTTGTCAGGACTTTAATCTTGTGGGCATGGAAATAAATTCTTAGCTTCTGTGACGCATACACCAATGCCAATATCATTTTTTCAATGTTTGGGTAATTTTTCTCAGCAGAATTGAAGGTTTTGCTGACATAGAATATAGGCTTTTCGACCCCTTCATTTGTGTGAAGTAAAACTATGCTAAGAGCATTTTGTGTTACTGGGAGATAGATGAGTAACTCCTCCCCAGATTCTGGCTTCTGCATAATTGATAATTTTATGAGGTACTCCTTGATACCCTTTAGAGCTTCCTCACATTCTTGAGTCCACGCAAACTTTGACCCTTTCTTCAAGATATCAAAGAAATGCTTGCATTTGTCCGAGGACCTGGAGATGGCATATTCAATATGGCCTGCACCTTTGCTGGATCTACCTTTATGCATTTTTGCGAAACAATGTGTCCCAAGAACTTCGCCGATTCAACCCCATAAATGGATTTTAAGGGATTTAACTTCATTTTGTATTTTCTCATTTGCTCGAAGATCTCCCTTAAATCATCTACATGGTCTCCAGTATCCTTTGTTTTTACCAACATATCGTCCACGTAAACTTCCAACATTGTGTGCACCCATTTCGCAAAAATTTTCTCTACCATCCGTTGGTAAGTAGCACCCGCATTCTTCAACCCAAAGCGCATCCGCGTGTAACAGTATAACCCTCGGGGAGAAAAGAAAGCCGTATGCTCTTGATCCTCTTCGTTCAAAGGTATTTGATTGTACCCACAATATCCATCCATGCATGTCAGCCTTTTGTACCCTGCCGCTGACTCTACCATTTGTGGAATGTTTGGTAGTGGAAAGCTATCCTTCGGACAGGCAGTATTGAGATCACTAAAATCAATACATACTCTTATACTGTTGTTCTTCTTAGGCACTATCACCATGTTGGAAATCCATTTCGCCGGTCTTATTATTCCCGAATTCATCATCTTTTGGAGTTCCTTGTCAATTTGCTCGTGTTAAGCCGTGGATATCTTCCTTATTCCCTTTCTTATCGGTTTAACGTTCGGGTTCAGTTTCAGTTTGTGACATGCAACTTGTGGATCGATTCCCGCCATTTTGTCTATGCTCCAAGCAAAGACATCGCAATATTGTCTTAATAACTTGATCAGCCTTGCCTCTTCTTCTTCCTCCATCTTTGTCCCGTTTCTCACTTTTTTAGGGTCTTCGTTCATCCCTAAGTTGATATCCTTTGTTGGTTCTACAACTGCGAAATTCATGACGGGTTCTCCCAAGTGAGTTGGCTCCTTTATTAGTCGGATTGGATCGTCTTCCTTTTCTAGGATCTCACTGGGGATTCCCACTCCTATTTAGCCTTTGTCATGTATACCATCAATTCTTTTTCCTTCTTCGACTCCAACTATCTCTTCTTTCTCTCCTTCCATATTCTTAATCTCTCCTCGTAGTTCTCAATGTCCTTTTCACCGCAGTCCTTCGTGTCTCCCCAATTCCCTCTTATTTCGCCAATTCCGCTTGGCATGGAGAATCTTATCGCATGATGATAAGTGTATGCTACCCCTTTAATCCCGTGGATCCATGGCCTGCCCATTAGAGCATTGTATGGTGATTCCACATCTACCACACAGAGAGTTACGTTCGTTTCTAATTCTCCCGCGAAGATCGTCATATTTATTTCGCCTTTTGGCTTTGTGGTCACTCCATTGAACCCATATAGAGTGTAGGCTGAAGGCTCCATGTCAGCACCCTCATACCCTAGAGCTTTGAATGCATGATAGAAAAGAATATCTACCGAAATCCCCATATCTACCAAGACTTTTTCCATGGCCCAAATCTTCCATTTATCACTTCGATACTCTTTCCTCGTGATGGCTCGCCAATTTCCAAGGTAACGACTAACGAGTGGGTATGCAAAACTTCTTCCTCCGGTAGATCCTCCACTGAAAAATGATATATCCTTCTTCTGCCATTCCTCCAGGAATTCTCTCGTCATCATAGGGATTATTTTGTTTCCTTAATAATCCCTTTTATATACTCTCCAGAGTACATTTTCGTGAAAGTTCTGGAAATCTCTCTCCGAGTGTGCTATGAAATCACAACTTTGTCTTCCTACTCCATGGATAATTTCGATCATTAGCTCGTTTTCCTGATTCCAATGATGATTGTAGAGTGGAAGCGGTGGCAACCTATGATCTTCCAAATAGTGTGCGAGTTTTCCTTGTTCGATCTGACGAAGTATGACTCTCCGAACATTCCTGCAGTTATTGGTGTGGTGCCCGTGAAAGTGATGATACCTGCAAAACTCATGATTTCTTCCCAGCTACGGTTCCTTCCCCCTGTTGGGTGGGACTGGTATTTCCTCAGTTAGTACGACTTCCTCTCAAATTATTTCTATGGTTGTATTAAGCTTTCAGAGCTTCAGCTCTGTCCAAGCCAACGCATTTGATTCAGTCTTCGTCACCTTTATACTCCTCGCCCCTTGATGGTTTAACCTATCTCTTCGCATTTGATTCAGTCTTTATTGTGACTCCTCTCGCACCGAACTTTGATTAAGCAGTTTAAGCTCCCTTAATACATCTTCCCTTGGTTGCTCTGCTAGCCTTTCTCTTCGTGAAACTTCCATCTCCATCCTCACACCTCGTAGCTCATATAAGATCTCTCGGTTTAGTGTCCTTCCCTGCGCTTCATAGGTGCTTTCTCGTCTTTCTTCACTTTCTCGTGCCCTCCGTTCCATGTATCTCAACCTTTGGTTTTCACACCTCGCGTCTATCAGTAGTCTCCTTAACTCCCCTTCACGATCTTGTTTTTCTTGTCGCTCCCCTTTTCGTGTCTTCTTTCCCTTACTTCGTTCCTCTTCCTCGTAGTTTTCCCATGGATCACTCCCTAGTTTCAGGATCTTCTCTTGTGATGAGACAGGTATAGCTCTAGCGCTAGCACGTTCTTCCTGCAGATCTCTCATTTCTTGTCGATCGTCGAGCTCATGACCAGGTTGCCCCCACATGATCTCCTTGTTCCGCCACTTACGTCTGCCTTGTGGAGTCAGTTCTTTTTTTTTTCACGCGGTGCCCTTTTAACGTCTTTAGTCTTTACGATCCTCACCGGTTCTCTTCTGGCCTCAGCATCTGCTCCTCTTTTCTTCTTCCGCCGACTCTCTCTGCCTTCCCCGTTCACGATCTGCATGACTTCTTTTCCTCCTTTCTTTTGTGCCTCTAGCCGCCTGCTTTTCCTTGTTGCTACCAAGTGCTTCGCTCGATTTGGAACTATAGCCATCTATCAATCTTCAACTTCCACGATCTTTCTCTTCTCTCCACGCGAAATTCCAGGATCTCTTTTTGTTCTATGTCCCTAACCTTGTTTACGAATGTAAAAACTCAAGATTTACAACCCTAACTTCAAACAACTCGCTAGATCTATCATTTCTATAATTTCTAAGACAACTTCTTTCCTTTTCTAACTCTTAGATGAGGATAAATCCCCAATCTAAGTTCCCTGTTTTTGGACGCCAAAATGTAACTACCGAAAACCAGTAGTACGCCCAAATAGTAAGTAAACGAGATCTAAGACTTGAGATACCAATTTGATTAAAGAACTTTTATTGATCTATAAAATGAGAACTCTCGATTACAGTATTACACATAAAGGAAAACCATAATCTTACTCTCTAAGCTAAGGTTCATATTCTACCAAAAATTTCATCCATCATTCGTTGCCCAAGGACCTCTATTTATAGGCATGTCACCCTTAGTGCTGGACAACTCATTTTTCTTCGTGGGAGCTTCGTGGTTTTGCTTTATCCTTCGCCCGACCCGTTTTCCATAAAGTTTTTCCCCTTCTTTCGCTGATACCCATGTGATCCTGTCGGGACAGCTGTCCTATTTCATGCTCAATAAGTATTATCTTCGCCGAATGACTTTTTGGCCAAGCAATCTTCCTTCGCTTGTATACTTGTTTCGTGTGATACCTTTCCGAATACTCCCACAGCTTCCTCGCGGTTTGCACTATTATCTCGTGCACGTATCTTCGCCGGTTCATTAATTATGACTTTCTCTGACTTGATTTGACAAGTCACTGACGAAGATAGATCTTTGACCAGATCCTTTTGAATGATTTCGTATTTATCCTCTTGTACACGTGTCGAGCCGCATATTCGGTATCCACAAAGCTCATCATTAAAGAAACTTTTGGATAGTTTTGCACTGAAATGTCTAAGGCTAACAAAGAAATCAAACTTAATTAACCAGAGCTTATTAGCCAACTCTAAAGCCTGTGGTGCGTCGTGCACAAAGTCAGTATTGAGCATATAATTTTCACCTACATTTTCGTAGACTTGATCAACATTCTGATTAATAACTAATCATGCCTATAATAATACATGCTTTAATCAACACAAGATAGACACTATAATCTTCTAGTATTAAACCTCTTATTCATACTAATGATATTAAGAATTACAGCTATACTACAGTAATAACTTATACAATTCATTACTTTTGAAAATTAGTATCAATGTTACACTTGATAGCGTCAATCTTGGCATGTTCTACTGGTAAATAATTCGATTCCATTGGATATCTTGTTAGGATTCTTCTTCCACCATCGTTGGAATCCCCTTATGGTGAAGATATATAATCTGAAATCAAAATCAGAGGAAAAATCCATTAAGTGACAAGAGAATTGCGTTATAACTAAACAACATGAATAACAAAGTAATCTAATTTGAACACTAAAAATTGCGTTTTACTTTCCCATCATATAAAAAACAACCAAATTGGTTGAATACATGGCTCCCTCAGTTCTTGCATAGAACAACCAAATTCGTGGAATCACAACAATTACAAATGGGCTAAATATTGGTATTCAGTGTATTTATTTTCAAAATCTAAGTTATACATTTTTTACTAATAATAAAAAATTAGACATTGTTTGAAAGAGATGCACAATGCAGGAGATGCCTTTGGTGTTCTTGGTTCACACAGCAGGGGATGGAGATAAACAACAGTTCAGAGTGAAGGTTAGAGAGAAACACTGTAATGGCTAAAATTTTACAAAATAAGACTAGCTTGGAAGAGCAAGTGTGAGTAGTACATGTATGATGCAATCAGTATCTCGTAATCTGTTCTCAAGTAGGTTCCCGGCTACATCACAATCATTAATAAATCAATTGTTAAGGTTTAAATCAAAATAAAGCCTACTAGTGATAAGTAACAATGTGACTCAAAAACTTTTAGATTTGTGGATGCCCGATCAGTTCTTCGAAACTGGGAGATAATTTTACATATGTAACTCTGTTAATCATTGAGATAATGGAGTCTGCAGCTTCGGTAAACACCATTGGAAGAACTACATTCCTAATAAGGTCTGCCCTGCAACGAAGCAAATGAATCATGAGACTTTCTACTTCTTCTCTATTATTTCACGGTGGACATCTGGATGCACTTCTTGTCGTCAACAGTTTGAAGCATGGGAAAGAAATGTTCTAAAAAGGTTTGGAACTTGCGAAACGGAAGTGTTTGGTGCTCGTGCGTAAAATCGACTGATTTTTGGAGCTGTAATTTGGTTTTATTCTTTTAGAATGGTTTTTCCTAACCAATTTCTGATTAAGCACTTAGTTTAATTGGAATACAACAACAATTACAATCCAGTGATAACCAAACTGTAAACTTGATATAGAATCAGATAAAAACCTTGATATGTTTTCTGTAAGTTATTGAATACAAAGATTGATTCTTGACACCGAAATAACATATTATCAAAAATGAACGTGTAAATTTGATGCTTTCAAGTGACTACATCAGTAAAAGCAAGAGGATCGGGGGGCTGAAACCAAGAACAAAATCAGAGAATTAGACCACCAAACATAATTTCTACACCACAAGAACCCCCAAATCACAGAAAAGATAAAAGTAAGGAAATCAAACCTGAAAATTTTGAAGAGTCCCAAAAATTAGATTACCAGCCAGCACCATAGGCTGAAGTATCGACAACACTAGAGGATAGAGCAAGACCCTAAAATCAAAATGAAAATTAAAGATTAAATGAAGATAAACTGATATATACAATTAAACCACAAAAAATTAGTTGCAAATATTAAGATACCCGTGTGTAGAGTTCCTATTGAAATGAAAATAATGAGAGGAGATATCATTATGCTCAGATAAAGATGTAAGTTTTAATGATGCTGATCGATGGTGTTCATAATTCATCCATGGTTTTGATTTCACTATAATAGATCTTCCGCTGATTTACTAGGAGGGCTCTTCTCTTCTCTCCGCCGAATTTCACTTCTATGAAGATAAAGATCCAAGAACTCACTAGGGTTTTCAGTCATATAAAATCTTTATATAATCAGGTAGGGTGCTAATAGTTGGTTAAGATTGTGTGATCCATACACGTGGAAGGTTTGAACGCATTCGGAGCCAACGGTCAGGATTAAAATGTTTCGTTAGTATGATCATAGTGCGGCTGCTCAGATCTATGATTGTTTTAGGTTTGTTTCCTCTGAATCTGCTAAAACCATTATAAACATGTAGGGTTTTTGATAGACGGATTAGATTATGTGTCTGATACCGTGAGGGTTTTGAACGACAATGCTTGAATTGAATTTGGGGGACTGAATGATTTTTGCAGTTAGACTTGGTGGTCAAATTTGTACTGTTGTCCAACGTTAAGAGCAGACAAGATTGAAAAAGCGGGGGTCTAACAACACCACCCAATAATTCAATTAGCAATCTGTATGGACTAACTCCGAAATACTTTGCTAGAGAATCAACTACACGGTCAGACTCAATCTAGATAAAAAGAATCTCAAAGAGTTAATATCTCAATATCTCGATTTAATCTTACTCAAGCAAACCGCGAGTCTCGATTAAAGAGAGATAACTTGGGCTGTGCCAAAGACCAATGTCCAAGGATCAATCAATATCAATCAACAACCAAAGGTTGGATTTCCAATTGATGATCTGAACGCACAACTTGTATTATTTCAATTATATAAAATATAACGCGGAAAAAGAAATAACACAGACACCAGAAATTTTGTTAACGAGGAAACCGCAAATGCAGAAAAACCCCGGGACCTAGTCCAGATTGAATACACATTGTATTAAGCCGCTACAGACACTAGCCTACTCCAAGCTAACTTCTGACTGGACTATAGTTGAACCTCAATCAGTCTCCCACAGGTCCAAGGTACAATTGTACTCCCTACGCCTATGATTCCAGTAGGACACTGCGCACTTGATTCCCTTAGCTGATCTCACTCACAACTAAGAGTTTCTGCAGCCCAAAAACGCAGACTTGATAATAAGCAAATCTGTCTCACACAGAAAAGTCTATCAAAGGATAAATCCGTCTCCCACAGAAGAACCCTGGGTTTTTTTTTCCGTCTTATGATATGAAATCAAGGTGAACAGGAACCAATTGATAATCCAGTCTTATATTCCCGAAGAACATCCTAGATTAATCAATCACCTCACAGCAGTCTTACTTGTATAAACAAGAGGACGTCGAGGAATCACAAACAGTGAGACGAAGATGTTTGTGACTTGTTTATATTGCCTATCGTAGAACTCTCACGATCTCAAGCCAATCAATAGATTGTACTCGTACGACAGAAGATGCAAGATCATATCACACAACTACGATAAAAGTAGTATCGGTCTGGCTTCACAATCCCAATGAAGTCTTTAAGTCGTTAACCTGGTTTTAGAGAAGAAAACCAAAGGTTAGAGGAGAATCGACTCTAGCGAGCGCACTAGTATCACACAGAGGTGTGAGAATCGACTCTAGCTAGATGTCTCCTTTATATAGCCTTCAAATCAGGGTTTTTCCTTAGGTACAAAGCAATCAATATTCACCGTTAGATTAAAACCTGATTTAGATTCAAGCTAATATTTCTCAACCGTTAGATTGAAAACTTAGCTTGTCACACACACTTGAGATATACGTTCACTGGGTTTGTGAAAACCGTGCCCAAACGTGTACGTGTATGTTGGTTCAACATAGTAACCCAAAAGGTTAACCATATGAGCATTTCATATTCACCTTGTTCTTCTTCACCATAACTAGTTCAATTGACTCAAATGAACTAGTTAGAGAGTTGTTGAATTGCTATGAGATCTTATGTAAGTACACAAGACACAATTGAAACAAAGATGATTCGGTTCGATTTGAATCGGCTCATGAAATTTATAGCCACGGTTTGCATACTGCATTCCTTAGTAATTAAGTTTCATGTTCAGAGCACATCCTTAGATCATAACCCACTCAAGCTCGCAAACAAGTTCGCGGACTTAAGGCAACCGACAAAAAATCTCGGAAAAGAGACTTCTGCCAGTTCGCAGACTAAACACGCAAACGAGTTTTTGGAAATCCCGGCATAAATTCTCGGTAAGAGAACTTCCGTCAGTTCGCGGACTTGGCAAAGCCAATTCCTCCAGTTTTTCTCAATTAACAAAGTTCGCAAACTTCGGATTAAGGAATAGGACTTGTGCACATATGTGTTACCACACAATGCTTATATCCATCATTGGTTATATAGACTTAAACTCTCATTTCAATCATTGAAACATTCTTAAAGGACGTTATATAGTTGTTACACTATTTCTCCTCAAAGTGATTGAAACATTATGACTTTCGTCACTAGGTGAAGATAAACCCGATCAAAGCAAAACGCTTTACCAACACATGATTTCGAGATAAATATAAGTAGAGTAAACTCAGCTCGAAATATCAAATGTGTATGATCCAGTCTATATAGCATACGACTTTTGTCTCATAAGAAGTATGAGATAGGATAGATAGACTTTTGAGTGATAGATAAGTTCAATTCTCCACATACCTTTTTGTTGATGAAGTTCCACGGTTACTTGAGTAGATCTTCGTCGTTGTACGATGAATCGCCATGAATTCCTTGATCTCAACTACACTTTTCTATCCTAGTCCGAGACTTAGTTATGTAGACTAGAAATCAAGACTCATAGGTTTGATCACTAACATTGACAAACATGCTTGATATAGCAACGCATGCAAGGTCGACCGAGCTATGCTCTAACAAATATGTATTATTGGACAACCGAAGGGAGTCCTTCTATATGATCACAATGGAGACCAAAAATGCAATTGGATGCAACACTTTTTTTGCATTTTTGATTGATTTAATTGAACATGAATTGATAGTTTTTTTCCATGATAATAGAAGAGTTATAATACCCAACTACTAATAAGCACCATTAAATCGATGAAAATGTAACTTGGTTGTTGGTTATTTCGACCTAAAATCCTTGAAAAAACCGTGGCTTAATCTAATTTGCCACATTTTTATACAATTTCATTCAATTCGACCAAATTGGATCAAAATGTATCGTCATTTCAAAAATTGGTTTGATAATCAATGATTTTGGATCCCCTTTTATATTTCTTCTCCATCAAACCGGTTGAATGCGATCAATTTTACCTTCAATTGCTTCAAATTAAACCAAAAAATTGGAAAAGTCGGGTGTACAAAAAATGTGATGTAAAACAAAGACAATTAGTAACGCATATATGTGTTCCTATTTGGATTTTCTGTTGCAAAGTGAAAGAATTCAGTAAAATTAGGAATTTTGATGGAATCTTCGGTCGGCCTCCCCACCGTGCGCGGTAATCTAGTGATTAAATGAAAATACCTTTGTTAAAATTGAGAATTTTGTTCTTGTTTAGAATTGGATTTGGATTGAGCAGTGATGCTTAACCTGCCATATGTGCTTCTTGATTGCATCATTGTCGTTGCACCTTATGCAGCGGAAGTTGCAATTACCGTGGTTGGTAAAATGACACCATGTATTATAATCCTTGCACCTGACACCTTAATTTAGCGAACAGTTTGGTTAAAGTAATGGAACAAGATCATCACTTTGTTTCATTAAAATTATAAGACAATTATAATACAGTGATGACATATCAAACTGTAAACTAGAGTTAAAAACTAATCAAGACAAGATGAACACCCTAATTAATCAAATTATTAAACCAAATACTTAATACTCCCAAAATTAAAATTAGCGACAAGAGACTTTTGAGATTCAATAAGATTCCTCTCTGTAATTCAACTTGTAAAATCCGAAACTTTTGATCAATATCAATTGATGCTTCAAAAGCGGCTAGATCATGAGATTCTTGTGAAATCCGAAACTTATAGAGTAATTGAAGAAGCTCATATGCTGTGGAGAGATCCTGAAAACCAAAGTGAAAAAGAACCCTTCAAACTACTACTAGAATAGAACAAAACATAATTTGTACACCAGCAGAATATCTAAAATGAAAAGATAAACGAGGAAAAAAAATCAAACCTGGAATACCGATTTTGCTGCAGTATTAGATTGGTAGATCCACCATCAAGACACCTCAGGATCCACCTCAATAAAAAAATACAGCAAAGCTCTGAAATCAAAATGAAAAATTAGAGATTTAATTAGAAGATGAACTCATATAACAATAGACCCCAGAATAATAATATTTCAGTAACCTAGTTTGAAGAACTACATACAGTTAATAGCAAACATTACAATACCTAAGTTAAAATCTCTCATAGAAGTGAAAATATTGAGAGGAGAAATCATTATGCTGATATATAAGTTGTAATTGTTGATGATGAAGCAGAAGAATCATCCATGGTTTCATTTTGATTTACTAGGGTTTTTTTTTCCTTCCGCCGAGTTTCACTTTTGCTTGCAAGAAGAAGATCGAATGTACTAGGGTTGTTAGCTATAAGAAAAATCTTTATATAGTCGTTTAGGGTGTTGATAGACGGTTAAGATTGTGTCTGTGATACACATTCTGAGCCAATAGTCAAATTTGTAATGTTGACCCAAATTCAAAGTAGTCAACAGGTATAACTAGCTGATGGGAGCACAAGGGCTGAGCAATGGCTCACGCAGCTTTGCACACAACAACAAAATTCATCTTCGATCGACTCACTACCATTACAAATAGTTTCAACTCTATTTTCTGTTTTCATCTCAACAGAAGTTTATTTGAACTCGTTTATTTGGTAAAGGAACTATGCATCTTTTCTTGAAATGAATTTGGTCTTAACTATTTATGTACGCACTTGTGCTAAATGATGCCGAAGCAGCCTAACTATCAATCGGTCTTAACTCTAACGCCGTTCAAGATCTTGGAGATGGGAACCAAGTGGGATTTTTTCGGTAAAGTCTAGCTACAGCAAAGCACATATACTGCTTTCCCTTACTCGAAGGTTTGGAATTCTGAAGTCCCTGCAAATATTACTTTTTTTGTGTGGCTGTTGCATCATGGAGCTTTTTTAACTCGAGATAATCTCGCAAAAAGAGGCTGGATGCTGAAACCATCAACCATCTATTTATGCACTCCCCAAGGATCCATTCTGTCTGGATGTACTTCATGAACGAATTTAGGAGGGACTGGGTATCAAGCTTTAACACCACTGATCTCTTCATAGGCTACGGGGCTCTCCTAGAAATGGTATGTTGCTATGGAACTATTGCCTTTTTCTTTTGTTTGGGGAGTTTGGAAACATAGGAATTCTTGCAACTTTCAAGGTCTAGACTACTCACAAGACTGTCTCGTCAGGAAGATCAAATCATTATCGTTTTACTGGAACTCTACAAATGTATTGTTTAGAGGGATTATAGGTACCAAAACCTGCATTACAACTGGGATCTCGTAATGAATCAGCACCAATAAGCTTTTGGTTTGGGGTTTTTCTCTTTCTTTCTTTAGTTATATATAGTGCTGTGAGTGGTTGTCATTGATACTGAATCATCAACCAACATTTTCTTTTTGTCGTTCGGCTTAATTAGTGGCTGCTGTCTTTCCTACTAGGGCGTTGTTTCTCAATGAGATCCGCTGATCTTTTTGTATATCCTTTCTCAAAAATTTTAGTACCATGTGGAAGAGTATGTAAATGGTCATCAACTTCAAATTACAACCCAGCTAGTACAATTGAGAGCTTATATAAACCCCTCTGCACGCTTTGTAACCAAAACAATCGAAATCATACGCCCTTCAATCGATTCAGCTCAGAAAAAACCAAAAATGGCCACGATGCTTATGTTGGCATGTGTTGTTCTTTCTTGCGTGATTGTTGGTGCACCTTATGCAGCTGGAGTTGCAATTTCTTGGGGTATGGTGGTGGCATGGTCTCACCATGCATTGGCTGCTCTTCAACATGTATTCTGTTAAATCTAGAGAATTCAAGAGGATTAAAGACAAGGCCATATTAAGAGAGGTTGAGCTCGATAATTAAGATCATATACTCGAAAACCCGGTAGAAGTCATGCATCAGAACTGAGAGAACCATATTATAGTATAATCTTCTTTCTTTATAATTAGGGACCCCAAAAGTGCCACGTGGCGCAACCATAATCATTCTGCTATATAGCGAGGCCATGTCAGCACTACTGTACATGTCAGCGCCATGTCATTACACACTTTTCACTCTAATAGGCAGCAATGAACAGTTGGGTAATCTTAACAGACTATGCATATCACACAGCTTGGACGAAAAAAGGAACTAAGTCTCCCTTTTGGTAATAAACGTATAAAACTTAAATCGCACCTCCCGTCACTTTTTACAAATTCGGAGATCAATCCCTCCGAGTCTACTATGATTATGCTGCCAAAAAGTAACTCCTTTCCACTTACAAAACCAAAAGTTTTATTTCGTATACAAAGAGACACATTTTAAGTTAGGATGAACATGAAAGGCTACAGGTTAAAACTATACGGACACGCCATTTCACCAACAAGTGACAATGTTTTGGTCGCGAAGCAAGAAACACCTTTCCAAATTTCGTTTTTCTCTTGGATAAAAGTAGCCATTTCACCAATCGTTCCAAATGTAATCACCTATGTTCATCACTAACCGGTAACAACGTTTTGTCTATGAAAGTGACCAATCGTCCAAAATCTAACCACCCATGTTCATCACCAACGGATGGCAACGGTTTGGTTACTAAAGCAAGAAACCTTTTCAGATTTCATTTTTGTCTTTGATGAGAAACACCCTTTCACCAATCGTCCGAAATTCGACACTTATGTCCATCCAAGGTTGTAGGTCCTATAAATATATAAGTAGGAAAACATTCATTTTCAAAAAATTAAGATTTTATCTGAGAAGAAAAACATCCATTTTTTTCAGCGTGTAGTTTGGTACTCAAATGATTAGAAATCTTCTCACTTATTTTGCGACAAAAAGTCAGAAATTTTTATTAGTCACTACAACAACATTTTAATTAATTGTTTAATATTCAGAATTTACGTGTTAATTTGATAAAGGGTTATTCTACTTATCCTACAGATACGAAGTAATGGCGAAGTATCAGCGGACATTCAGATTGCAAAAGCAAGGGCCTCGTGGATAACACTGTCAGCGAAAAGAAGGGACACAACAAGCGGAATAAAGCATCACATATTTTCTCATCAAATGGTTTTCGAGAATGGAACGGTTATAAGTAGGGCTGCACATACCCGATCCAACCCGCCGACCCAACCCGTACCCGACCAAAAAATACCCGCACCCGACCCAACCCGCCGAGGCATGGGTCGACTATGGGTGAGGCACGCCAGAACCCATCTATTTTGGGTCGGTTGCGGGTAGAAACTTCCGTCACCCGAACCGACCCACCCACCCGCCCAAAACTAACGTAGGATTCCTGACCCTTAGATCTAACCTAGGATGAATTATCAGAGCCGTTGAATTGATGTATAAAAGTAGAAGACCTAACCTAATCACATTTTCCTTCTCTTCTCTTCCGCGGCCTCTTCTGAGTCTTCTCTCCTTCTCAGACAGACTCCAAGTCTCCAACTCCATTCTTTTTTCTTCGCTCAGTCTCAGATTCGCTTTGTGGATCATCGGCATCACCAGAAGCAAACCAATAACGGAAGGTAAGATTAGGAACCGTTGTAAACTTGTAATTTTTTGATGATGTGATTTCTTGTAATTTTCAATTTAGGGTTTATCTGTTTAGGGTGTTGTTTTTTAATTTCAGTTTGGAATGAATTGGTATGATGTTACTATGTTAGAACTCAGTAATGAAGAGTTTAATCAGTAGATTCAAAGGATTCTTGAATGTTTATGTGTTTAGGCAGCGCTCAATTTAGTTTAGTTATGTGTATGTTTATCAACCGAGAATTTAACAACTTAACTTTTTCCGTGAACCTATTTTCCTGCTATGATGATTTTGCACACCGACATATTTAGCTTGAAATTGTCTATTCTCTTTGTGTTTAACTCTTAATATCAAGATGTGTATATATTTTAATGTGATAAATGATTTCATGAAGATTTGTAAATCTAGGCAGCCAAATAAGTTATAATTACCATCATAAATCAAGCCTTGAATTGATTACCTAGCAAGTTCTAATTGATTTTTTAGAGTAGCCTATAACTGTTTGTGAAAATTACCTAGTCAATTAGAATTTTGAAACTTAAAATACAGTCTATAAATGCCGTGTGGACCTCGTTGATTCATGCATTTTCAATTTAGGGTTTAACTTGTTTGTATAAATGATAATATCAGGGAGAAGTCTTACTGTGGAGTGTGGACCTCGTTGTTAATATTTATGTGTTTTTAGAGGTGTTATTCTTCTAAGATGCAACTGCAAAAATGAGTATTTGGAAAGCAGAAAATGTTAGATGTGCAGTATCTTCATCAGAATATGTGGGCGAGACTAATTCTACTTCTACTCAAAGTTCTTCGAGTTTTGGAAGTACTATTTCTAGCAAGGACAAGTATATGGCGGGAAGGATCAGCATTTAGTACCGGAAAAAGAATTTTGGATCCTTTTCGAAGCTCCTTAAAGCCCAAGACACTTGAGGCCTTAATTTTGTTACAAAATTGGTTACGAACACCAATAGACATGGATTCATCTACCCTTGGAGTCGAGGAGGAGGAGATTGATATTGCTGAGTCTGGTATGTCTAAATTTTCCTTGGCTCTATTGTTGTTCATGACACTGTGAGTTTTACTGCAGCATGTTTATTACATGAAAGTACATGGTTTACTAAACATAATGCATGCTATGTGAATAGATTAACTGCCCTGTTATGTTAGTAATCTATAACAAAATCTTTTGAAATCCGAAGATCACTCATAGTTATCTCTATATCAACATGTCAGAGGCATTGTCACAATGTCGTGTACCTCATATCAATTGGATTTCTTAAATTCAGTTATTTTGTTCTTGTTTCTTAGATGATTTTTACTTTTATTTTTACATAATAGGATTCCTCTTTAGATGCTAACTGTTAAATAAATTTATATCTGTTTGATGTTTGTTATACTGTTTTCTATGGTTTGAGAATCTTGAAATTTGGATTTTCAAATTTTGCTTTGATCTGTGTATTGTCTGTTATCTTGATGTTCTTAGTATTAGGATATTTTATATGTTCTTATAGTTGAATATGGATGTGAGATTATGATGAAGCTGAGTTTTTTTGCATAGGTCAGGGCAATCATTTTTTGCATCTGAGTTTTTCAAGTTAACGACCTAAAAATAGGGTTGTGAAGCTTTATGTTTGGACATTATGTTATTGAGGTCTTTTGGTTATTGGGGTCCTTTGGTAGTGAAGCTTTATGTCATGTCTGTCTAAACTTTGTGTTCTATATTGAGGTCGTTAATGTTCAATTTATGGTATTGTGTTTGTATTAGTATCTAGAAGGATAATGCTCAGATTAGGTGGTGTACTGATTAGAGAATTTTTGGGGTTTTTCACTTCAAGACTTCGAATAGCAGGCAGGACATCTAGCTATCCTATATTTAGAACGTTGCTGTAAGAGAAGTACAATAAAACTGTAAAGCACGCGTAGCTACCATGTACTATTTCATCTAATTACAGTGACTGTCCGGTGTACTGATGGGCAGTTTGTGTTGGTACTTGCTGTTGTTGTGGATGGATAAACTAAAATGTTCATTTCGCTTGCAGAGCTATTTTACTTGTTTCAAGAAATTCATCTACCCTTTCATTCATTCTAATTGTTCATTTCGCTTGCAGAGCTATTCAGTTTCAGTGACCTTGCTGCTTCTTCTATCGTCATAGACTCATAGATGATTGATTCCTATTGGCTTAGACAAGGTAATGACGCCAAGGGTCATTGTCAGTAGCTTGATCTTTCTGAGTTCATCTTTGTTACTGTGACTAATTTACAGACTTCGTTTTATTTCAGGCTTTCAGCGCATTCGGAGGTAAAACATCCACAAACTTGCAGGCTTGCAGCGACTCGTTGTTGGTCGCTTTATATGATATTATACTTTAGTATAGTAGGCAATATTCAATAGTAAGCACTCTTTTATCTTTTGAGCTTTGAACAATTGAACTTTGTTCCTTTTTATTGTTAGCTTTATCAACTTTGTTATACACTTATACTGTTATACAGTTATACTCAATAACTCTATTCCTTGTTAATGTAATGTCATTTTATTTTATGGTGGGTAACCCACCACCCACCCGACCAAACCCGCCTTCACAATGGGTCGGGTGAAAACCGACCCATTGTGATGTTGGGTCGGTTGCGGGTGACAACTTCTGTTACCCGCCATCAGTGGGTCGGGTGGTGGGTGAGGCCAAAACCGACCCAAACCGATCCATGTGCAGCCCTAGTTATAAGTAAAATTTCATCACAAGCACCCGACAGTTACCCAACCCAAACCCAACGCATACCAACCTGTTAGTGAAGGCGAAATGGGAGTTGATAATGTCATGCATAACTGGGAAAATTCTCTAATACGTGAATTTTTTGATA